>NW_024884253.1:71477037-71921141 GCF_019232065.1 Centrocercus urophasianus | reverse complement strand
GGGGTGGGGGGGTGGAAATAGCAAATAGTAACAGTGCTTGAAAATTCATCATACTTGTCATTAGCCAGAAGTTCTATCCTACTTCTTTCTGGAGTTCAAACTGGGAGTTGGAACTTGGATTGTGAGACAGCTGCTCCTCAGAACTTCCAGTCGTACAGCAGTCTCAATGGGTGAAACTGGGATAAGTACCAAGCTTTGTACAATGTGATGAAAGTAATACAAATGTTTGGTTATTTTTCTTTTAAGATGAGAGTTGAAATAATCTTCACAGGAAGAGCTATACAGGCATCACTGTTAGTTCCATTGCTATAAGACTCAGAAATATACAGGACCATTTTGCAGAAACGTTAACCCTGACTTTTTTTCCTCAAACGTTTAAATTCTGAACAGGAAGATATTTTTTCTTTATCATCTTCCTTTGCATTTGAAGTGTGTGTGGTCTCATGGGAGAATCATTGTTCTTTGTCAGTTGTCAATATCCCTTGGTCTGCTCGGATGTGATTTTACTCTTCTTTTACAAAACTTTATACAGGAGACCTTGTGCTAGTAACTCAGAAATAAAGAAAGCAGTCTGCTACTTTCAGGCAGGTATTTCTTCATATGTGCATTTGTCATTTTTTTTTTTTTTAAACTGCCTTTTACAATGACTACTTCTGTTTTTTAAAAGGGATCTTCTCTACTCCCTGAGCTCCAATCTCCTCATCAGTCCATCTTTCTTTTCCTTCTGTGAGCATTATTTCTCAGATCTTATCCTCATGCACAGTTCCTGATGTTTCTTCATTGCATTTTTGTTGCTTGCTTTCGCCAGTATCAGTTAAGGTCTTCACAATGCATGTGCCAGCACAGTGTTATAGCATCTTAGCAGCTCTTAGGTTTTCCTGACTCATGAATAATAATGCTTTTTACACTGGATGGGGACTATTTCTTCATACTGTTTTCCATTTTTTTTTTCTGTACGAGTAGTTTCCAGAGTGATGGTATAATCCCACAAATAGCACTTCCATTAACGTCTTGCACTACCTAGATTTTCAGCATTTTTTTATTTTTTAAAAAGGCCAAAATGCTCACTGAATAATTTATTGCCTTTTCTAATTGAATGAAGCCAGTGATATATGCATGAGCAGTTTTACATATTTTTGAGGATAGCACCAGTAAGTAGCTTTTTTCTTTTTTTTTTTTTCCACTCATTTCATACTTATTTAGAGTGCACAGGGAATTTTAATTCTTCATGTTTTAATTCCTAAATATTTCTCATGTAGGCTGGATTAGGACACTCCATGTTCAGCTTAGTGATGTTCTGTGTGGAAGCAGTGAAATAGTTGTTGCTCTTTGTAAAGTACAAATCAGTGACCCAATTGCACAAATTCTAACTCCTCCTCTTAGTGTCTTTGAGTTCAACTGGACATCAGGTTTCAAAAAAAGCAACCAAAGACACAAGTAACTGTCTTCATAGTCAGCCTCATACATCATCAAAATGTTGAAGGGGAAAAAAATCATGCATAAAGTTTAATATTGTGTTGTGATTCATAGACACATGTAATCCCTAAAACATTTGTGCTGAATACTGGCAGCTAATGAGGTCCTGTAGTTAAAATCTGAATTGCTAAATTTCACAATAAAGAATTACTCCTCAGGTATTATTCTATTAATATTAACATTCATTGAATATTAATGAGATCATCCTTAGTATGATGCAAGGCTTTTTTACTTCAGGTTTCTAAAGCTAGCTTTTAAAATAATAATAATTATAATACTTTACCCACAAGTATCATAAGAGAATTTTTTTTATCAGGCATTGTGACTGTTTTGGGGACAAAAGGTGACAGACCACGTTTTGGGGCAGACTGGATGTTCTTATTTTCAAAGGCAATTAAGGAGGGGATTTATACAGATTAAGTAAGAAGCATGGTTGATAATGCATTCTTAAAAGCTTTAATACGCAAGATGTAAATGAGAAAGTTTGGTAAAGCAGATGAGGACATAACATAAACATCCTCAGTATAGCACTCACTGAAGGCTTCAGATACACATTTTTGCTTTAGAAACATACTATTTCTATAACCCAAATAGCTTGTGAGTTCATCAATAATTGACAGCTGACTAAATGTTACACATGAAATATTTTGAGGGAAGAAAAATAGCCATCTATCTAACCTAAACCTCCCCTATCTCAGTTTAAACATTTGCCCATGTCCTATCACTATCCACCCTTGTAAACAGTCATTACCCCTCCTGTTTATATGCTGCCTTCAAGTACTGGAAGGCCACAATCAGGTCTCCCCAGAGCCTTCTCTTCTCCAGGCTAAACAAGCCCAGTTCCCTCAATCTTTCTTCTTAGGAGTGGTGCTCCCCCCAGCCCTCTGATCACCTTATGGCCCTCCTCTGGACCTGTTTCAAGAGCTCTGTGTCTTTCTTGTGCTGGGGGCCCCAGGCCTGGACACAGTACTCCAGATGGGGCCTCACAAGAGCCAAGTAGAGGGGGACAAATCACCTCTCCCTGCTGTCCACCCCTTTTTTAATGCAGCCCAGGATATAGTTGGCTTTCTGGGATGCGTACACACACTGGCTCATGCAGCACCTTGCACCTGGCCTTTTGAACCTCATTAAGTTCACATGGGCTCACTTCTCTAGCCTGTCCAGGTCCCTCTGGATGGCTTCCCATCCCTCCAGTGTACTGACTGCATTGCTCAGCTTAGTGTTGTCTGCAAATTTGCTGTGTGTGCACTTGATTCTGTTGTCTGTGTCACTGATGAAAACATTGAAGAGCACTGAGCCTTAGACTGAGCCTTGGGGGTTGCCACTTCTGACTGGCCTCTATCCAGACATACAACATAGATTGCAACAGTTTGGCTGTGACCAGCCAACCAGTTCTTAATCCACTGAATAGTCCATCCTTCAAATTCGTAACTCTCCCACCTAGACAGTAAGATGTGTAGTAGGAGAGTTTGAACTATGTTATGATACATTTGTTTACATTAACTTAGTTGTTTGTGGAATGCTAGTTATACAGATCATTTCTAAGTGGGGAAAAAAAAACAAACACTGACTCATTGTGTTGATAGCATTATTTGTTTACTTCAGTGAGGAGTTTTTTTTCTTGCTTGTGTTTTAATAAGTCATAACAGTTACTGTTATGTTCCATTCAACTTCAACTGGATATGGATATGTCAGGAGTATCTTTTAAGACCACCTTTATATTGCTTTCTCATTACAGTTTAAAGTTAGTTAATTTACAGAGTATAAACCAAGTCAAATGCATTGAAGGCAGTCTACAGTACTTTTTTTTTCTGATGTGTTTTGGGTTGCTGAAGTTTTAATGTGTTGTTATAATATTTCTTGCAAGAAAAAAAGGAAAATATACTAAGAAAAGTCCCTATCTGCTTAGAAAAATCACTTAAATTTTCTGTACTACTGCTATTAATAAATCTTTTGGTTAATGTTTAATTTTCAGGCTTCTATTTTCATGGTATATTCTGGGAGAAGGTAACTTTATCTTTTGGTTCTCCTGATGTGATAAGAAAACTCTGTAACATGACAGTTTTAATTGCCTAAACCTGTTAAATTTTGATGTATTACATGGTTGACTGCCTCCGAGAAAACTAACAATTTGGCCACAGTTTCATAGTTTTTCAGATCCTGAAAGGTTTTCCATTGTGTGTTTTCTTAATAGTGTGACCCTAGCAGTTCTAAACCAAGCAAGTTGAAACTTTGAATACTTGTAATTCATCTCTGATACCCATGGTTTTCAAGCAGTGTTAAAGTTAAGTGAAAGTTCACTTACATTCTATTTTGTTTAATAAGTGCTATCATAATTAAATGAATATCCATTTAATTTAGTAGTAGAAAGAGAAATTCATTAGGATTCCTGTTTAGGAAAAGGCATTAACAGGACTGCATAGGTTATAGAAATTTAACTTCTCTTTAAGGTAAATTAAGCTCAAAGCACACTCCTGTAACATGAAGGAAATTGCTTAAACTGTAGCCGACAAGAAATTTCAAATTTTTTTCATTATGTGCATACTATAAGTAAACATACGTTATTAAATAAGTATAGCTAATGAAAATTCTTAAAAAATATGCCTTCATAATTATTTTTCAGCAAGTTAAATGTAAAGGTGTATATATTATTATAAATACTGGTGAAACTATCATGAGCTTTAGGGTATTTCAAATTTTTTTTCCCAGTGGGAAATCCTAATGTGAGCCTAATTATGAGACCTTTGCTTAGTATCTCTTTAAAAACGGGTAGCCTTTCATAGAATTACAGGGATTAGAAAGGACCTCTGGAGAATATAGAGCCTAACTCCCCTGCTAAAGCAAGTTTGCTACAGTAAGTTGTGTAGCAAGTCATCTGGGCAGATTTTAAGTATCTCCAGGGAAAGAGACTCTATCTCTCCATGCAACTTGTTCCAGTGCTCTGTCACCCTCATAGTAAAGAAGTTCTTTTGGATGTTTGTATAGAAATTTGTATGTTCCAGTTTGTGCTCATTGCATCTTTTCCTATTGCTGCTTTGATTGTCTCTGGGTGGGCAATTTGGAATTTTTTTGATTTATCACTTGCAGAAAGTTATAGAAAGGGAAGGGCCAGCAAGTTTTGCCTTTGACTAAAGTTAGTTCCAACTTTCTCCATCAGTTTTAACAGCGTGTATTGGTAACATAAAGATCTGATGAGGAAACATAAAAGCTCTGTTTATTTTCCAGTAGTTTAGGATGTCCATATTTGATTTGGGCTTGATTCTGAAACTTTAAACATATTTGTAGACAAACTGCATGAGTGCAGCATGCATTTTTCACCTAACCCTTAAAAACATCTTTTTACTGTTCCCACGGCATTTCTCCAACAATAGAGTTAAAACGTTTGACAATTCATTCCTAAAAGCATCTGGTCTTTCCATTGTACAGTGAAAAAGGAGGTTAAAAATCTGTATCCCACTGGAGGTGCTCAGGATTCAATGATTTTATTCTTAAATGTAAGACTTTTTTTTAGAAAACAATGTCCTTACTTCTCAATTACTCTTAACTCTCTACTCAACCACTTTCCTGGCTATTAAAAAGTCATCTCAACTAATTTAAAAAATAAAGTATTTCTGCTGAATTGTCTAAAATGACCTCCTTGTTAGGCAATACTGTGCCAATACTCATACGCCTATGAATATGAGTATTTTTGCATATGAGTATTTTATTCCCTTTGGTTACTGTGGTGATATTTGATCTATTTTCTGATGGGGTAGGGTGTAAAGAGGGCAGTGTGGGTTAAATAATGTGGCCTCTGGAAGTTCCATCCAGTGTAAATAGTTCTGTGATTGGGTAGAGGCTACTACCGTACACTGTTAGAGTGCACACAGTCTCAGATACGATAGAGCATTCTGTTTTCACTACTGTGATCTGGGCTACATCTACCTCTGAATATAACAGTACTTAAAAGTCCTGTCTAACCTGGTCGCTACCACTGTCTCCAGGATATCTTTCATTAGAAAAGCTTCCCATTTCTGATGGAAAAATACTATAGTATCTTCCTTCTGGACTTGATTTAAAAACAACAACAACAAAAAAAAGAACTGCTGGATAATAGAAAATTTTTTAAATCAAGGATAGGAGATTTTCTTCTCGTGCATTCCAAATGTCTGTGCTGTTTGGATTGTGACACCTTCCAATATAGATATGTGAATCTCATTAGCATGCTCTTTATATACTTTTTCAGATCAATAATGAGAAATTTAATTAAAACATGACCTAGCACTCACTCCAGTAGCATTCACAGGAACTTCCTCTTGACTTGAAACACTGCTGTTTTTCTCTGATCCATAGTTTTAATACCAGCCACTTTTCAAAGCAGTGGTGAGGTGTAATACCATTTCATTGCCAACAATTCATTGAATCTTAAAAAAGGCTTTCAGTGTAAGAAAAAGAAGAAAAATATTTTCTGTAGCAAGGTGAAAGCCTTGTTAATAAGCTGCCAAGAGATATTGCCTTGTAACTCAGTTTTGAAACAATGGCATTCTATTTCCCGAATTAAGGAGGTAAGAAAGATTAAAGACTCTTTAACAGACAAGCTTTTGTCATTTTTTTTTTTCCAAAAAAAAAAATACATAATTAAGGCCTAAATTCACAGTTCTTTGCTCTGAAGGATGCTATGTTGGAAGATTGCTGAAGGAATTTGTTTTGGAGCAGAAATGAAGTACTATTTCACTGGTTTGAAAAGCTCCTCTGGCAATGTAATTAGGCTGGGAACTGTTTGCTACTGCTTCAGGAGTTCTAGCTGTGCAAAGTATTCTGATTTGCTGAATCTTACTAGTCACAATGAAACACTAAGGACCTGTGAAGTACATAAGGAGGAAGAGAAGTCCAATGGAAAGAGCAGAGTAGGGTCAACAAGAGCAGATTTTCTGAGGTTGTCTAGGCAGATTCAAAATGTCCCCAGGGATATGGATAGCTCTGCAGCATGTTCTCGTGTTCCATAACCCTTACAAAACATTACTTTTATCTTTAAGGTGACTTCTTGTATTTCTATTTGTGCCTATTGTCCAATGTTCTGTCACTGGGCGTTGCTGAGGGGAGCCTGACTCCATCTTCCTTATTGTTTTCTCTATCAAGTATTACCTGCAGTGATCTCTTACATTTCCTTTCAGCCAAGTGTGGATGTTGTTCAGTGTTGTACACAGGATATGGGGTGATGGATACAATGGCCTGTGTGTGACCCTAGCCTTGTTGCAGCAGCAGCTCTAGGAGACAATGGATAGAATCAAGAACGCATGCTCTGGAAATGTATTTGATACAAAAGTATCAATATGAAAGATTCCCTTAAATATTCAGTAACATGATGCATAAAATTAATTAGGGAGCACTTTGCTGCCAAATATGGCACCTAACTGCATTTAAGGAAATGTATTTACCACTGCTGTACACCGGAACGTATCTGATAAATGTAATTTTTTTTATCTTCTGTGGAAGCTGTGTTGATCATATGCAAAGGATTATGTATCCTGGCTCATGCCATTTGATTTCATTCAATTTTGAAATAAGCTTTCAGGGTCCTTAAAAATGGATGTGGCTCTTATACTATATGTTGCTAGAGTTGTATCCACTACATGCTTCCAGTATCAGTAGACTCTTGACTTAAGCAGGAATTATATGAATTAGGTTTAATTTATACAGATACAAATAGAAAACTAGGCTTACATACAAATTCTTAGTCACTTGTAAAGATAGATATGTATGTGGATAAGTAGATATTAGAAATGAGGACTTGGCAATTTGTCATATTCTCTCTGTCATGTTTTTCAGTAATGTCTGGTAGACTTGCTGAGGTCGACTTCCTTTAGGAGAGCTGAAGAGACTGGGTAACAGAAGCAAGGCATTTACATTACTGTCAGACTTTTCTTTCTCACACTTTAATATTCACGACAAGTGGTAATTCTTGGATCAAGTCAGTTACGGTCATTTATAACTCTGGGCTTTCACACACTTGCCTTGAACGATACATAATATAGTGAAAATATGCATGACGCGAGGTATTTTTTTACTTGATCAGTATTTTAATAGTGAAATTTTAATAATGAAAGAGTAGCAAATTTTAGTACTGAATTTTCATTCTAACTAGGCTGTATCTGTTATCGATCTTATTGGAATTTGCTTTGTTTTGTAGTTCATTTTCTTGATTTTAAAAACTGAAGGTGAACTATTACTTTGTATACATCTATTTGCTTTCTACTAATATTCATACCAATGAATATTAGGAATATTAGGTTGCTAATTCAAGAAAAAAATATATTGAATTCTGGATGATCAATCTAAACCCTAAAGGAGTTATGTGTTGATTTTGTGACATCTAAGATGGTGGTACATCTTAAAGATAGATAATAACTGATATAAATTGGTGTGGCAAAATTATTAAATATTAGTTCACAGAAAGATTTCTTGCTAGCTTTTCCCTTTCTTAGTATTTTGAACTCTGTCAAAATGCCTCTCTCCTACCATCTGTCACAGCAACAGAATGTAGTGGAGTATTGCTAGGATGGTTCAACCTCTACTGCCGTATGACCAACATCCATCTCTGATGTCATAGGCCAGCATAATAAAAAGGCGTTGCTTTCAAAACAGTCTGTGTATACGAAAAGCTGGATACTATTCCCCTTGTAATTTCTTGAGGCTTCTTAATGGTTATTGTATTTTGCAAGACTTTACAGCAATTAATGAGTAAATTTCTCAGGCTTTGAGAGCTGTCCTATTTATTTCAGATCTTTACATTTCTCAAGTTTCAAAATAATTTTAGTACTTAGACTGTAAACAATATTAACAATTAATACAATAAATAATCATAGAATCTTTACTAATCTTGATGATATCTAAGATCATTCAGTCCATCCATCCGCTTACCAATATTTTCCACTCAACAATATCCCTTAGTACAATGTTTAATGCTTCTAGAACAACTCCGGGATCAGTGACTCTACCACCCCTCTGGACAGCCCATTCCACTCTCTCATTCCAACCAGAATATCTTCTGACGCAACTTGATGCAACTTCCTCCTAGTCATATCACCAGCTGTATGTCAGGAGAGGCTGACAGCTACCTCAGCACAGCCTCTCTTCAGGGAGTTGTAGAGAGCAGTAAGGTCACCCCCTGAGACTCCTCTAGGCTGAACAATCACAGTTCCTCTGCTGCTCCTCACAAGACCTGTGCTGCAGACCCCTTGCTACGCTATTAGTAAATAATTAAATCTAGAAGTTAAAACAGAATCAATAAATTGAAGAATATGACTCAGATATTTTTCTATTGCCAGATGGGATTACCTATTTCTCTCCTTCAGTTAAGGTGCATTTTAGTATTACTGTACCTTTTCATTGAAATGTGTGGCTCATTGACAGTCTGCACTGAAACCTGTTTTTAGAATGTCTGCAGCTCTATTTTGTTAACACGGCACTTGCATGCTGTGTCTAAAAGAAGATTACACTTCCATTACATGGAAAATGTATTTTACCCTTCCCTTCTACTAGCCTCCTGCTGAAAACTCTCTTAAAAAAAAAAAAAAAAAAGCCTTTACTAAGATTAGACTTAGGAAGTGTGTGAAAAGACAGCTGCTTGCTATTGCAGTGAGTGTAGTAGGTGTGTGTAGGTAGTTAATTAGTTGGTGGCATAGAATTTCTCTTGATTGCTCAAATTCTTATATTGTATTGAAAAGACATTCTACAAATAATTTGGCACGCAATTTAAATCAAAGGATATATTCTATTAGCTTTTACAGTCTCTCTTGTATCTGTACTGTCATGTCCCTCCAGCTTGTGCCAGATCTTCATGTAAGATACGTGAGATGACACAACTATAGCAGCTAAAATATAGAAGAGTCAGATATTTTCAAAGGGATGTAATTTGTCTAATGTTAACTTAGTATAGTACAGTTTATTTCCAAGTTGCTTAAGTTTTCAGGATGAGAATTCCTTCTTATATTTTGGGAGATATAGAAAATATAAAAATATAATTGTAAATATATATTTATGGTGCACTTATAAATTATTTACGTAAGAATCACTTGCAAATGACCTTAGGTAATCAAAGATTACACTAATTTCTTTTACAGCAAAATTAAATTATACTGTCAGCAAGCTTTATTTCATGACTGACAAATAAGAAAGAAAATTAAGTTATGAAGATACAGCCAGCTTTTGAGAAATTGTGAATATATTTTAATATTTTCAATTCATTTCAAGAGAATGGGTGGTGTGTGTGTGTATATATATAAATATATATATACACGCATATTTATATAATATATATATAAAGCATTTTAAGTAGCAGATGTCCCAGTACAGGATCACTAAGGTTGTGTATGAACTGTGCATGGAAGATGTTCACTTGTGCATGACTACTTATAAAATAATAATAATAAAATATAAAATGAAGGTAACTAAAAGGCAGTTTAATTTTTCATTGTAATTTAATTGAGTAAATAAAACATTAGTGAAATTAGAGAACAAATATAAGATCAAAAACTTATACCAAAGGACCAGTTGGAATGTGTAAGACTGTCATGTTTTGATAACCTTGCTGCATGTGTGCACTTATGTTTAAAACACTGTCACTTTATTATTGTGATATATATTATTTTGCAACTGGTATATAAGTGCATTATAATCTGTAACATGAAACCCTCAATTTCATGTTAGGTTAACTAAATTCTGAGTACAGTTCCTACATGCTAATGAAGTAGCTACTTTCTTTGTAATTTATGCCTGATGTTTGTCAAATCAGTCATTACAATTATCAGATAACTGAATTCCTCTTATTTCTATGACTTCCGAATAGTAGGGTTCAAACCAAGTAAGCTCTTTGCAATGATATGTTTAAAATGTTATATTGAACATATTGAGCTAAGAGATAACACTGGGAGATTGTTAGTCAAAGAATTTTTCTAATTTTTTTCTACTGTATATGAAAAATCTATGTGATTTATCATGAAATGGATTGGTGTGGAGTGGATTGTGCTGTAGAGCAATCTGCACATTTCCCCTACTTGGCTTTTATTTCTCAGTGAGTTATTTTTGTATCTTAGCCATCACATGAACTCTAAGAAAATTAGTGGAAGCTTTGTCTTGAAAAATTTGACCTAAAAGCAAGATTCTCCAGATGTGCTGTCTGCTTTTTTTTTTTTTTTTTATGGAAAAGTTACTTTTCTATCGCTTTCAGCAGAGGAAGTTGAATGACATGAAGTACTCCTAAGGTTGTATCTGTGATAGAGTTTTAATTCCTAATGTAAGCATCACTTAATTCATAATTGTTTTTTATTTCTTACACTTTCTGAAGTATGGGGCTGCGTAATTAATTGTGTTTATCTGTTGTGTCTAAAAATGTCTATGTATCAAAAGCTTTGCAATATTTGTGTCAAGGTACAAAAAGGTTGGGACATGCTTTTTTTTTTTTTTTTTTAATGATTACAGTATATCGGATTACTTCAGAAATGGATGAGGCATATCCATATTTATCACCAGTATTGAGCTTGTACTATAAGCAGCAGTGTCCTTCAGCCAGCTTTTCTAAGCAAAGTTGGAAGTAATCAGAGGGAATTAATAATTTTATGGATGCAGAAGATAGTTGTTTAATCAGCTAAATCAATGTTTTGTGCATGTGTCTATCAAATTACAGACAGTACATATTGTTACATAGCTTTTAAATTATCAAAGTATTCAGCAAGAGATGCTCCAGAGCTATCAATTACACTGTATCCTTATTGGTATCTGTGTTCCAGTTTTTAACTATTGTCCCTTGTTCTTTCACTGGGACCTACTGCAAAGAGCTGACCCCATTCTCTTGGTAAGATTGATAAAATACCCATTCAGTCTTTTCTTCACCAGGCTGAACAGTCCCAGGTCCATAAATGTCTTTGTGACCCTCTGCTGAACTCTCTAGAAGTTATCTGTCCTTCCTAAATCAAGGAGGCCAGAATTTAATGCAGTACTCCAGATGTAACCTCACCAGGGCAGAGCAGAGGAGGTAGATAACCTCCTTCAGCCTGCTGGCCGCACTCTTTTTAATGCATCCCAGGAAACGAGTTTTCTTAGCTGCAAGGGCACACTGCTGTCTCATCATCTAGCTGTTGTCCACAAGGACAACCAGACCCTTCTCTATAGAGCTCCTTTTCAGATTAGCTCTGTAGCTGTTCTGGTTTGTTGATATTCTTCCACGCTTCTTGTTGAATCAAATGGTATTCCTCTTTGCTCAACTATCAAGCCTGCCCAGGCCTTATTGAATGACAGCACAGCCTTCTGGTGTGCCAGCCCTTCCTCCCAGCTTCAGTATCAACGTCAAACTTGCTGAAGGTGTACTCTATTCCTCAATCCAGGTCATCGTTGAAGATGTTAAATAAGATCAAATCTAGGACCGACCCCTGGGCAACACTGCTAGTTATAGGCCTTCAGCTAGACTCTGCTATACTGATCATCCATCTGAGGTCTACCAGTCAGCCAGTTCCCAGTCCACCTCACTGTCCACTTGTCTATCCCATATTTTCTAAGTTTATTTGAGAGTATGTTAGGTGAGATAATGTCAAAAACCTTTATGAAATCAAAGTACAAAACACCCACTCCTCTCCCCTCATCGACCCATCTGGTCACAATATCATGGAAGGCTGCCACATTCAACAAGCATGATTTCCCCTTGTTGGATATGAGTAGACTGCTTTTGGATCTCTAGTTCTTATGTTTAATCTCCACAATGTGAGCATACAGGCACTTCAGAGAAGAAAGGGCCAGAGGATGTAGGTTTATCTTGAGAGATGCAAGAAATCCCCCAGTAGCTATACACACCCTTGAGATGGCTGGATTTCTGGTTCTTGAGACTTCCTGTCTCAGGGGAACAGGGAATCAATCTCTCAAAATACTCAACTTTTCTTTTTGACAAGGAATCACCCACTACAAATACTTAGTGTTTCTTTTTACAGTATCTACTACAGGCTGCCAATACTTTCCTGTAGTCTTTCATATGAAAACTGTTTCATTTTGTGTGTTGTAGAAGGAGATACTTTAATAGAAGCTTGTGAATTACTTGAGTGATGATTCTATTCAGCTAACTTCAGATTTTATCTGCAACACTTTATATCATTCTTAGGGAAAAATAATATAAATAAAAATCAACTATGCAAACAAAAACCTCATGAACCCCCAGGGCAATATTCCTATTTTGACAAGAGAGAAAATCCTTAATACACAAGATGGCACTGTTTCATTTGTGTAAACATCTCATTTTCACACATAACAGTGAAAACTGTGATATGAAGTAGAGAATTGGTTATGATTTTTGTATGATTGAAAATTAGAAATGTGCAAAGTTGGGTGTTCTTGTTGATTATAGACAAACTGGAGCATAACTTCATGTGATGCAAGACCTCATAACTAAGGCAAATGAGAATGCCTCTGAAGTGACTCTTGGCAAAATTGATTGGATTGAGAAATGAAGAATAGATGTCAGCCAAATTGCAGTGTGAATTATTCTTTTGCATTTAAAAATTTAGAGGATTTTGGAATGTAGCTTTCATATGGTAGCTTTTATCTGAAGCTTCTCACAGCTATTCTGATGTGCATATTATTAGCATAGCATTCCAGGTTTCCGCACTGTGTTTTTAAAACTGGGTTGTTAAGATGTAAAGTTATGTGCTGGAGTGAGTGAGTGGGTGAATTTCCTGTACTATAGACTTCAAATTTTATGCCTTAAAGTTTAGATTAGTTTTTTATCTTGTGTTGAAAAGAATACTATAATAAAAAGTTCATTAAAACACCATTATAAAACATTTTTTCAACATTTATTTATTCTGTGGTAGACATATTTGACCTTAGATAATATTCACAAGTCCAACATTTGCAAAAACCTAGCTGTCTTTATTAATGTGTTAACTGTGATTTGGGAAGAAACATCGAACATTTCTCAATATTCAGGTTTGCTAAGTAAATTGACTTCTTATATATCAAATACGCTCTACACAGGAACAGAATAAAAAATCTTCAAGCATGCATTAGATTATATGTAATCAATATGATATATTTTAACACTTTCACTCTCGTCTAAATCTAGGTATGCATGTGCTGACAGTTTAATACTAAGTAATGTGATTTTTGAGATTACAAATTTTCTTAGATATTCAGACACAGAAAGATGTAACATACATCTTTGTTTTTCAACTTTCAAGGTTTTAAAATTTTATATAAAAATGAAGATTTATTGTATAAAAAGGCATTGTCAGAAAAAAAGATACATAGTTTTATTTGTTTATTGTAACTATTAATTGTTACTTCTAGCTTAAGGGTGTTTTTTGTTGTTATTAAGAAAATGTCAGCTTTCAGTTAAAAATCTAAATCTAAAAATCTATCTTTACCAGCTATCATTTTTGATTTTGCCCCATTGAGCATTTTTCAACATGTTTTTCTCTCACAGAATAATAAGGTGGAAGAAGTGTTCTGTAAGCACATTTCTCTGTGTTTTTCAATTATTTTATGGCACATCATTCTCAGGATGAGGTTAGAAGTAGGTCACTTAAAAAGGTGGTATGTACTCTGTAGAGATCGTGGTGCTTCCAGTTTCACTCTGTAGTCTGCATCTATTCTGCTTTGTAACAAAACCAGTACATGCATCTTCCAAGCAGAGAGCTTAGACCTTGCTTAAAAATAGAACGTGCAGTCTGCAAATAAAGCTGCATAAATATTGAAATAAATATTTCATTTTCATTCTTGAATTTTTGTTTATCTGAACACTCCCAGTTTATTGATTGTGTTTTGCTCCTTTGAAAACGTACTTTTGTCATAATGCTGAAACTAGCAATTCTAACATATACTGTAATAGTCATTAATTTGCTAAAAAAAAATAACGTATTTTAAATTTTCTGCTTTGAGTTTCTGCTGACATTTAAATTTAGGTTTTTTTATGAATGCACTAATAATGACGATTTTGGTTATGTGAGTTTCTTGGTGGGATTTTTGTTTATTTTTTTCCCCCACTTTTAAGTTTCTTGGCAACTGTTCAGGACACTGCAAAATAAGCATTCTAATTTTTCTGTGATCTTTCATCCAGTTGGGATTGGACAAATAAAGAAGTAAATCTTTAGGATGTTTCTGTTCACAGTATCATTATTCTGAGGAACAGAAATAGTGCTTGACTGATATTTATAATTTCAAACCTTCTTCCTGAAACATCTTCAGTGTTTTTTCTCACCTTCATCAAGACTTTACAATTAATTAAAGACCAAACAACCCCCTGGGGGGGGGGGCGGCCGGAGGGGAATTTGCATTTACAATTGTTTCTTTTTTTTACCTTGTTCTAAAGAGCATTATCAAGTAGCAGTAGGCAATTCTTCATTGAATGATTTAAGTTTGGAAGTATACCAATAACAGAGCCATTGTATTAGTGCATGACACATTCCAGAACTCAAATGAATAGAAACAAAATAAAGGCACTAAAGCATTAACAGCATCAACATGTTCAGTTAAACTTGATGTATGTTTTAGGTGCTGGCATTCAATGTAACATCGTTTATTAGTAAGCGGATGTTAATTTATGCTTTTGCTATTAGAAATAAACTTTCCATTAATCATTGAATTGCTTTCATCTAATTTCATTTAACCAGTAGGTACTGTGTTAGAATTCAGAAATCTTTGATGAATATTATGATTAAATCTGGAAGAAAAGAACTGTTATATGTAGTGGGGCTATCTTCCTCTGCTTATCTAGATCTGGAACTTCAAGAAGGAGCCAGTTCTCCTTTCCTTGTTCAGTTCTGATGAAAATGCACAGTGCAGTGCACTGTCTAGTTTTATAGCCAGCGTTAACAAGTTATTGAGTTAAACATGTATTTGCTTGGCATAATGTGCAAGTAGGGAAGAAGCTTAGTTCCTGGTTCAGTTAGGAAGATGAACTTTACATCTTTATTGTTATTTTAATTCTGTGGAATAAAGTAGTTTCTAAATGCAAGATTAAATGTTATAGGTCTTTTTTTTTTTTTTTTTTTTTTTCCCCCCCAATTCCTCTTATGTTCATTTTACATCAATTTAACTGGCGGGTATTGGACTTGTTGAGGTACCATCCAGTCTGTGTTCTATAATTTTCTGCATCTAGTGATTGTGTGAAAATTGTGTCCTGCATTCCAGCCTCACATGAAACTGATTTATTCTGTAATTTTTCTTCATTAATGGGTTTTTAAAGATTTTAGTTTTCATAATGATTACCAAGATATTTCCTTACAATTACTGACCACCTTGACTTTGGGACATTTGATTGAATTGAAGAGGAATAAAGGTGCATGAGTTTTACAGAATGGTAATAGCCACACTTAATGGACTTTTTTTTTTTTTTTTCAGCTTAGTAGGGTAATGCCCTTCCTTTAGTTGTTTCAAACAATATTTGCATCTACAAATGGCAACTAGATATCTAGCTTTTGGTTGTGCCAGCAGACATGGCCCTTGCCATTATCACAATACTATCTAATGGTTGACCAGGACATTTTAATGACATTTTTATATGCCCATCTCACTAAAATCTTACATTTGCTGGTATCCTAGACATGTCTGTCTGTAAAGAAAGCCCTAAGTTATTCACAACATCTGTGATCAGTAGATAACACATCTTTCCTAAATTCTTACATGTATTCCTTCGTCAGTGAGTAGAAATGAAGATATTTAATCTCTGTCCTCTCTCAGAAATGTAGCATCACAGTGAATATATACATCTTTTGCGTAATGTTTCCTTTGCCTTCTTAGCCCTTTATATTGTCTGCAGATACATAGTTTTTAATTTCACTGATATATTGCCAGTCTGTCCATAGTCAGTACTGTAGACTCTTCACTTGATGTCTGATTACGCTAGGAATTTATCCTTGAAGTTTGAAGCCAGCATCTTTAACAGATTGATCACACCAGTTCCCTGGTGAGGTTGTTCAGGGTGATAAAGGTGTATTGATGCCTGTAGGGTCCTGACAAGTAGGTATCTGTCCCAGTTGCAATGTAGAATTTTGGTCCTCTGATGAGGAAGGTAATTTTACTGAGCAATTCTCATGACAGGTGGGTGATGGGAAATTATAAACCCATCATAAAGATCAGGTTGGCATATTCAGATGTAGATTTACAGTTATAATTTAATCACAGAATATGAACAGATAGAATTTTGTAGATCACAAGAAGAGAAGGCATTTGTTACCACTGGCACTATTGTTTTATGTTCAAGCATGCAAAATATTACTTTCCGGCATTGTTCATACAACCTCTTGGGAGAAAGGTTACTGTGACAGGAGCTCCTATTGAAACAGAGATTTACAACCAGTCGTCTTTTAAAAATTAAATTTGTGTGTGTACAGGAGAGATGGAAGAAAATGGATGGTGAAGTACACTAAGCTCCTTTCAGATGGTATTAGATTCACACTTATCGCATTGTGTAGGATTTTTATTTTATTTTTGTTTTTTTGTCAAAGATGGCTGGGGTGATCATAATCCGCTGGGATCGCATTCTAATTCTGTTACCCCAATACAGATCACTTTGACAATTTTTTTTTCCTAATTCCTGTTATATTCTGATAAATTTATTTGATAGAAATGCAACATTGAGGGAAATTGAATAACTTGCTTTTAGAGGTAGGTAAGAACTGATTTTCACCAGTGCATCAGAAGTCAATGTTCTTGATTTAATTGAAAAATTCTGCAAAGTGTTTTTAAATATTTAAGAATGTTTGGCTTTGTATCAGTTTAGTGTGTCAGTTTGCTGATGTGCAATTTGTTAATTATTTAAAAGAAACAACAAATTTGAAATAATATAATGATACTGACATAAAATTATGGATACTTCTTAAATAAAAAGCCCCTCTGTATTTCAGTGATTAATCTTGAATCTTTTCAAACATTTTTGAGCATAATTATTAAGCACAGATGGGCGAAAATGAGCTTCAGGTTTATGGAATGGGTTCTAGTTTCCAGCTGCTTATTTGTATTAAGAGAAACTAAGTTAAACTAAAACTAAACTGCAGTCATGTTTGCTTTTTCTCATTTTCATCAGTACTGCACTAGATAATCACCTAACAAGTCATTGAAAACATCTCTAAAGTATGGCTTTTATAATTTGGCAACACAGGGCTGTACATCTAAAGGGCAAGCATGTTCACCGCATGTGGTAAAATATGGACTAATATTGTCCATACCACCCACGTCTGGAATTAGCATAGAATGAATAAATGTAGTTGAATTTGGTTTTATCACATGGAGCTATTGGGTGGAGCTGACGTCAGAGCACAGGGCACTGTACTGGGGATTATTGCTGAAGAAGTAATATTCAAGCTATGTAAGGATAGCTGCTAGCAGTGTAATGAAACAAGAGAATAGAGAGCTAGAATGGAAAGAAAAGTTAGCAAGTGAGATTGGTTGAATTAAACTGTTAGGCAGTGTTTGCATTCAATTTGGTATTCTCATTCATGCTGGAAGTAGACCATTAATATCTAAAGCTTTTTGCTAATCAACATTCCTTTTCCAGACTTGGAAATGTCTGTAAAGTTTTCTGTTTCAGGAAGAAGCGCTTAGTAGTGATGAATAATACTGCTTGAAATTTCGTAGTATGATATAAAAGTTACACTAAGTGCCAAAAGGCTGTTACATTTAACATAAACAAGACAGGCCAGGCTTAGTATTTTAGAAGCAGAGATTGCACTTACTGGGTGGAGGGGGCAGAAAGGAGCAGTGTAATATCATGAGATGTGAGGCCAAGACTCCTACCAGTCAGCTTCTCATAAAAAATATTAAGGGGAATCAGGATTTTAAATTAAAAGCTGCTCTGTCTCCATGCAAATTCTATGAAATTTAGAAGCTCCAAGCTTTATAAGTAATAGTACTTTGGAATACCTGATCCCTTTTAAACCAGAGTTCTAATTAAACACAGCAACAGTATTTGCACACATCTAGAACATGGATGTGAAAATAATGGTAAAGAGATGTATGCTTAGCAACTTAAAAAGGCTTATCAGAAAAACAACAACAAAACAAAAAACAAACAGGAAACTTGTTATTGGCTCTTGTTGAGATCGGATTGGAATACTTGCTACTTTTTGGGAGTGGAAGAGAAAGATGTAGCTTGGTTTTGATCTGCAGGACTTAGAGGATATTTCTCTTCAAGTTACAATTTGCCTAAATGAAAAATCACTTTGTGACACTAATCATTTAATGTTATGTAAAGACAAAGATGTGCACAAATGTACACTACATTCAATTACATGCTGATCTACTGAACAGAACATAAGGATATTGTTTTACAATCTCTGTATAATTGACAAGCTACAGATTAGAAGATCTTCTTTCTTTTGTTTTTTCTTTTCTGTCAGAATGCCCTTTTAAAGATTGGTTTATTTCACTTTTTAATTAAAAAAAAAAAAAAAAAAAAAAAAAAAAAAACCCACACACTCTACTTTCCTACCACTCTCATAGGAAAAAAAAATCTCCTTCCCAGCAAAACGCCAGATAACGCCATGGTTTTCATGAGGGTTAAGGAGTGCAGAAGCAATATGTGTAGTGATTACAGAAGATGGTTTTGTCTTATTTGGGACATAATAAGAACACTGTCATTATTCTGCTTGACTGGCTCATTTTTAATGTCGCCTTAGGCAGTCAGTGGGTAGATATGAACTTTTTTTTATTCCTTTTGACCCTAAAATACACTGTCAAATCAAGTATTAATTTCAATGTCTTTGCATCTCTTCAGGGAAGAAAAAAACAATGTGAAGGAGATTATTTCACCTCCTCTTAGTCATTAGTTTTTGTAACATTTGTTTGAATATGAAAACAATGTGGTTAGAAATTTTGAATTTTGCTCTCGTCATATTAGGAAGAGCAAAACAATGAAGGTAGGCTGCCTGTGAGGGAAGCAGAATGCATGGTTTTCTAAATGGCAAAGACACTCTACATAACCTCAGTCCTAAGACCTGCTCACACCTAAACTTTACTTCATGACCTGAGGAGGTTGCGGATTGGCCTGAGAGGAATTCCTAAGGCATCAGAAGTGTGTTGGTGTTGCAAGCATCAGGACTCTCTGTAGGTTTTGATTGAATCTTCAAGGTTGGCTCTGTCCCATTCATAAGTGGAGTTACTACTTTTTCAAGGTCATGGAGGAAGACCATATGGAAGCCCAGAGAAAGAAGAAAAACAGTCTGAAGACAGCTTCCTCAATCCCCCTTCTTCTGCCCAAGGTTTGTATTTGTATTATTTAAAAAATGCTGAGGTAATGTTCAAAATCTGTAAGCAGTTAGTTTTACATACAATATTAAGTTTGTATTTGAGCTTCCTCTTTACAAATCTTTCCTCTCAGATACCTACTTTTATCTGGAAACATGAATGGGATTCCTTACTTAGAAGAAATGGCATATGGATTTATATATATGCTTTTAAGCTTGAGCTTGTACCAAGAAACTAAAGTGTTACATTCAAAACATGTGCCTGTTTTCACCATCTGTATTAAATGTCAAAACTATTTCCTTTTTAGAGACTTTAGAAAATAGATCAGTGATGCAAACTTGTCTTTTTGTTTTCAAAAAATGGTAAAAGGCAACAAGTAGAAAAACTGGGAGTTTGGCAAAGAAAATCATGCTATCCCTCCTTAGTGGCTCCCAAAAGGAGCTGAGTGAGTGCACTGAATCAGTGTTTTTATCTTCCTTCTCTTCCAGCTGCCTATCCCAACATGCTTTCACTTGGGCGTCAACAAAGGTCTTCGCGTTTGGCAGCAAGACCAGAGTAATCTCTGAAAAGTAAAAACCAATAATAAATGTTTGTCCTAATTTTTGGTTCAGCAGAGAGAGTCCTGTAAGAGCTGTTCACTTCAAGACAATTACTCTTTACATTGTGTTGTCCTTACATTTATCTGAATGCTACTAGTGTCAGCATCAATAGGGTTTAGTGCAAAGTCTATTACTTGCAGGAGTTGTTCCATTGGATCTAGCTTTCAGAGCAAGGACCATCATTTGCTTCTAAGAATTAGCTAGAGTAAAAACTAGAAATGAAGTCTGAACCTCAATCTTCAGCAAATAGCCACTTCTCAACAAAAACAGTCAATACAAGGCACCGCCTTGTAAAAACACCGCGAAGTGTTTGGACAATTCTTTCTAATGAGCTAGAAATCCTGAAATCAGGATCTTTCATCCTGGGAATAAAAACCTCTTCAGTTTCCCATATAAAGTGCAGGTGAATGATAGCTATAAAAATGATGCTGTGAATGGTGTTGAATAGGAGGAAGAAAGAAAGAAAAAAATTGTCTGTAATATCTCCAAAATAGTGATGGCATACTGAACCTGATCAGATAGATTGCAGTCCTCAGAGAGACAATTCAATAAATTATGTATTTAATTCACTTAACACCGACAGTGACCTAGTCATGCAATAAGAAAAAGACTGTTGCTTCTAGTTTGATTCAGAAAATTTGCATCTTAAAATGTATTTGATGTTCACATTTAAAAAAAACTGAAGAAGTCTTCTGCAGTATTTAGCATAGGTAAGTTTTAGCCATCTCCAAAGATGTCAGAAACAGGGTCAGATCAATTAAGAAGTTTCTGTGCAAGGAGAGGCAATGTGGCTTTCACCTGCTGTTCTTACTCCCCAGTACTTACCTTCTGACAGTGGTACTCTCAATGCTTTTCTGCCTCAGTGAACTGAGTATGGGCCTCACAGAAAATGCACCAAACACTCCTAACTACTTCAGGCTAGAAAAATAAAAGCTAAGTGTCCATTCTTTTAAATCATACTTTATACTGATGTAGTGCAGTATTCCATCCACTTTCTTGTGTTGCTTCATACTCAGACACTTAGAAAATTCTATTAATTCCTTTGAACGCCTTCCAAAATTACAGTTTGTTTTTCAGTAGCTTTGAGAAATAAATTGTGGGAAGGGAAGAAGTTTTGAATTGTATGTTATAAACTTGCTTACATCTGTTACAATTTTGGGAACTAATGTGGAAACTTTCTGGTGTTGATCTCAAGAGTCTTTGGGAGCAAATTCAGGTAAAATAGCTTGATTTTTCATTTCCTCAAGTTTAAGATTTTGCATGGAGGTGTACTGGACAAGACAATCTGGGAGGAGATATAAGAATATATCTACAGCTTCTGAGCTGAATCTTATCAGCCCATTAATTCTCAACACAGTTCTGCAGCCTCTTCTAAATCCTCAGCCTCAAGTGCCATATGCAACATATCATCTCACCATAACTCTATAAAAGTGTATGCCTTACATCTCTGTGTGGAGAGAAGAACTTTCTGTTCAACAGTTTACAGAGTAACTGAGTGGCATAGAACAGTGTGCACTGACATTTCGTTTAGTGAGTGTGCATGTAGCAAAGTCAATAGATATTCATGTATTTTTGTATAATAAATTCATATGGATTGAAAACCTTTTCTAATTTAGTAACATGAAGTAACCTGCAAGGTTATTGATCACATTTAATATTTGATTCTGTTCCTTTCCTCAGCTAAAAATCAAAATTTATCAGTTAGAGTATGAGAAGCTTAACGATAAATTGATTTTGGATAATACCTGAGGAACACTAAAGCCCTAGCTTTCCTCCAAAAGGTAAAAAGCATTTGCTTGCAGAATTCCACTGAGCAGGGCCCAATAACTCTGAAACACAGAGTTCAGTAAAATCTTATTATACATAGGTAGCTCCAAAAGTAATGCTTCTTAATTCCATGGACACTACAGCAGATATAAAGAGCACAATAATGCTATTTGATAGAGCAAATTTTCAGCTACAAAATGCTATTTTTCAACAGTCACCGACATTAGCTATGGATTTTCAGTTGTGATGAACAAGAGCCTGCATGATGCTCTCTTAAAATCTGCACCAATGGAGGTGGCCCACTAATGCCACTGCCACCACCTAGCGCCTCACTGTGCTCACGTACACTATTTGATCTCCATAAACATTCAGCAAGTGTTGATGAATGTCAAAGGATGCCTTTTTTTTTTTTCCTGCATGGAAGATTTCAATTCCACACCTCTGCTTCCTATGAACTCTATATCAGAAGCCATTGTGTCAGACTGTGACTGCTGCCATCCATCGCATGGCAACAAAATGAAATAGAATATTGGCAGAAAGGTTTAACTTCTACTGCCATACCACCAGCATCCACTCTGACATCACAGGTCAATACAATAAAATAGGAGACATTACTTTTGGGGCAGCCGTTGTAGATATTTTGGAAGAACACTGACCATTTACCCAAGGTCGCAGAAAGGTAATACTTGGGGCTGGTTGTATTTTAAACAGAAGTATTTATTTGCTAGTTAGTTTATGCCTAAGCCAGCTTTTCTGTAGCTATTTGCAGCTTTCTGCTAAGTGGACTTATCTGTCTGTCTTTGGAGATCCTGATATTTTGCTAAAAATGGGTCATGAGCAGCTAGTAAGCTTGATGAGGGATGTACAGAATGGATTTCTTTGTGTTTTCTTTCGGACTTTTATGTACTTGTTTCACCTTTCTGTGTTCCTCTATATTGTTCCTTAAGTACAAAACCAAATAAGCAAAGCTTCTCAGGTTGGAAGAGCATTGTTCAAATGCTGATACATGGAGACTGTAATAATGAGACCAGAGAGATCTTATAAATACGTGTTCAATATCAGTGGGCTTTGAAAACCAATATATCTTTGTAAATACTTAATTGTAGTTAATCAGTTTTGGCCATGGAGTCTAGGAGAGCCATCTTTGATTAATGTTTGTGTCAAAAATAATACTGACTTAAATATGATGCTACAGTTCCAGCTGTAATTCTTTGTCAGCTTCTCTCTTACCCAAATTCTCTCATTTGCTGACCTTGTCAAATTCCTAACCATCACATTTTTACAAAGCTGTAGGAAGCAGAACTGTTCTTCATGGTTTATTCCAGAATATAAGTTTAGACTACACAGACATCAGCATAGAGGTGTTCTTGTGCTCAAGCCTCAATGTCTGAATTTGATCCTCATTGTGAGGTATGCACTCTTGAGCTGAGTGCAACTCCGTTCACTGAGCTTTGGAACCCTGGGAGTAGGAGAGGCTGTTAGTAAGTGTGAACTCTGTGTTTGGGATCAAGGAACTTAGAAGCCTGCCAGCTGGCTTTTCCAATTATCTCAAGTTTTCTTGTGTCCCTTTAGACTTCTGGATAATTGGGGTTATAAGCTTTATTGTTTTCTCTGATTTTGAACTACTGCTGCTTAGATGAGCTTCAGCACTTTCATTGCCTTTTGTTGTTTTTTTGTTTGTTTGTTTGTTTTTTAATGTCTCCACCCGTGAAATATTTACCCACAACTTAGGCAGATTTTGCAGTTTCTGTCTTTTATGTAGTATTAAGTAGTATGACCACTAGATAATACATAGGTTTTTAAAGAAATGAATACATAAATGACATTCTTCCATTTAGATTTAGTTCTAAATTTATATTTACTTTGGCTACACTTTCAGTTGTTTCTAAGGGATTATCTGATGAGCTGTTTGAAATCAGAAGTATCTTGTCTCATAAAAAAAAAAGTTGGTAAATTTTATAACAATTGTAACTTGCTACAGAATCTCAAACGAAACTCTTGTTTTGGCATGTTAGTAGCAAACTGATTTTAAAAAATGAATTGTTTACCTGTATTTTGACATAGAACACAATCTAAATCAATTCTAAGTATTGTAATTGAAAATGACGCACTCAGTCTTTTCCTAAACTATTGTGTGTTTACTGCTGTTGTAGTAGCTCGAACTTTTACCTTGAGATAACACATACTTTTTCCTCATCCACTTCCTACATTTCCAAGGTATCAGAAGGAAGAGCGTACAGGAATTTGGTAGAGGAAGAGATTGAATAATATTGTTAGGAATCAAGCTGATACAGATTCACAGCTGGGATAGGTCAGAGGCCCACTGGTTTTAAAGACAAAACTGCAAGATGTGTGGTGTTATCATATTTGGACTCTCATCTTTTACAGTGTAATTCTCTTTGGCAAATTTGAAAAAAAGTAGGAACAGCCATACCTTTTAAACCGGGAAGTGCAACACTGTCAAGATTGTTACTTGTCTTAGCAATGTAATCATTTTTTCAATTTTGAAGTGACTGTCTAGTAGACTGTTACTTCCTACATGGGTCAGAAGAATTTAGCTAAAGTATAGTGCAGAATTTGTAGGTATTTAGCAAATCTTTTCTCTTTTCCACTCAAATGGCAACATTTGAATCCTAGTGTTACTGCTTGTACAAAACTAGACAGCGTGGACAAAGCCAGCCTGTGTGCTCTTTAGGAAACCAAGGCTGCTAATAACTTCTCACTCATCTACAAACATAAAAGCCAGCTACCATTTGATACTTAGCAATATACAACAACCATTTCATACCTGTGTTGAGAGGTAATTAGTCTGCCCTCTATTGCTTTTTCACATCAATGAAAAAAATGAAAACAAAAATTCAGCCACTAGATTGGTACAGTGAAACTAGAGAGTTTAAAGGGCCCTGATGCCATCTAATGTTGCTAGATTTTATGGAGTTTTTTTTGTTTGGTTGGTTGGTTTTCTTTTCAAAGAATACAAATATTAGGAAAAGTAAAGATTTTCAGATCATAAAATCAAAATTGAATGTATAAATTGAAAATGAATGTAAAAATAAGTATTTTTCTTTCTTTCTCCTAGCACAGGAGATAGTCTTTTGACTTTGCTATATTTCCTTTCAGGTTCTTAGACCTTATAAGGTCTTTTTCTTCTAAGATCTTCTAAGACTTTTTCAGTTAGTTTTGGGAACCAATGGAAAAAAGAGTCTTTAAAATGAATCTAGATATGAGCATAATTACTTTTCTCAAGTAAGTCTGCACTGAGATTTACGGTATTTGTAAAAGTTGCACATTTTAATAATGAAGGACTTCAGTTTCTGGTTGATACACTAACAAAGAAGTTAAGAATATTAAAAATATAGTTATGTGTTTTACATTTGACATACCATCAGTGCATTTATACTTGATGCACACAGGTTCCTACCCAGAGCTCAAAACTCTATTATATGGAAATTTTTGTATAAAACAAATGAAGTAAAACAAAACAAAACAACACATTATTTTCTGTGGAATAAACGTTTAAATAAAATTTTAACTTTCATACAACATGGGTTTGAAGTTCCTCTTGCTGAATAACTTTAGCTCATCTTTTCAGCTGGCCCACATGTCTTTATACTTTTGGACAGAAACATGTTTGAAAAGAAGCACAGGCCTCCTCTTTCTTATATGACTGCTTAATTAGCACCACCTAATGTTAAGATAATCAGAAGAGGAGCACATAATAACATAGAGGTGACTCTTTGGAAGGGTAGATAACAGCAGGACAAGGGAAAATGTTTTTTAAGTTGAGGGAGGGAAGATTTAGGTTGGATGTCAGGGGGAGGTTCTTTACTATGAGAGTGGTGAGGTGCTGGAACAGGCTGCCCAGAGAGCTGTGGATGCCCTGTCCCTGGAGGTGTTCAAGGCTGGATTGGATGGGGCCATGGGCAACCTGGTCTAGTATTAAATGTGGAGTTTGGTGACCCTGCATATGGCAAGGGGGTTGGAGCTTCCTGATCCTTGAGGTCCCTTCCAACCTGGGCCTGTGATTCTGTGGTTCTGTCCTTTGGAAATGTTCAGAATGTTTTTGAGCCTCTGTTGTTAATTTTTTTAGCTGAATACTTGATCATAAAAGGTGTAGAGTATAAAAAGAAATAAAGCTTTAGGATTTGTATAGTCTTAAGTTTATACTTATGCTGAACATCTGATCTAGTAATACATGAGGGTTGATATCGTGTAGTCATAATTGTCTGTATTATTTTTTCTACCAGCAACATGTATATTCAAGTTATTTTATATAGTTGTTTGCATATACTATGCAGATTCAAAACTGAAATATCAAAAACCTTTTCTCAAAGAGGTGATTTCAGACCATGAAATCTACATAAGGAACAAGGTAATCATTTTTGTTAAATATCTTAATCATTTAGGTTTGTACATAATCTCATGTTGGTAGTTTGCAGCTCAAAAATAACCTAGGACAATATGCAAGCGGAATGTATATTGTTAATGTAACAAATTATAAGAAAGGATAGACGCTACTTGTAGAATGATCTTGTATCTTCTAATGAAATTATAGTAATTCAACAGAAATAATTTTAATACTGCAAGATAAAGTTATTTTATGATGGCAGACCTTTTTTCTTAAAATAATCTGTCAGGAAAGTGCTAATGAATCTTTACAGAAAATGATCTTAGCAGGAAATTTTCAGTACCTCATTATGTAAAAATGAAAGTCTGAATTGGACCTTGACTGAGTAGGAGTCAAAGAAGAAGAAAAGGGAACTGATATTCTGTTTCTGTACACTGAAAGGCCACTGGTAGAATACTGTATATAGCTCAGATTGCTTTTGTTGGTCAGTACTGTTGACAAAGTGGCAAAAGAATTATCCAAGATGAGAAAAATAAGCCTTCCATAATGAGAGCTGAAGAGTTCAGTTTATTTCAGCCTTAGACAAGATAGCTCATTTTTTGTTGTTTTGGAGTCCTGATGTTGGAAATGTAACAATATACTTTGAAAATTTTATCAAAAATAACGATTTTACTAACATTCTGGATGTAAGGAAAATTAATATAGCTTAATTAATAAACTGAGGAAAAAGAAAGCACATCAATATCTTATTACAGTAAGATGAAGTGAGTTTTTGTTTTTGTTGTTGTGTTTTTTGTTTTTTTATGTTTTTTTATGGTGAGGCTTTTTTGGTTGGTAGAAATTGTTTGATTGGGTTGTACTGTTTATCCTTCTAGCCTTAGAACTTGTTAACATCTGAGTTACTCTAATCATTCTTCAAAAGCTCAGAAGCAAATAGGATTATTCTACTCGGCTTCCACATGCTCATCATAATGCTTTCAGTTTTCATTATATAAGAGCTCCATCCTTGTACTCCTAGGTTCCAGGGCTTTCACCAGTTTTTCTCTGGACTCAGGGAGGACTAAGTTCCTAAACACAACCACTGAAAAACACATTTCTCTGAGCATGAATACAAGCTTTTTTGTGATTTATCTTGGTCTTAATATGGGACATGGAGTAGTGTTGGTCCAGTATTCTGAAGTGGTATGGAAAATCCTGTTTACTTATCTGACTGATGTATCTTTCTCACAAAGCCAGGATGACAGTAATAAGCAGATTTACAGCTGGAAAGTGAATATAATTTTATTTCGTCTCATCTTGTGTAAGGAGCCTTGAGGGAATGATAAGTAGCTGTGTTCTCCTTCAGCTCAGATTATGGATTGTCCTCATGGGTCACCCAAGCATATCTAATCCACTGCCTCCACCATGAACTCCTTGAGCTCATGTTAGGGCCCAGAATTGTCCCTGGCTCTGCTCTGTTGCACAGGAACTCACATTCCTGCTCCATCCTGAATTCACTGTAATTTGCACCAGGTCAGATTGGGTGATCTGTTGGGTCCTGTTGGCTTATGGTACTGCAATTATACAGGGTAGCCATAACATACTCAGAGTATGAAGTTTGGTGTACATTTTATTGTCTCTTTGCACTTGTCACTCTTTGTTTGTTGTTTCCTGTTGTGCTTTTCCATTTACTAGCCTAAGTGTGTGGGACACCATCTGTAGTCATTACAATGTCAGTAAAATATAGTTCACTTCTCTAGTGCCAAAAAATCAGTGTTCTTTTTGCTTTCTTTGCTTTCTCTACTGGAAGAGCTTTTTGCTTGTTAAAATATTCCAACAATCTGTTAGAAGACAGAGTACTTCTCCAAAAAAAACCCAATGCTGTATTTCAGGTTTCTGATCAGATCATGTGAAATTCAGACCATGGGAGGATTTTATTCAAGAGCTGGATGAGAAGGGATGCTTGCTTTTTGAGGTTTTGTGAATAAGTATCCCCCTATTAGCCCTTCTGTATTGATTAGGTTTGTTGTTGGTATGCATACATATATACTGTATGTATGTTTTGCATGTCTATTGTATAACAGTATACATATTGTTATACTTCTGACAAAATGTAGTATCCATAGAACTGTATTTGAAATACTTAAAAGTAATAAAATTGCATTCAGAAAGTAAGAAAATGATCACATTTCCACAATCTGGAATACATGCAAAGAGTGAAAAGGAACTGATAACTTCACTGGCAGCTAATTAAGTGGGAGTCAGCGGTCCTGAGAAGAATCATTGGGAAATAGCCACATTGAATCAAAACTGCAGCTGTTTGTCAGAGCATCTCTAGCTCTCAAGTTTTTTAGTATCAGGTCAGAAGGGAGAGGAAAGAATATGGAGAATGAGCTCATAATTGAGGTTTTATCTCTAACAACCAGGTTTAGGCTTATACTTTTTCACTTATCTGAGCTTTAAGCACCTTGACCATTGCAACCATGTGCAGCTTTACTTGTCTGTGCCCTGCTTGCCCTGGTGCAGTAAATATTGTACTAATTAATAGTGCATGCAAGAAATGTTGACAGATGCCTACTGCAAAATAACTCCTATATTGGCATTTCACTTGATGTATGGAAACTGGTACACTAATCTTGATTAAATTTCAGGCTTTCACATTATGTGCAATGAAGAGAGACAGCAGTGGCATGTTAAGGAAAAATTTATGGATGAGTAGTGTTAGAAATGAAGGCAAAAAGTAGAGACTGAATAGTAGTAGTGATATGAAAATTCTGTGAAAATGTGAGAATCAGAGAGTGTCTGGTAGTGGTAGTTTTTACATGTAGCAAATGGGATATCTGCTGGAATTTTTGCCTCATATTTAGGAAAGAGAAAACACATTTCAAAGAAGGAAACAGAAGCATAACACAACACTCCTGCTGAGACTGTCCTGGAAGAGGACAATATTTAGTATCAAATTCTTGTTATTGAAGTTCATAAATAGAACATCAGGACGGATGAGAGTGAGTGATTTTTGTGACAAACAGAAATCATGCTGTAGATCAAAGTAACCTTGAGTTACGATGGTTTGGTAGAAGGGGAAAGAGGATCTACTTAAAATTACTTCTAATTGATTACTGTAGTGTTGTTTCATCTACCTTCTATTAAGTATAGGTAGGTAGTGAAGATCTATTTTGCCAAAGAAATTTCCGATACATTTGCACTTTAAGCAAAGAATTTAAATAAATACTTAAACCCTATTTATTTCAAGCAATGAACTAAGTTTACACTTAGAAGAGAAGAGATAATAAGTACCTCAAAGCGTCTGCTTTTGCATGTTTTTTGAAGACCAGGATAGTCCCGCAGTGGCAGAGATGGCACTCTCAGTTAATACATTTAAATTAGATTGTTTTGTCACATGGTAAACCTTTTATCCTTTATCCAAGCCTGAGTGGTCAGCTGCAATGGAAACAGTAAAATAATGTTAGATGGGCTGGGATCTCCATGTTATACTGGGTTACTGCTGGTTGGTAGCTTGTTGGCTTCTCAGTTTCTTTGTTCAAGAATGTTTAGTATGTGGCTTACCATTCCATTTGTATCTCCTTATATCACCCTAAAGAAATGTTCTTACTTCCCTTTAAATTAAGTATGTATAATGCCTGATTCATCAGGCAGTTATTTCCCTTAAAACAGATTATTTGATGTTCACTGCAATTTTTCTGTGCCTTTCCAATAGGGAAATTGTGGGAACATTTTCCAGAGACCAGTAGTCCTAAACCAATTTCACAAACAGTTACGTATGCATTAGCTTGCACTTATGTCAGGGACGGCAGTCTTCTGTGCTGTTTTCTTGTTCATTATCTTGGAAGCATGTGTATGATGTAGTACTTTCTGTAGAAATGCACAAGTAAATTAAGGTTTATGTTTATGTTCAAGAAGATGCAGCTGAAGAAATACATCTTGCATTTGAAGTGCAATGTAATGAAAGTAGTAGTTTGCTTTATGGTCTCCCATCAATTCTCAAGAAAGCTCTGTACAGAACACAGAAAATCTGCTCTACTCTGGCGGTAGAGAGGAAGATTGTATTTCAGAATCAAAGTTGTCAGTCACAGTTTTCCCCCTTTCAGCACAGGCATTTCTAAAGTGTTTAGGTACTCAGCAATAATTGTTTGAAGAACAAATTACAAAGAGGGAAAAGGGACAGAATGCTTTTCTTTAAACATTTTAATCCAGCCATTCCTTTGAAAAGGAAGAGCATAAGTATGAAATTCAAAATAAGAATTTTATTCAGAGACAGTTTCCTTAGCACAAAGAGGTCTTTTCTTGATCTCCAAGGAATAAGATAATGTTGTAGCAGTCACAGACAGAAAAAATAGGTTGAAAAAATGTACCAGCAGTGGAGGAAAAAAAAAAAAAAAGTGTGTATATATATATATATATATATATATATATATAATATATATATATATAAGAATTACTACATGAATTTACAAATATGAGAGCAAATGTCAATAGAAAAGAAATGGCCACATCCAAAAACCAGTAAATACCTGGAAATTTGCATTTTTTTATACTGAGAACAAAGGAAAAAAGAAAAGAAAAAAAAAGGAACAAAGGAAAGAATAGAAAATAAAAATACAAAAAAAAAAAAAAAAGTATCATATTTAAATGACGAAAAAGACAAGGAGGGAATAGTATGAATCAAAATAATTCCTGAAAACTCTGAAACTAACTTTATTTAATACCTGTTAAAAGCATAAGACTCAAAAGGTATAGATGAAATTGTAATGGTAAGGGCATATGGAGTTTTGGAGTATTCCACCATGCTGCAAGAGCTAGTGGAAGAAAAAAACACTTGAAAATAAATTTTCATTCTTTTGTCAGAAAGAAGCCATTATAAAAAAAGTCTAGGGAATTGAATGAGATAATTTTTCAAGGGAATAAAATACCAATATATCACAGGATCTGTGTTTCAACTCTAGGAATGAAACGGGAATAAGAAAAAGTAGCAAATCCTGAGAGATGGAGAGATTTGCTACTTCTGTTATTTCCCCAACAGGAACCTTTTTGTATATTATGGACAATCTCACAGTATGAGGTACTTGAAAGACATAGAAATTGCAGAGGGAGGAATCTAAAATTATTTTCTGTGGTTTTATGAAAGAAAACCACAAAAGGTAGCAAGAAATTCAAACGAGCAGTTTGAGCTAGATTTTACAGTTAAAAATAATAATAAAAGACAATAATAATAATAATAAATAAATAAATAAAACACATCAAACATATAGTATAAGATCCTTTTACAGAGGAGGTGGAGATATTACCTTGAATCCTTTCAGTGAAACTCTTGTGTGAAAATATCTAAATATCTTAGTGTATGTGATCCCCAGATATCTTTTTTTCTGATTCAGCAGTCATAAGTATATGTATGCACATGTAAATGAAGACACATTCTTCATTTTCTTCATTGACCGATGGCTGTTTACTCCTAGACCATGCAGAACTCTGTAATACTTTTTCACATACATAAACACACCTCCATAGCATGAATATTTTACATCCATACCATATGTGGAATATATAAGTGTTGTTATATCTTTTTGTAATATACCAGCAAAGTGACTTGTCACCTTTCTTAGTGATCCAACTGTTAGATAGCCTCAGTAGTAATGTAAACATGAGGAAGCAATAGTAAAATTTGTTAACAGTAGCAGAATTTAATTCCCAAGTCTCGTTCCGTTTATCTGCATTTTATGAAGGTCTTACTAATGAGTTCTTTGTTAATTAATCATGTTGACATAATTCAAAGCAGATGACTTAAATCTTGGTTGTGAAGTGAAGAGTTAGTGAATTCTTGGTGATCTTACTGCACCTCAGTGAAGTTAATGGAGAATTGAACATGCTGTGGAGCTCCTTTGTGAATATGCTATGGGAGCTGATCTTCAGTTTGTTAAATATTTAACAAAAATTAGTGTACTCTAGTGTTTACTGCTAAATGATTTTTCGTATTGCTGTTGTACACAGTACTAATTATTGTCTTAAGATTATTGGAAATAGATGTATGTGAACAAAAACTTTTGTTTCTGTCACAGATGATTTCTCCTAAATATGAATATAGTGTTTAAATTAATTGAGAAATAGTGACATGTTTCTCGTGGTTGAAGAATATTATGACATTAGTACAGTCTAAACTGTACTAAATATCCTAAAATGAACAATGCAAGGAAGTCAGCAGTGGCAATTTAAAGATCCTGAAAACACACACAGATCCAATTTTGTCAGCTGTAATCATAGAATATGATTACTGTAATTAGGTTGTACACAAGGATCTTTGTGGAATGCTGGGACTAGCTTGATATTAACCTGGTTTGGAGAAGAGGAGCCTGAAAGTGAGAGCCTTCATTGCTCACTACAGAGGGAGGTGCCAGGGTCTGCTCCTGCTCAGCAATGGCAGAACGTGAGGGAATAGCACAAAGCCGCACCAGAGTAGGTTCAGACTGGACATTAGGAAAAGTCTCTATTATAAGGGTGGTCAAACACTGGAAAAAGCTCCCTGGAGGTTGATGCTCCATGCCTGCCAGTGCTCAAGAGGACAATGAGAAGACAATACCCTCAGTAATATGCTTTTTGGTTAGCTTTAAAGGTTGGGCAGTTGGACTAGATGATCTTTGAAGGTCCTTGCCAATTGAACTTTTCTGTTCTATCCTATTCCAGTAATAACAAAAGCTAAAATAGCATGAAGTGCCAGCCTTGTAAATGTATATACCTCTCTTCTGCTGCACATGATGACACTGAAATCTGTGGAATGTCAAGAAATTTGTTCTATTGACAAAACAAAATGTGAAATTTAAGACTGATAAAAATCATAGCCATGTGCTCCATTTAAAGAAATAGCAACTCTATCACTGGAATTTTTGCAATTTGTTTTGCCTTCTTCCTTAATAACAGGAAAGAAATGAATGGATTTTAGAGAGCTTGTCTGCAGATTGTCTCTATAAGAAAGAAAGAGAAGAGTGTTTTTAAGTTCCTGCATATTTCAGCTGTCAGTTATGAAGCAGGATAGAACGTGTCTTAGATTCTGAGAATGACGACTTTGACACTGACTAAACATTTTATTTCTTAATTTCTCCATTGGCAGTTATATCCAATTTATCAGGCAGCTGTGAGTGTAATCTCTGTCATCGTTCCCGTATGTTTTTATTCTTTCAAACACTGTCAATTAAGAGCATTTTAATCATGCTGTCTCTAGAGCCTCTCACTGAAAATATTAGTTCAACACGATACTCTTAATAGAAAATGTTCTGGTTGAAAAGACAGACTAGCGCTTAAAATATATTGAAACCTACATTGCGTTACAAAGACATTTTTTGATCTTAAGGTAAAAAAATATTACTTCTAAAAGAGATTTTGAATTTAATTAAGAGCCACGTTAGACGTCACTTAGATGCAACAAAAATTGGTGGAATCTGAGATAAATCCATGAGATTTCAATCTATAAATTTAATCATTGTCACAACTGCAATATTGGTATTTCCCTGGCATTAGCAGATCCTGTGCACCTTACAAGTCAACAAACAACTTTTAAGCATGTTTAAGCATGAATAATGTTGCATCACCTTGTCTGGACCCAGCAAGGGTTTCTTCACTTTTTTGTGTGTGTTGACAGATGAATCTCAGAGCCAACCTTACCTACAGGAGGCAGAGATTTGGCTAAAAAATAACAAGAGAAAACAAGTATGAATGCCTGTTCACAATTGGAAACAGCTGTCTTCCAGCATCTTTAGCTTGTATGAATCCACCCTAGCCTCACTCTCATACATGCAGTTCTGGCACAACCAATCAGTTTGGTTCCTGATTGCCTGCTGCCACTGCACGTCTCCAGTGGCATCTCCAGCCATTTGAGCATTCTGCCTCTGGATCTTTCTCCTTTTTCCCAGTAGAGTGAGGATCTTAGAGAACCTTTTTGCCATTTCCAAACAGAGATGTTTGTGTCCTGCCCTGTTTCTAAGAAAGTGCACATTCTGTAATAAGCTCCTTGGACTTGCAATTTTGTAAAATTAACAGCAGCATGTTAATAACTATTAACTGACAAGTGGGTTATCTTAAAACTGTGGTGATACTAAGGAGTCTTTTAAAATTGATAGGATTGGTTTAAAAAACACGTGCAAAAGTATGATCCATGAAATTAGATAATACATTATTAATTAAAGACATATGAAAGGACTTAGGTCATGGCCATGGAAATAAACCTCCAAATTTAATATCTGTGTTGGAATTAATATCTGTTTATCAAAACTGACACTGCATTGACACAAAACAGGACAATGCTGGAGTTCAATTTTTTTTTTTCTATTTATTTGAGTCATGATGATGTACTGTTTCCACTAAGTGTCTGTGCAGCAGATATTTTCAGATGTGGTACAATGTAGCATGCAAGTAAGGTCAAAATCAAATGGATGTTAACTGAAAATAATAGTAACTAGTATTAACTTGAGCCATCTGAACGTAAAACAGTCTTTATATTGTAAGTGCTACAACAATCATCTTCAAGCAGTGTAATATTAGTTGCATAAATATATGCATACTGTATGCTGAGTTTTCATTTGCAGCTATGAACTACTATTATTATTGAAGCGTTTGGAAGAAAAAAAAAAAAGGATCATTAATCTGTAGCCTTCCACTATAAAGAACTGGAAGGAAATAGTAAGATTCTAGCTTTGAAAAAAATGCTGCAGATATTTCTATTTAAAAATTTCTTTAAAGATCAATTTTAACCTTTTAAATGTTTTTGTGTGTGTATACATCATATTTTTCAGACACACAGAAATAATATAGTAAAAATACTACTTTTCAAATAGGTCTGTCCTCTGCATATATATAGCTATGTCTGTCCCTTTTATTAACACATGCATTTTATTAATAAATACATTTTTTCTTTCTCACTGCTGCTCCTACAAAACTGACAATTTGAATTTATTTTCTTCAACAGAGCCAATTGAGAATAGACTTTCTCATGCCACCCCATCCCTCCCTAGCTTTAACCACTCCTCCAATCTGATGTTATCTGTCAGCCTGCATTGTGATTCACTATTCATATTGCTGATGAAGACAATAATAAGGATCTGAACAGGTATCAACTCTTGACAAACATATTTCTGGAAACAGATTTATGCTTCAGTTGGATTTCTACTACCTTGTGGCCTACTGGGTCCAACACTCCATAGTTTGGCTATAAGGTTACTGTGGAAGGCTGGGCTAAAGACCTTAATAAATTCAAGAAAAGTAGTCAGCACTGCTATGTTTGTCTACATTCCACCATAGAAGACATATTGGACAGGCAGGATTTATACTTGGTAAATCTACACTTGCTAGACAGCTTTTTTTTTTTTTTTTTTTTTTCCCCAAGAGCTTGGAAATTATTTCTAGGAGGATTTGCTCTACAAACTTGGAAGGGATTTTGCGATGATAAGACTGACCATTTGTAGCTCTGCAGCTCTTCCTTCTTACTTTTCTGGGAAGACGAACAGATTGGAAGATAGTACTGACCAGTGATGGCATTCATCCTACTCGTACTGCTGGATGCAACCTGACTTATTTTGTATTTCTCCAGTTTAACTGTTTAACTACATATCCCTAAGTCTGAAAGAATGAGAGATAAGAAGGATAGGACATGAAGTGAATAAACTATCAAAAAACAAAAACAAAAAACCAAACCTATTATTTTCCCGGACAATATGCATTGATCAAACTTTGGTAGTTAGGCTAAATACCACAGAAAAGGAATAGTCTTTCTCCTTTTCATGTACATGACATTGAATTGGATGTAAGGAAGATTTTTTTTTTTTAATGATAGTGGTGAGGTGCTGGGAGAGAAGTTGTGAATGTTACATCACTGGAAGGTGGCATCAAAGTCAGGTTGGACTGGGCTGTGAGTAACCTGTTCTGATAGTGGAAAGGTGACCCAGATTAAGGTTAGGGGATTGAAATTAGGTGATCTTTAGGGGTCTCTTCCAATTCAAGCCATTCTGTGATTCTTACATAATAGTTTCAGTCTTGATTAGAATCTGTGTGCTTGGCATTGTGATAGGGAGCCATTCTTCAGTAGTTGTGATTTAATAGCAGGAAGAGTAAACCACTAATGACAGTTTTTATAAAGATACGTTGAAAAAGAACTGGCAGTTTCCACTTTGCAAAAAGATTCTTTCATTTTGGAAGTTACAAGATCAAAAGCAAAGTGCTTTAGTAAGGCTTTTTATAGGAAATAAGGCTTTGTCTGATGTGCCTTTCCAAAACACCTTTTGTGAACAGATGGGTAGCAATCGATTATGTTTACAATTGGGGCACTAAAGAAAATGTTGTCATTTTTTCCCCTGCTAGCCATTTATCTATTTAATTCTTTGACAGCTCAGAGGAAACCTAACTAAACGTTCTGTTTTAATTAAAATGAAAGTAAATTTATTAGTCAGAGAAATTCTATGTTCTGTTTATGCTCGGGGAAAAAAGGCAAACATATGTGTCTGCTTCACTATTTGCCACCATTTACCATGAGGTTATTTCTCGTTGTTTATTTGACCTACAGAACAAAACCATACTAATTTTATAATATATGAATAATGAAATTTTTCATTTTTATCAATTCTAACAAATTGTAGTGAGCTGTAAATGGGACAAGAAGAGCACATCCTGAGCAGCATTCTAGGAGGGTTTTGTTGTTTATGCTTTTGTTTGTTTGTTTATTTTAATCTAGATAAATGACAGTCAGTAACATTTCCTAAAATGGAGCATGTAGTTGGCTGGTAGAACTGGAGTGCTTCTTCAAGTAAAACATAGAGAATAATGATCAGTCTGTTTCTTGAACATTGTTTCTTGAACATTACTTCAACTGTCTCATTGTCTGGCTAGACGAATACAAGGCAGAGGAGCTTCTCCTTCAGTGATATCATGGATATCAGTGGTATCTTCACTGCAGTGTCAAAATCCTCAGGCCAATCTCATAATTTTCCATTTGATAACAGCACATAAGAGAAAGGAATATGCTAGCAGCAGATCTGGAATCTCAGAACAAGAAGTATGTTTGAGTGTGCTGTGCCTGCTCAGTACACCTTTGTAGCGGGGATTCCTCATCAGCTACAGTGCTGTAAGACTACCTCTAAAGAATATGCTTCAGTTTTGTTTTGTCATTAGACACTTCTAAATGAAAAGTTTGTCAATTTCAGCTTTTAGACACTGGAAGCATCCAAGAAGTTTGTCTTTTGTTTTTCTTCCTCTCGGCTTCTTTCTCTGTCAGAAGTCTGCTTGGATTTATTCTTTTTCCTGCTATAATCAGAAACTAGGTTAATCTAGTTAATGGAAGCACTGGGATTAGATACTAATTGACTCTACAACCCTGTACTAAATACAGTTGTCCCGAAAGCTGTGATGATTTGGCAATGAAGATCTCTGCATAAGAGCTCTGTGATTTTCAAAATCCAGCTCTGGTCCTATAGTACAGCTCAATATAATCACAAAGTAAAATTACTACAGATACAGTGCAAATTTGTCTCCCTCTACCAAAGAAGGCTAAGAGCACCCTGAATTTGTTTGGAAAGAGCATCATCAGCAGGTCAAGGGAGGTCATCCATTGCTTCAGCCCTGGTGAAATTCTTTTGGAGTGCTAAGTCCAGTTCTGAGTTCCTAAGTGAGGTATGATCATATTGGAGTGGGTCTACTGAAGAGTCATGAAGGAGATACGGGGATAAGAGCATACATCATATCAGGTAGAGCAGAGATACCACAGATATGGTACTGTTTGGCCTGGAGAACTGAAGATTCTTGGGAGTTTTGCCAGTATGTTTGAATATCTGATGGAGAGTGGAAAACGTGCACACAGACAAGGCATGAAGCAATAAGCAGCAATTGTTATGTTTAAACATATGTAAAAACTCTTCTCAGCATGAGAGTACTCAGATACCGAAACAGGTTACTCAGCAAGGTTTTGGAGTCTCCTTCCTTGGTGACACTCAGAGTCGGGCTGGACATGGCTGTGAACAGTAGTTCTTGGACTAAATGATCTCTAAAGGTTCTTTCTGATCTCAGTGATTCTGTGAATGGTGTTTTAGATTTTGGAGTTCATGATCCTGTAGATAAGAAGCATTGGTATACTGAGCAAAGGGAAATCAGACTGCATTTTAATATTTGTAAGAAGTGGAAAAAAAATAAAGTGAGGACTCCAGCATCCTATAGAATCATCTACATAAAAGAAAATTATCCACTTTTTCCTTTAATCAGCTCCAGGGTATTTCAGCATTATGGTTTCAATAAATAAATAAATATATATATATATATATATATATATATATATAACCATATATTCAATAAGAAAAGGATGTTCTCACTTCAACAGTAATCTCACCATCAACTTGTAACATTTTAGAATTCTCATTTTTGAAGTTCTGATTTTAGAATTCTTCTTTTTATCTGCTCTGAGCCTACTGAATGTGGAGTCTAAGAGAAGAAATGTCTTTATCTCAGTAAAGGTAAGAAGTATATAGTAAGTACTGGAAATAATTTTTAAGAAAAACTGTCTTCAGGCTGTCCAAGAAGATTTTGCCTATAAGTATTTCTCTACTTTTAAGTAAAATTTTTTTTAAAAAACCTGTTATAGCTGGGAAGGATGGTTGTAAAAGCCACCAAATTCAACCAAATATAATATTCATAATTTGAAATCAGACATGCCTATAATCTGTTCATATATTTTATAAAAAACAAGGTATCTAAGTTACCACTTGCAACAATCCAGAAAGAACCATAGTCTGTGAGGATTTAATATTGGCCTGTGAATGAAAAATGATTATTTTTGCCTTCACTAGTTTCAAAAGACTTAAGAGTGACTTTCTTAACAGGTTTCAATTTACAGAAACATTATCAATTGCACATAAACCTTACATAGTTATCAGGGAGCATCCCATTTATCAGTGGTCACTGCTGTACACACTGTTACAGAGTTATGTTGGTTGTGCTGGTTTCCTGGGAAATATCCCAATTATGCAAGTTTGAAGGTTGAATGGTGTCCATTGTATGTACACTAATGTGAAATTCCATATGATAGGCAGAAAAGTCTCTTGATGTCTGAGTCAATCATTTCAATGTCTTTAGCTGGGTCTTCTACTTCCCATGGTGTTATGAGGCTGAGACTTGGGGCTGAATCACTGTGCTGTTTCTGATGCCCTTTATGTACCATCTGCGCTTTTCTGCATTTGGAGAGGGACTGATTAGCTCGGAATTTTATGGTAACAGGTAGCAAAATGCCAGGTATTATGTTGTTTCCTCCAAGTTCTGCCAGTATGTTTTACCTGTCATTTCATGCAATACTACAGGCAAATGACTGTATTATTGTAAGTTTTCTGTGACTGGCAACTGTTATTGGCATCATATATCTAGGAACAGCTGTTGTTGTTTTATTAGAAAATACTCCAGTGATGCTTAGTGTTGAAGGAGCCAAGGCAGTATCAGCAGCATTGCCATTCCCTCTGTGATTAGTATTGTTTAGCATTTGCTAACCTGCGTTAAAAAATTTAGTTTTCCTAATCAGCCATTTCAAAGGAAATACATGGCTTAAAGAATATTCAGAGACCATGGACAAATGGCATTGTTTTAGCCCTATTCCTTCTGAACATTTGTGCACATTACCAAGTTAAAAAATTAAATCATAGTATATAGCAGGCACAATCTGAGATTTTAGCAGAACATAAAGATGGCTAATAAAGATGTTCATCCACTCATCGAAGTTGAAAATTTCTGTCCCATCATTTTATATCAGAAAATGATGTTTAGATAAAAATGAAAATGTTGACTGCTGTGATCAATTTGGACATGATTTTTGTTAAGAAATGCAAAGATAGAAAAGCAACAATATTCTGTGATGTATTTGATTACAAATTTAGTTCTGTTTGTAGTATTTTTACGTTTTATTACTCTTAGGTCCTCTTTTACATAGAAATAGCAATGATATGGTGAGTCAGTTATTGTTAGACCGTGATGCATATCAAAGATATACATTAATTTATACATCTTCCTTGACAACTTTTCCTTCTATGCTCTTTAGAACTAATTGTTAATTGCAGTCATTGAGATAATTTTAGACTATCTTTTCTAGAGACCTATCGTAGTAAATCACATACAAACTTAAGAAAATTTCTCTCTTCATGCAATGGTACTTGTAAGAGTATCTATTAGTAGCTCTGTTTGAATCAGAAGTGTTTATTAAATAGGAAGAGAAATAGCAATGTGAGGGAGTCTCACTGTTTTCAGACATTTTACTGTGACTGATTCTTATGCACTGCAGCTGAGAACAAAAATAATGATGTAATTTCATCAAAAAGAAAAAACAACAAGCAATTATATATCCAGTGTTAACTGATATTTATTTTCAGGGGTGATGCTATTCCTTTGCATGCATTACAAAGTTGATGGCACACACTGGGAGAATATTTTTTTTTTTTTTTTTTTTTTAGCCCTGTCACTATAGGAGAAAGGCAAGAAGTATGTAACTACATTTGGAGGACTGGAAAGTTTCTGTTGGAGGTGGGTGTAGCAGGGGTATTCCTGATGCCTTAGAACAAGAACATGAGAACTACTGGTATAACTGTTCTGTGTGTGTGAAGGGAAATTCTTGGCAGCAGCTGTGCTAATTTTTCTTGACTGCAGCTATTAGAGTACACGTGCCTAAGAGAAAGAGTTGGACTGAACTTGGTAACGTTATTGCAATATGATCTGAACATTCTTAATGTACCTAGGGTACAGGAAATTTGTAATCTATACATGACCAGGATTTTTTCATTACTTGATTTATTAATGAACCACTAAGTCTTTTTATAACTGGTTGAATGTTAGCTGAATTATCAGTTTCTAGCAGTTACCTGCAAGATGATCAATACTTGTTTAGCATATTAAGCTACCAACAGAGAGATTGGTTTTGCAGGCATATCCTATAAATGATTAACTGGAGCTTCTTATCTAACAAAGATGATTTAAACAGCAGCAAAAGCTGAACTTTTTTTTCATTTTAAATCTGTAGAAACTTGTTAGTTCGTGGTAGAGCTATATGTTCTACTTTAGAACTAGTTCATCTACATTTTTTATTGCTCCAAAACATGTAAAAATCCACATACTTGAAGGTATGAAAATACCCACTTTCCTCCCACCTATCCACCTCTGTAACTACTGCCACAAGCTCTCAGTTCTGGGGAACAAACTTCCTGAATGTAGTCTACAAAGTTTCTGTTTTGCTATACAGCTGAAATCGTGAGTCCACTGACTCCTTAGGTGAATGTATGCCAATACTGACTCCATGCATTATACCCAAATTTCTCTGGAATTTTTTCAGCACTACTGCTGCAGCTCCAGACATTAATTTCATTTTGTAGTTCACGAAGCACCTTTCCTATGACAAATGTAGATTCTTTTAACACTTGTACCAGTAAAATAAGTGGTCTAACATCAAGAACACCAAACCTTTATATTTAGTCTTGAAATATTGGCTTAGAAGTGTCAGAGTTCACTAAGGGTAATTTTTTTTTCAAAGTGTCAGCTTCTTCCTTGAAGCAGTACAGAAATTTTAAGCTGTTAAGAATATATCTGGCAATTTTGTATCAAATTATCCTGCAGTACTGCTCATAATCTCTTTATGCAGATGTTCTTTGCTCCTCCCTATGAGAAATCTTTGAAATACCTAGATACGGATGTACATGTATACATTTATTATACATATATGTACACATGCACAGGAAGAAAGAATAGCGTAGATTCTACCTTTGAAGTGCTTTTCTGGAGCATCAAGACTTCCCTCTGCTTGTCATACTGCTTACTGCAGAAACAAATGACTTGTGATTTATGCTTTCAGTATCTGGTGCATATTCATATTTCTGGCTTAGTTGCTGATAATTGCTGAAAAAGATATAAAACAAAATGCTTTGTTTTCATCCCTCACCCTGGTTGTCCCATGTCAGCAGTGTTTCACCAAATGGCTGGTAGGATGAAAGGCTCCAGCTTTCTCACTCTCATTGGAGGCAGTGAGGAGGGCATTTTTGGAAGGTGCCTTGGTGTGAATTCAAATTGAATTGTATGGACTTTTGCAGAGTTGTCATATTTCTCACCCTTTTCCTCCAGTGTTACTTATCTAACCACTTCCCTGGCAAAGAGATGTGGAAGTTGCTTCCCTCTTGATGAGGTAACACAGAAAGAGCATCTGGATGACTGCAACCCATCCTCCAGATCATGAGATCTGAGATGGGAGCTATGCAAAATCAGAAAGAAGTGACATGAGAGAGAATGTTCTGAAGACAGTCTATTAAAGCATTGATTCATACATGCTGCAGTTGCAAGCCAGAGGATGTATAAATAGCAAATGGAAGCAATTTCTTTTTTGCTCCTTCTCAGGGCTTACTTCTCCCCATTCAAACACCTGTCCACCTCTTGCATTCAATCCCAGCCCTGCTTGCAAAATTATGTTTAATATATATGGTGCAGAGCAGCTAAATGTGCTTTTGTTTGAAAAGTTCAGCACTGGATTTTATCCCATCTTTGATTTAAGCAATCAGTGTACAGTCTTATGTTTTCCATCTGATCAGGTGTAATGGTTTCTGTTCCAGTTATTTAACATGATAGAACTGCTCTTTTCAGCCCTTCTCCTGTCTCTACCATTCACAACGTTGGGTGCTGCCCCTTTGCACTAGGGATGCTCCTATCCCCTGCTGATTCCGGTGACCTTTCTCTCTGCCAGGGCTGTAGCAGCTGAGCACGCCCAGAGCGCTCGTCCTGCTGGCTGGAAGCAGGGCTCCACTCTGCCAGGCGGGAACGTGCCAGGGCTTTCTCTTACATGTTAATTACATTTTTAATGCACTGCCTTAGCAAGTTGGATAAGCAGGGTCGGACACGTGTTTACTCCATGACTGAAAACCTCAATCAGGAGAATGCCATTAATCTTAATTCCAAATAAGGTAGGTTTTGAGTAAAGCTGTTACACGAGCGCTAGATTTTGGACTACTTTTGCCTCAGACAGCCTGCCCTGGCTCAGCCCAGCCCAAAAAGATACAAATATCTTCCAACATATAGCGCATCGATGTGAGTGCTGAAGGGCAGGGAATCCCGACACGCGTGGGGCTGACCTGGAGGTGGATGACAGGGAACCCCCGCGCTCCAGCAGGGCTGGAGCGAGGGTTAGAGGACATCCCTCCCCCTTGAGTCCCGCAGCCAGCGATGCCATGTGGCTCGCTGACGGACGAGGCGGCAGCTGAATATTTAGCAGCCTGTGACGACTTTGCACAGAAATACGAGGATTTATTGCCACGACGGGGCCGAGCTGCGCGCTCCTTCCGTGCACTCCCGCCCCATCTGCCGGCCCGGCCCTCCCTGCCTTGCGTGGGCTTGGCGCTCCGGCACGAAGGGCGCTACGCTCCGGGCAGCCGCGCCGATGCCGGGCGAAGCCGCGCGGCGCTGCGCCCCTCTTACCGGTACGTGCGGCGGGCAGGGACGGCGGAGCGGGGCGGGAGGGAGCGAGGGAGGCGGCGCACCGACGAGTCGGGCCCCGCGCTGCCGAGCGGCGGCTCCGGGGCCGCGCAGCCGGGGCCGGGCGCTCCCCGAGGGCGGCGGGTGCCGCGGAAGTCCCCGCACGTCCTGAGGGCAGGCGGCCTGCAGCGGGCAACGCACCGCGGCGGGGAGGGCTGAAGGAGCGCGGGATGCGGAGGCGGCGGGCTGCGCGGCAGCCTGCGGTGTGTCTGTCTTGAAGTTACCGCCGGTACGTATGCTTTACCCCTGTGGCGTGTTAGAATCGCGTTTCTCCGAGACGGCTGGAAGGGGACCTGGCGAAATACAGGTAGAGAGAGGCAGCCGTGCTGTGTGTGTGTGTGTGTGTGTCCGTAGTACCTGCCGTTCTGCCGTTTAACTTCAGGGGTGACGTGCAGATGGGATTGCATGGTGATTGCGGGCAGATCTTTAGCTCAACTCACATCTGTGTGCCGTGCTGCTCAGAAAGCATGCCATGTGAGACTGTACGTGAAGAACTTGATATACGAATAGCAATTCCTGTTTTTTTTTTTTTTTTTTTCTTTTTCCTTTTTCTCCCTATATCGGTAATATTGTGTGAAAACTGAGGGCTGAAATTGCAGCAGGAAAGTCTTCTTGCAGATGTACCCCGAGCTGTTTGTTAAAGCTTAAGCAGTGACCCAACTTTACTTTGTGTAAAGGGCACTGTAAATAATGCACAGCCAGAAATAAATCTCCTCTTCATCTCCTCCCAGTCCACCCCCATGGTACCCTTATTAGTGAACAGAAACCACCATGTACCTTTTGTTCACACAACGTTTTCCCCCATTGCACTGCCAGTGGTCTGGAACTGAGTGTTTCTGCAAGCCAGGAGCTTTCTACAAGCTCAGTGTGCCTTCTGTAGCATGCATCTTTGAAGCCAAAGTAGTCCTGTACATCTGTGTGTACGTGTGTGCCTGTGGGAGTCTGTTCTGTGTATGCGAGTAAGCAGATACAGAGTGGAGAGGGTATAGAAGCCAATGAGATGTGGCAAATGTATACCCCTGCATGTATTTGTCTGAGCTGGTCGCTGTGAAGCACTATGAGCATTTCTTATATTTTAATGTAGTTCATCATTCAAATCAGGGCTTAGGAGAAATCCAATTTCATGAGCATCGATACCCCATTAGTTTTTCGTGATCAAAAGACATATGATGGAGAACACAAGTAAAATTATGACTTGAAATTAGCATGGATGATAAAATCAGCTTTTATTTTTCATTCCAAGACACTGACCATAGCTCGTGTGTTTCCAGAGCTTTACTCCTTTGCTGCAGTCAATCATATACAGTTGTGTGAAAACACTGAAGCCTTCCATCTGCAATAGTTGTGCTCTTCCTCGATAATAGTAAATGCTTACCTTCAGGGGAAATATTCATTTGAAGTTTAGCATATGTTTGGTGTTTTGCTCAGCTTTACAGGTAAGGAGTCTGATTTATGGAAATAAACCAAAGGCTTCCCTAACTAGTCCCCTGCCTTTCACAGCACATTTCATTTCAGACTTTTCTAAAGAAGACATGGTACATTATAGCTAGCTAATGCAAAATGAGGTGTGGCTCTCTTAGATATGGACCTATGGAAGTAGTGCAATACTTTTCTTCTGTATCTAGTTAAAGTTACTAATAATCCTACCTAAGGAATCCAATAGAGAATTTTAGTTCATATCTACTTGAAATAGAAACAAGAAGGAAAAAGCAAAAACAAACAAAACTCTAACGCACTCTTCTGTTGCTCCCTCCAGAAAAGGCAGTGTCTCAGACAGCACCCCTTCCTTCAAACAGAAGTAGATCCAGTATATAAGCATGGCTTAGGGGGCACTGTGTTGCTGACTGAACCATTTCCAGATGAAGTTCAAAATTAAATTCTGTCCATTTGTCTGTACTAAGAATCCCATAAAGCTTTACCAGGATCAGAGTGCTGACCCTGCTGGTAAGATAAAATACCAGCAGAAGTTTTTATACTTTAGCCAGTTTAATTCCCAAGACAGTTTAATTCTTTGCTTCCTGAATATTGCTGTATAGTGTTTTTGCCCTGCAGTGCAGAGACTCTTAACTCACTGCCTGTGTGCATGCAGTGCTATTGCTTAGGAACTAGTTCTGGTGAACACAAGTAGTGTTATAAAACAACTTGGGAGAAGTGTCTTCAACATTCAAAATGCATGAGTGTGTGTGTGCATGCCAGAAGTACAGCTGTTCTTGCACTACACTGCCTTCCCCATGATGTGTAACATTTACATGATATCCTTCAGAAAAGTCTCTGAAAGTCTGAATGTAATCACAAAATTATTTAAAAACAATCATTTTGTCTCTTAACTCTGCTTTACTTTATTTACTGTTTTTGATAAGGACTTGGAATTTGCCATCATCTAGAAACAAACACCTTTGAAATGTGAGTTGTTAGTTCTAAACATGATTGTGTCGTAGACTTCAGCTGAGATCTCAATCTGATAAATGCAATTTGAAGGGTATGAAAGATTCTGTGAAGTGTCTGGAAGCTCCTGTTCCAGTTAAGAACTACAGTTCTGTTATAGCAAGTACTGCTGCAAATTATCAATGTTATCGGATTGAATCAAACCAGCTAAATACCAGTGAGTCATCTTTTCCATGCAGATGAACATGAGCTGCTCCTCAGACAGATAACAGCTAGTTAGCTCTGGAAGATCTGCCTGAAATGCAGGCCTGAGCTAAATTGGCCATTGTGACCCACTGTGGCTCAGCTTGCTTGTAGGCAATGTAAAATAAAGGTGGCAGCTGATATGACAAAAAGGGAGGAAACACAGAGGGGGAAAAAAAAAATCAATGTAAATAGATTCTATTCATAGAGGAGATTCTGTTCATCTTCCAGAGGAAAGAGGTATATATGTGAAGGTCATAAGCATAAATAATGTGGAAAACTGAAAATTGCCTATGAAGATTTATGTAATCCAGCACATAAGTCTCACTAGTATTTGTTCGGAGATTACAATAGAAAACCTTTTCCTTGGTCAGCAGTGTTCTAGTTGAAAGAGAGTCCAGTGGATCCGGATGTGCTGCTTTAGTGTCATGACTTACCTGATAAGCAATCTTAGACAAGTCCCTGAAGCAGTTAGTAATGTATAAAACGAACAGCACTCAGTAATGTGTAAAACGAATGCTGACATGATAACTACAGAACAAACACTGTGTAGTTTTGCTTCAAAGGAATATTGCAGATCCAATGCTGCAGTGTTAGTGTGTTCATTACTCTTTAAAGTCAGTTTCCATTATAAACACGGTTCTGCTTTCCATTTCCAACAAAAGAAGTTACATAGAACCTAGAAGTTCAATTCAGGAATTGGCGTAGAATTTTTAAGAAGTTCCTCAAGTGGGAGCCAAAAAAGCATTTCTCCCTTAAGGGAGAAGGAGGGCTGACAGAATAATTATTATTTTTCCTCCAAAATCAGAAGCAAACTGCTGATGTTAAGATGCTTTGAGCAGTGTATCATTATTATTTATTTATTTTTGGCTCTGTATGCAAGGGATAAACAATTTGGTGATGTTTGCACAAATATGAAAATATTGCTGAAAAGATATTTAAGAGTTTCCTAAGGGTTTGTTTGTTTGTTTGTTTGTTTGTTTTAATTAAAAGCCCAACACCTGACTCCCCATTCTTTTGTAACCTGCTTGCTTCTTTTAAACAGGTATTCTTCCAAGGTGGCATATACTTAGGTCACATATGTATTTCCCATCCTGACTCCACTTTGCCTAAGTTTCGGTACAATGTAATTAGTGCTTATATGGACAACTTTTAAATGATGTTTATGCAGTTTGTATTAAAATATACCCAAACCAGCTCAGGTTCTGGTTGCATTTCTACATTGGGACTGCAGGGGCCGGTGAGATTTTTTGTTTTATGTTGAGATAGCTTCATTTTAAAACCCACTGTGTTTGGTTTAGAACTTCTAGGCATATAAGATAATTAAAGCAGTAAGGATCAAGAAAAGGTATTGTTTTATTCTTTTATGATGGTAGTGTAAGTAATAGGGAATAGTTAGCCAGTTTTATTTGAGAACTGATGCTGTGCAGTTTGTGATACGAAATGATTGTTGTTTGAGACTCACAAAAATGGGCATAGTCTGTCATATACAGCAAATGTATCCAACGGTGTCTATGTTACTGAACCTTTAGAGTAGTTTCCAAATGAGATTGGTCACGTTGTGTCAATGTAGCAGATGGGAAGCCAATGTCAGGCCCTCTTGCTCCTCAGGAAGGTTGCCAGAGGTAGAACATGTCTGCTACATCCTCATCCAGCTCTTCACAGGGTGCGGGGGACCTGACATTGCAGATTGGCTTCAGGTTCTGCATGGTTTGTGATGGAGTCTTCTGCTTGGGTGTTTGAGCTTGTGTGGTGAAGCCTGCTCTCCCTGCTGGTGATAACAAGTAGCTTGAACCAAAGTTCGTATCTAGGTGCAGGGGGTATAAATACTGCCTGCCCATCATATCTTCTCTTTCTGTATTCCTGTGGGAAACAATGTCCTGTTTTGTTGGCTACCTTTCTTGGTATTTCACAGTGTACAATGCACTGTATGATCTCACAATTAAGAACTATTAAGATCTTACAGACACATTTATGGATTCGTGTAAAAATATGCACCCCCATGTTCATTTGAGAGGATACAGAAGAGTGAAAACCAGCTTGGTGCTGTTCAAAAGCATATTAAAGTTCCTGATCAAATTATCTACAATGAGCTATTCTTTGACCCATCTGCTTATTTTCACAGATGTAAATGTGCATTTCCGTAATTACATTAAATGATTTATTTTGAATAATATTCTATGATTAGATCACTTAATCTAATGACTAATATATTGTTACACAAGAGTTAGTTTTACATTTGGATTTGAATTCTGTTTAATTCACATTTCATACGGTGGGAAAGCTATGAATGAAAATCTTTTTGTTCTTTCCTTTCTTTGCAAGTATCATTTCTAGGGTAGTTGTTAAAACAAGGCTTAAGGTAACATTTGGAATTTGGGCTAGCGGTTATCTGGCTAGGATTTGGTTTCAAACTCTCTCTCACGTGCAATTAGTCATATTCAAACTGATAGAAAATAATGATATTAATGATAATAATGATAATAATGATAATAATAATAAAGCAATTAGCAATGTAGAGACTCCATAGTAGTCTGGCATGCATTTGGGATATTCAGAACCAAGTCTGAGACCCTTCCCCAGTAAATCATATTCTATTCATAAAGTGTAAGTGCTCCTTTAGTAGAGAGCCTTTCTGCAATTAACAGCAATTTAAATAGTTCAGTATTGGTGACAGGACAGAAAAATCATGGCTATGAATTCTGAGAGTGTTGGAGTGCATATGCATGTTACTGCATATATTTGAAGGAAAAAGTCTCATCTAAAAGGGAAGTAGCTCTTTTAGTTTTTACAGTAGTGAGAAGGATTTCATTTGGTTGTAAGAAGGTATTTTTAATGCTGATATATAGTATTAGTACCAAGGAACTGCTGACTCTTCCAAGTGTAAAATGTTGGCTTTCAGGAGAGTTGAAATAAAACTAGGGCATATGAACAGCATCGTAGCGTGGCAGCTATTAACTGCCTATGGGAACTGCCAATATTTAAAAATAAAAAGGAAACTAATTTACATCTGGATTACAGTCCTTAATCACAATTTCTTTTACATTTTGCATTTTGTTCTTTCTAATAAATAATAAGCCTTCTTTTGGAGTCGTAAAAAAAATCTACACATTGTTTATTATATGCAATTTCTACACGCTTTGCTGATGGAGAATATTTATTATATATTTGCCATTCATTAGAGCATGATTTCTTGCATTTGTATTAGGGAATTTGAGCTTAGAGTTACTATCTTGCCTTTTCAGTCTAGAGGGATCTTAAATATTTTGTATTTGCATGGAAGAAAGTATAAAATAATCACTTCATTTTGCGGTGTGGTATTTGCTTTGCCATCAGTTGTTTTATTCTTTTTCTTTGTTTTTTTATTGTTTCTTTTTTTTTGTTTGCCTGGTTGTTGTGTTTTTGTTTTTTTGTTTGGTTTTTTTTTTCCTATTTTAAATTGTGAAGCAGCTTAGACTACTTTGAGAAAACTGCTAAAGTGTAGGGTTTGTTGTTATATTCATTTGTTCCATTTTGAAATCCAGTGGAGTTTCTCATTAGAAACCCTTCTAAATGATTATGGGAAGCAGTAAGACAATCTGTAAGCAAATACATGTTTTCAAGTGATGCTCAACAATTCTAGCTGGTTGAGTTTCTCTCACTGATAGATAAAGTCCATAAAGTGTTCACGGTACAACTGATTCATGCTAGGTGCAGTGTTTCCTACACAAGCTGGATTTATTTGCTGTTCTGGATGTTGTCAAGCTATGGTACGTGTGAGGTTTGTGGGGTGCCCAGGGCTGCTGCAGGGCATGGGCAGCAGGCCTTGTCCTCCCCATCCCTCTGCAGATGAGGTGGCCTTCAGCAGTGGCAGCCTCTGCCCCAGTGCTGGCTGGACAGGCCATTGGCATGGGGAGAGGCTATGCATTTTGTGTGTGGGGAGCGGGTCCTGTTGCTGGCAGCCACATTTCGGCTTGCTGCTAGGACAGGAATGTTCTTGGTGATCCTACTGTTGGGATATAGGACTGAAGGAGACCTTTGTGTTCCTCAAGTCCAGCCAGAATGACAGCAACACACTAATACCAATCACATTTTATGCTGGAAGTAGAAAACAGCATGAGACCTCTTGGTCTCTTAACTAGGTGGATGTAGATGTATGTGTTTTGTAGGAGAAGCAGGACCTAGAGAACTTAGCTAGGATTGCAGAGAATTTAAGATGACTCATCCAACAAGTTGCTGCTTTTTTTTGCATATACATTTCTTCGTGGGTTAATTTTCTGCCTGTATAATCAATGAATATACAGATGTTATAATTAAGAAATATCCAGGAAAGTTAGGCAAAATAAGATTATTGCAACAGGAGGATAATAAATGGAAAATGCTTACCGATGTTGTAGGCTCACAATGTTCTCCACAAGGAGGGATCTCCAGGAAGAGATCCTTCCTCAGTGGCAGTCAGCACTTAAAATGGAGTCTAGGAGATGTTCAAGGCCAGATTGGATGGGGCCCTGGGCAGCCTGCTGTAGTATTAAATGGGGAGGTTGGTAGCCCTTCCTGTGGCAGGGGGGTTGGAGATTCATGATCCTTGTGGTCCCTTCCAACCCTGGCCATTCTGTGATTTTGTGATAGGAGAGGTGGAGCCACAGGTTCCTTACCTGTGCTGGCTGACTCATTGCTTGCCTCAGATGATCAGTCAGAGGTTCAGGCTGTGATTCAGCAGTTCCCATGCACTGCCGGATGTCATTTTGTATAAACATTTGGCATATTTCATGTCTAATGCATGGAAGCAACAGGCTGGATATGTGGAAGGATAGACAAGGCCCCTTTATTTAGATAATTTTTCTTTGTCTGTGGCAAATGAATGGAAAAGATGACCGTAGGCATGTTTCTTTTTACATGCCTTTGAAAAGAAGCTTCCTAGAAACCAGTTCAGCAGATTTGTAAATATCTCTCAAGCAATTCCATCAGGAAAAGCTTTGTCTTCATAAGCCCTGCATTGTGACTTGAAGACTAATGAGCTTGAGCCAGTTTCAGACTATATGAAGTTGGGTGAGAACAGTGTTGGGCCCACTGTGTTACAGAAGTCAGTCTGGTTTTCATTGCCACATTACAATACTGTTTGTTTGGATATATTATGGCACGTGAAGATGTCTGCCTGTTTCCTGGCTCTGCACTGAGACTGGAAAGGCCCCCATGTATGCTGAAACAAAAAAGGAGTCATGTTCTTGAAATGCAATGCGTTTACTCCACATGACCATTGTGCGATAATTAGTGCTCATTACTTTCTAAAGAGCACTTGCTCTATTCATTTTGGAGCTTATGATATTTTAATGTGTTGTGACTACCCTGCAGAACAAAACTGAAGATCATCTCTGTACATGTGGCTTGTTCTAATGGATGTGTTATGCAATGTGTGACTCGTGTGCATATACTTACTTGCAAAGCCTAGCTTTAATTTTGCTTTTAGAAATAGGATATTATTTTTTCTAATTTTATAAAAGCCCAAAAACATGAGTGTTTCTCATGCTGCGTATTTGCATTTCAGACTATGTGAAAGAAAAGTAGCTTTATCAACAGACTCCTGTATTAAAATAAAGCTTGCAAATGTTTTGTTCATGACATTATTTTGTTCATTAAAATTAAAGCTCACAAATTAATGTGATTTGATATGTTACTCCCTGCAAATTTGAAACTTGAAGATTCAGATTTATGTCTTTTGGAAAATGTTAATAAATATCTAGGAATGTTTGTGACATTTATGAACTAAATATTTGAGCTCTTAAATAGAATTGGCTTTTGTCTGCTAGGATCCTTGACATTGTGACATCAGTGTATTGAGGAAAAGAAGAACTAGAAACTAAATTCCATCCAAATTGGTTTGTAGATGCTGTCTTAAGCCTTTCAGCCTGTATAGTGAATCTTTGTTGATTGCTGGTGATCTTGCTGTGTCACCAAAGCTTTTGATAATGACATTCCTGAAATGTCCACATAGAGCATTAGCCCTAAAGGTAAGCATTTTATTTTTCTCTATCATCTCCTGATGCTGCTACACAAGCAGCTTATGTTTTATCAACATTCAAACTTAAAATATTAAAACTGGTTTTCCTCTGTAGCAAAGTTGTTTATCCTTTATGAAACCTGAAGGCCATCTTCACTTTCTTAATTTAAAAACTTCAGTATCAGCAAACTTAAACTGATAGATAGTTAATCAAGCTGTATTTTTACTTTCTGTAACCCTTCCTCTGTTGTTTCACTTCTATTTGAATATCTATTACCATCCCCAGGGACTTGGAAACAGGATTTTACTGTATTTATGTATACTCATCAGTTATTTATTGACTAATAAGTCTCACCTCTTAGCTAGAACATTAGAGTGCTTGCTGAGATATAGATTCCTGTTTGAAACCCTGCATGCCCAGCAGTTATCATTCAAGTGGGGGAGCCTTGGCCTCCCCTGCTGCCTGTAATGGAGCAATCATTGGTCTTGCGGAGGTTTTGCTTTCCAGTCCTCCATGGTTTTGTCCATGTTTTTATACTTCCTCATGTTTGTGTATCAACTACTGCCCATTCTACGTTTTTTACTTCTGTTTCTGTTTTAGTTGGAGGTACATTAAAGGATCCACTTCCTTGCTCCATTTTGATGAAGCCCTTAATATATCATGCATTGGAGAACATAATATTTGGAACAAAGATGGGCCTTGATCAGTTGAAGAAACATATTTTAAATGCATAGTTTGAATGCAGTTTTGCCCCATCCTTGCTATAAGTCAAAGAATCATAGAATGGCCTGGGTTAAAAAGGACCACAGTGATCATATAGTTTCAACCCCCAGTTCTGCTGAACATATTTTGTCTGCAGGAAAACTTAGTGTATGAACTCCCTGCAATGATTGGCCTTTTAAGTCCCTGTCTCCCATATATCTCCCGCAATGAAAGTAAGTTGATGTGCAATTTTGCTGAGTAATTTTAGAAATTGATTAAAAAAAGCAGAAAGGAAAGGATAAAAGATATGAAATAAAGAATTCAATAAAGTAGTGAAAGTGTCATTTGAGGAAGAGATTGAAGTCTTTTTTTTTTTTTTTTTTTTTAATATGATACAAGAAAAGAAGAACATGGTTAAACCTGTTCTTTTTCCTGTTCTTGAAGTATTATTGCAGGTTATTGCAGTAAGGGTGTCAATTAGAGTCAGCTACTTGATGCCTCCTTATCTTTTTTCTTTTTCTAAGAATGTATAGTTAATTATACACTTTGTCACATTAGGAAGTTGATTTCTTTTTTTCTCTGGGTTTGGAGTTAGAGAGGTGTGGAACTTAATTTGATCTTAGAGGATATGTGGTCTTGTTGGCCTTTCTTTCAAGTTCTTTCAATTAGCATATACTATGAGCAGCTTTATTTTATATATTGCAAGCTGCTTATGCAATGGGTATTGAAGATTAGCTTAGAGCTTAGACCTAATAATCAGTATTTATAAATCACTTTAGGATGCTATGAGTAATACATTAGATCCTGGAGATTATAGCTATCATATGCTTAATTTTAGCTCATCAGGGCAATATATATTTGCATATCAAGGTGAATCTCAACCCTAAGGTGTACTCTGTCTAGGCCAAAAGTCTCCCTCTTTTTTTTATTTTATTTTTTATTTTTTTACTGGAACTCCTGCCAGTAGAACAGGAAGAATTTTTGCAGCAGAGATGAGATCTGTTGATATTAACTTCCTCATCATACTGACCTTTTCTGTGGCTTCTCCACAGCTACTCCATTATCCTACTCCAATAATCAGGGATCTTTGCAGCAGGTGAACACCAGGGATACCTGATGAAGTTTTCTTCAGATGTTTAAATCTCATTTTCATTGGATGATACCCTTGTCTTAATTGCTACAACCATAACAGTAGGAAACTTCCTCCACTGGATTACTTGCTTCTGCCTTTTCATGATAAAGAGGCTTCTTCTTGCAATAAGGACTCAATGAATCTTGCATTTCCAGGCTTTCTGTAAATCGAGAGAAAGAGCCCTACAAATCAGGCTAATCTTTCAATACTTGAAAGGCACTAAGTGGACAACATTAATCTTTTTTTACAATCTGGTCCAGCTAAAAGTTTCCAAGTATTTTTGGTTTGTTTGTTTATTCTTTTTCAGCTTACCTGGAAGCGACTGGTAAACCTTTTACGTGTTCTCATGCAGATATTTCTTTTTGTCCATCTTTATTCTTTCATGCATAAACACATCCTTTCATTTTTATTGGCTTACTTTGTGAGGTGTAAATAACTATAACAAATACACCATTCCTATGTGAAACATCTAAAAAATATTGTTATTGAGTAGATTCCCAGAAGCCCTGTCAGACTGGCATCTTAACATTTATTCATTCTGATCCTTTACAGTTTGCACTTTTTCTGTTCAAAAGACCACATAACTCTCTACTGCCTGAAGGCATGAGAGATTCGTTTTTCTCACAAGCAGAATGAATAGGTATTTTCAGCTCCCTCCATTTTGTTTAAAGTTTGTCTTTGAAAGCCTAGCATGATGAATTTGAGATTTCCTTTCAGGCACATACCTATATCTTTACATTACTTATACTCTAAGCTTATATTTTTCACTTCTCATTGCTCCAGTGCAGTAAAGGATTATTGAACTTTTCCTTGTCAGGTAGCTCTGGCAGGCTGCAGTACTACTTTTCCTTTTGAAGACGTTGTGTGTGTCTTGTATTATCTTTGATGTTGCCTAATTGAAATCTCAGAAGCGGGAAAAAATCGAAAAAAATTACTTGAATCAAGAGATGAACTACATGCCTAAGATTGTACGTAATTTTATTTTGCTTTCAATCTTTCTTATGTCTTATGTCCAGGTAGACCTCAGATGCTCTGTCACCCATTCCTGGATTAGCATCTCTGTTGTCTCCGCCACACCTTAACCCAGAATTCTCAAATTTGCTTTTGTCTTTATGTTCCCTCAAAATCCTGTTCTTAAGTTTTCATCCAATCTCATCTACTTCTCATCTGTTATAGGTATAAATTCCTTAGAATAGATTGTTTGTCTTCAAACTCCTTTTGAATAGTACTCTCACATGCAGCTCAAAGTTCCGCACCTGGTTTGGCATGGCCCAGGTCAAGGCAGTCCTGGGCTTCTGTGCCTACTTTGCAGTCTCTTGAAACAAGAGGGAGGTCACAAAGTCCCTTTCAACCTAAATTTTGACTTAATATTCTGTTCAGGAGTCTTACTTTTGGTTATTGTTTACTTTTTTATTTGCTGTTTTCTAAAATAACCTGCTGAGTTCTGTGGAGTTATGTACTGATTTCACGTATTTAAAATCTAAGTCTAAATCTTTAACAGTGTGCTTTAACAGTCTTGATGTAGGAAAGCGTTACATCTAACAAGTATTTATTTTGCTTATTTGAAGGCTATGCATGTACAGTGTAGCCATTTTCAGAGGAAAATTTCAGCATAAGGGACAGTACGTTACAAAATGATGTTCTGCTTGTATTAAAAAAAAACTGAAAAAAATGATTTTATTCCGAAGTAATGTGTCATGAATTAAAATAGGAAAAGAATAATCTTTATAAATTATATGAGTAAATTTGAACAATGAAGTGGGCAAAAATGATCAGAATAGTTAAATGCACTTCAATTTTTTGTCATATCACAAAACAAAAAAAATACCCCGTGTGACAATATAATATGGGTTCTGCTTGTTACTTGTCACCTTGGATGATAACGACTTCCCTAAACATAACTGAATCTTAGGCAGGCCTCCTTTGCTGCTGTCACAGGTGAAGAGAGTGGTTAAAATTTCCTTCCTGAAGTTCCGAAAGGTTAAATGCCTTTCTCTTTGAGGGTATGTTTTCTTTTGCACTGATTATGAAGTCAAGCTGGCTTCTCCCAGAAATCTGTATTTTCATGGAGAGTTAAGAGTTTTTGTGGAGAGATGAGAGCATTATTGAACAGAAAAATTCAAGAACTTGAGCCACAGAAAGGGCAAGTAGCGCTTGCTCATCCTCATGGCAGAAGCACAATTGATTTGCAGCATCTAAAGTCCCTGAAGCTAAAGAGGAACCTGTGAGCGTAAAACAGAACACTTATGGTATCTTAGGGTAAGATACAGAAGATGGAGTTTGTTTACCAGAAAGACCTGTTTGGCTATGGAGCAGAGTCTGAAGAAAAGTCCCAGGCAGTGAAATTGTTCAGATGAACTGAACAGAATGTTCTAGAAAGTAATGATGGGAAAAAGCTTCTTTATGTCTTTATCTTTTTTCTTAAAAAAACAAACAAAAAAACCCCAAGAATGCCTTAATTATAAGATTAGCCTCTTAATTAGTAGAAGAGACTTTACAGTCCTTCTGATTTCTCTGAGTTTTGAAAGAAATCATGCTGCATCCCAGAATGATTGAGAATGTTGATTTATAACATGGCCTAGCAGCAAATACAAATCTGTAGTAATTTTTTCAGTGATGGCATTAAGCAAAAGGAAGAAGCAGCTACGCTGAAGGACTGAGTCTGCTGTGTCACTTCTGGGTATTTTGTGTTTTCCCAATACATGATGCAGCTGCTTTTGATAATCTGAAGTAAATGCTATGTGTGTAGCACATGTGTTGTGTATTGTTCAACCCTGGTAGAAATCTCAAACAACCTTATTATTATCTCCCCAAAGCACTTGCTAAGAAGTGTGGAAAAAACAGGTCTTCAGTAGATGGACATTGAAAACAATGTGGACGTTACATTAACTAAGATACCATCTTTTTCATTACTTGTAATCCTTTCCAGGAAGGATAATACTATGTATTTGTTTGTCTGCTTGGTGAGATTACTTTCTTTTGTGATTTGCATGAGCTACTGTATTTATCTTCTCTCATACTGTATAGAATTTATCAGATGGCGCCTGACAGAGTAATAATTGAGTTCAGCTGCCAGCTCTGGCCAGCTGCTTCAACATAGTACTTTTTTTTTTCTTTTTTTTTCCTTAGAAGCAGCAAAAATACTGTATCATTTCTGCTGTTGCTATAGTATTGTCTAAACCATTTTTTTTCTTCCCTACCCCCTTGAGAACTCTTTTTTTTTCCTGTATGAGAGAGTGCACTTTACATTTTTCTTCATTTTCCTTCTGGAATATAAATCAAATTAGAGGGGGTTCTGTCCAGACAGAAATTATGAAAGTAAGTACTTTGCTCTTATTTTTTCTTTCTTTTCCATTAAACCAATGTGTCATCTACTTGAATTTATTACTAATCGCTGATAGTGGAAAAAAGTAGCATATCTCTGGTGTTTATTAGTGACTACTTGTCTTTTTTATAATTTGAGGGGATAAAGATGCAGAGTTAGCAATGTGGTGATGTTGTTTTCAAATGCCTTTGATATTCTCTTCTGAAATTTACGATCCACACAGAATTAGGCTTGCACATACCTTCTAATACAGTTATTGAAAAGCAGCTAAATTAAACAATTACTTCCCGTGACATCTCTGTAAGATCCTGTTTCTCATTTGCACCCATTGTGAAATGAGCAGAGAAATAATTTTTTTTTTTTGAAGTAAGCAGAGAGGAGAGATAAAGCCTGCTGTCAAAGCTCTGGTCTGGAGTCAAAGAAGTAAGGTGAATTCAATGTTTCCTTAGTCACTGCAACAGAGCAGTCTTTACTTGTGTAGAAGGAAACGTTTACTTGAATTTATTGCTCAGTCTTGGTTAGGTATGCATCCAAATGGGCTAAGCCACAGCCTAATTTTCACCTGCAGGAATCTGAGACTTGGAAACGAATGAACTCTTAAGGCCAGGTTTTGTGTGTGTCCAGCTAAGAGGCTCTGGAGCTTGTTGTAACTATAAGATAGCCAAGAAAAGGAAGGAATTGGGCAGCTCCAAGGAGAAGTTGTCTGAACTGTCTCATTAAAGAACTGTAATCACAGTACCTTTTTTGGCTTGCATAGCAGACTTTAAATGCTACTGAGCTCAGTGAGAGTATCGTATCAGCTGCTTTCCTGTATGAATCTGGCTTCTCCTGGAATACATCCTGTTCTGTAAGGATATAGTTTCATTAAATATCCCCACCTGGCCAGTGAGAATTCTTCAGGTCTAGTATTTTTCATGTATTGGATATTCCATAAATGTAAGAAATCTTAGAAAATGAAGGTGTTTTGTTACTTTTTTAGTTCCATAAGACATTGTTACAGGCTACAGCCAATCTCCAATAACAATTGCTGTGTTTGTGGTATTATATGACTTCTTTTTCTTATCATATGGTCTGAAGTGCTGTCTTGATGACAGCTGAGACTGGTGAAAATCTTACAGCTCCAAGTCTACCTCAGCTGCTTTTTACCACATCCTGCAAAAAGTTCCTGTGTTCTCCTTTCTGGCTCTAGAATTGCACCTGTAGCCTCTCCTTAACTTCTCTGTCAAATAACCCACATATAAAAGCAAGATTTAGTCTAACTAGACATTTTAGCTGGTGTCAGGAATGGCCGTGTATGTTTTTAATGATCTGAGGAGGCAGCAATATTAAGATGATGTTAGTGTGCAACTGGGGCAGTTCGTGGATGGTAATTTCTTTGCTTAGCTCTCTGTCAGCCAGAGAGATATCTGGTAACAACTGTGTAGTTCTAGAGGTGTGAAAAGGTGGGTGGAAAACTAGCAAGATATGCCACTGATTCAGTGACAATTTTTTTTTTCTAGACCTTCACTTTCCCATCTTTTCATGCTGTATTTGTTCTCAAATGCTAGTTTTCTTACTTGTAACAATATATTTTTATCCTGTGAGCAAGTGGGCAGTAACGCCTCTGTGTGAAATTAGTTTTCATTTTAAACACCTAATTTTAACTTAAGAAATGGGGGAACGAATCCTGCTCATTAAACAGGACTCACTAAAATTAACTCTGAAGATAATGAGCCAGAAATTTTGCTGATTAATGCCTGACGCAGCATTAGTCAAGTCAAAACTATTGCATGTAGTGTGACTCAGAATTAAGTTGTGAACATGAGCAGTAATCTCTCTGCTAGCAGTTTTTTTATTCCAAATTCTTGCAAGTATTTCCGAGTACCTGTAGACCTGGGTTGTTACTGTCAAAAGTCATGATTAGACCTGCAAGTGGTACAGCTGTTGAAATGTCCATTGTGTCTAAGGTGGGGTTTTTTTTGTTGATTTTTGTTGTTGTTGTTGTTTGTTTGTTTGTTTGTTTTCTTTCAGCCAAGAGCTACCCTGGAAGTTTTGAGAAATTGATCTTGATTTTTTCCGGTGCTGTTGGGCAGGCAATACAGGGCGCTTTTCTGAAAGGCAAATATAGGAAGTTAGGAATGTAAATATAGTTGGATGTATGTTTGCTTGTATCTGTGGTATTTATCTGTGTTCATATAAAGACTTTGTGGTAAACACCTAGAAAAAGAAACAAGTAAAAAGACACAGGCACTGTGCTCACTGGATCATTATTATTATTTTAATTTTTAATAACAGCTCACTTTATTTACATGATTCATTTGTCTAATGATTTGCTAGAGATCCATGGAGAGGTATAAGTTCTTACACACAGTTCTTATGTATGTCTCATCCTGCTGGATGAGAAGCTGGACATGAGCCATCAGTGTGCGCTTGCAGCCCAAAAAGCCAACTATATCCTGGGCTGTATTAAAAAAGGGGTGGCCAGCAGGGAGAGAGAAGTGATTGTCCCTTTCTACTCAGCTCTTGTGAGGCCCCATCTGGAGTACTGCATCCAGGCCTGGGGCCCCCACTACAGAAAGGACGTGGAGCTCTTGGAATGGGTCCAGACAAGGGCCACAAAGATCATGAGAGGGCTGGAGCATCTCTCCTAAGAAGAAAGATTGAGGGAACTGGGTTTGTTTAGCCTGGAGAAGAGAAGACTCTGGGGAGACCTGATTGTGGCCTTCCAGTACTTGAAGGCAGCATATAAATAGGAGGGGGAATGACTGTTTACATGGGTTGATAATGATAGGAAAAGGGGGAATGGTATTAAATTAAGACAGAGGAGATTTAGGTTAGATATTAAGGGGAAGTTTTTCGCTTAGAAGATGGTGACACACTGGAACAGGTTGCCCAAGGAGGTTGTGGATGCCCCATCCCTGGAGGCATTCAAGGCCAGGCTGGATGTGGCAGCCTGGTCTGGTGGTTGGTGACCCTGCACATAGCAGAGGGTTGAAACTAGATGATCTTTGAGGTCCTTTTCAACCCAGGCCATTCTGTGATTCTTTGATTCTATGATTCTGTGTTCCAGTGGGCCTGGAGCAATAAAGGTGGGTTTATAGCTCAATGTACAGACTAGTTATGTAAGGAAAAATGGGGTTATGGCCTACATACTGAACTGTTTTTAGTGAGTGTTCTACTTTCATTAATTTTTTCAATGAATACTGGAAATTGGCTGGAACTCATGAAACTGTAGAAGACTACTGGAGCAAACCATTTCTGCAACTGAACTACCTTAGTTAACTACGGCACTGCTTGTTTATACTTAGTTTGCAGCTTTTCACAACGTAAATAATTTGCAGTTACTTTAATCATTGAAAGTTTAATATACGTGTCACATGAACCTTCCTAACAGGGAAATTTTTCTAAAGAAAATCTGAAAATGGCCACTGAGCATGCTTACATAGTGTTAGAGCCCTACTGATAATATCAAAGGGACTATGGTCTATGTGCTGATATGTGCTTTCACAGGTATTTAAGTTACTGTGCTGTGACTGATTGCATTCCAATGGTGGGACAACTAGGTTTGTAATGCTCAATAAATGTGCAGAGAATCAGAATCAGGTAACCTGCTGCTGTGTAGGTGGCAAAGGCTGAAAGAGAAAAGAGAAAATTGAGGAAGACTCAGTGCTGTTTGCTTCTTTCTTTAGAATGTGTGCAACATATTTGACATGAAACGGGAAGGTTCAGCTGTTAAATCTATAAAAGTATCCGCAAAGCATGATGAAGATAAAAGTCACACAGAGTGGAAGGTCATGTTTTCTTCTCAGATGGATGAGTTTTAGGCTGCGGGTGATTTAGCAACTAAAACTTGTGAAAAATATAATGTGAAAATCTTTGATTATTTTCCAGGGAGATCTTTTTGTCGTTACATCTTTAGAAGGCTTTTTTTTTTTTTTTTTTTTTTTTTTTTTTTTTACTTTTCTGTTATCCTGAGTCCTGAGGTGACCGATTGCTATTGTAGGCTAGTCTTGTCTGACAAAGCAACATCCAGAGAGGGGAAGCAACACTTAATGTAATGCCAAAGAGTGAAAAATGTCAAGATACCAAAAATGTCTTCTGGATAGGTTAACAACTATTTTCAAGGGTTCGTGTATGAAAGAAATTAGGTCTGCTGAGCTTAACTCCAGTGTGCAGTTTGTCTGTGGGAACTAGCAATGCTCCATCATGACAAGGTGTTCTCTAAGGAGTTCAGCCTAGCTTATAGCAAGAGCCTGTAACAAAGTCAGCTGGCTGTAGTTCAGATTCAGCCTTGTTTTAGAGAGAGTAAATGTTTTTTACCTTTACAAGGGCATTTTGTAAAATCTCTTTTAAGATAACTGTCTTTCTGTGTGTGAGAGAGCTTTGGGTTTTCTTTGAGTTAAAAAAGTATAAACAACAGCAACAACAAAAAAAGAAAAATGATTTAGTGAGAGTGTTGACTTGGTTTGGGCTCAGAGCAATTGCATGTTCACACAAGTAGGGATTTCCAGGGTTTTACAGAATTTTCAAAGGTAAAAGACTTCATGTGCATTGGTTCCAGAGCTTGTATACAAATATTAGCAGAGGAAAAACACATGCTTTCCGTTGATGCAAAGGATGCAAAAGTATGTGGCAAAACACCCAGCAGCACGCCTGAATATTTGAAACTGAGAGTTTGCTTTAGCTTTTTACATTTATGTAGAAGTTTTTGGTACTTAAACAAATACCAAATTTCTCAGATGTCACTGTTGGTCAGAGAGGGCTATGAGCAATGCAACTGATTCTGCTGGCACTTGAACAAGTATTAATTTGTGTGCAGTGTATTTTGATATCCCAGGGATGCAGGATATTTTAAAGAAAAAAAAAAACAATTATTTCTCAAATCTAGCACTGCAGAAAATTCAAATTCCCCACGTTCCTGAAATATGATACTGGGTGAAGAACAACAATTAAAAGAAAGAAAAGAAAAAAAATTACTAATTATGCTGTTAATCGTATTGTACTGTATCTGTAACAGTAACTAATCAAATAAAACTGCTCTTAGTGTTCACGCTACGGCAAAGAATTCTTTCTGTAGCAAATGAAGCTCAGTAATTATCTCAGGAACTGGCTACAGTTTACATCTAGCTCTGTTTTGTATTGTTGAATTATAACTGAAAAAATAACCCATCTTGTAAGGAATAAACCTTTGGCATCACATCCTAATACCATGTTAGAATTTTGGGGTAGATATTAGGTTCTGCTATGCAAATTTTTTCCAGAGAAAAGCTTATTATGTAACTTATTTCCTGATAAATTCTATGGCATGCATCTGTTAAAACAAAAACTTTAAAAAAACAAAACAAAACAAAAAAAAAACAACAAAAAAACCCTTGACCTCTAGGTGGTTTCAGAAAAAAATGAATGAAATTCATTTTTTATATTCATGGTAAGTTCTATTACATGTTTAATTATTACAAGGATAATTTTCCAATTATAAGTCTCATCCTTTATCATGGTGATTAGCTGAAGAGCACTGTATGGTGATAAAGTTAGTAGAGAGAATTTGAAGCTGGGAGATTTGGCCTAGCTGTGTGATTATTTTGTCAAAGGTCTTGAAGCTGTATTTTCAAGTAATTAGCACCCAACACTGACTTCAAGATTTATGAAAGTTCTCATTAAGGAATTAAATAAAGGTCATTTCCATTCTGAATGAGTTAGCTATTTGTAAATAAGAAACTTTGTATAACATTGGAGAATTCAACGTCTTGATTTTCTAGTCAGAGGTGTATTTCTATTTCATAGTTACTTATTCAAATTGAGGAGAAAAATATTCATTGCAATATGTTGTTAAATCAACAGGTATTTTCAGTGGTTAATTATGTGTTGCTTCTGGTTTGCAGGACTGGCATTGTAAAAACTGTTTTCTGATACAAGCATGAAATCTCTTGACTTTCTTTTACTGGCCCCCTGGTGTTCCAAAGTGTTACCTATTTCAATTGCTTCAAGTGGTTAAAATTTGAACTGGAAGTATATAGAAAGTGTATCACTTTATTCACCTTTGTATAGGAAAGAAAAATCAAATCTAGAACTTGTATAGTAATGATATTTTTTTTTTACAAAAGCTCTTGTTTTGCTTGGAATCATAGAATCATAGAATGGCTTTAGTTGGAAGATAAAGGCTATGCCATTTCAGCACCCTTCATCCAGTTTCTTCTCCCCAGTCACCATCCAGATGAGGCTTCCTACTGCCCCATCCAACCTGGCCTTGAGCATCTCTGGGGATAGGGCATATTCAAAGACTATGGCATAAATGCTGGGTTGCTTTCTGATGTCGTTAAAGCTAATTTTGGGGAGTCCTCATAAAATCATATTTTTGTACCTAATTGATATAAATAGAAGGTATTATTTCAGTGTTAGAACGTTTTTTTTACAGAAAATTATTAAAATAATTTTTGATCAAATATGTCTACTGCTCATGTATTAAATCTATAATGAAACTGTCCTCTGTAGACAGATTCTTACTTGATTGTGCTTCTGTTTTCTAGACATTTAACTATTCCATTGAAAGACCTTAGCTTTTGTGTTAATAAGATTTAGTTGTGAGTGATGTTGGCTGTAGACATTCCCAGTGGTTATTTTAATTTTATGAAAAGAAAAACACACACCTGATGGGTAGAAGGCGAAAGGGAAAAGCTGATAGGTATTTCCAATGACTCCGAGTGATAGGCAGCAAGCACCCAGCTCAGCACTCTCAGCTGTTGGTTTCATGCTGCTGTGATGCGATTCAGTAACATATGCCAACACTTTTGTGATCTTATGCATTGTTTGTTCATTGTATGGATTTATTCTGTCAGATAAATTAACCTTGATATGGAAAGAAAAGCAGACTTCATTAAAGTAATGAAGTTGTTTAGATGTTTGATATTTACTGCTGTGAATGGCTGTAGTTTATGATGTTTTCTAACTCTTTGCTTAAACGTAAGTCATAAATAAGAGTTTTTATGGAGTTCTACTATCTAGTTTGTACTGTACAGTTACAGAAAGATGTTTCACGTTGCACCTTGCCCTCATCTCTGAAGAGTGAGAAGCATTTTATATCATGAGATAACTTACTAGTTGAGGTTTGGCAAGGCTAGCCATGTAAATTTGGTTTGTTGCCTTTTAATGATCTCATTTGCTGGTATGCTGTTAGGTAAACTATAAAACATATTGGAATCATGGATGACACTTTCTCAAAAGTGTGATAATTTGTTTGTGTGTTTGAAATGTTGCAAATAATATATTTCTGGTTTTGTATTTCATGTGTACTTGAATTGCTAGGTGTTTTTACATTATTACTTGTCTGATATTAAAAAAGTATCTTCTGAAGTTCAAAGTAAGTTTTTGAATTTTGTGCTTTGAAGCTAACCTATACAAAGAGATAGTAATATATGAAACAGTCATCGCAGTTAACAATTGCATGTTTATTTACACGTTTTGGTATCTGAAGCTCGTTTTTGGTATGCCTTAAATCTTTTCTTTCTATGATACAATTTTTATTCGCCTTATTGTCTTATATATTGTCAGCAAGGTCTTCCAATAATTGCAATGAAAGACCTACAAAGCATGTGGCTTTTTTCAGCCTATTGATTGCCAGTGCTGATGAACAGTCTAGTCTGTGTATATTTTTCATATATATAAAGAAAGTTTTTTTTTTCTGGCAAATACCATATGGAAAGGTGTTGGCATTACAAGTTATCTTTTATCTGTTCTTTCCACAATATGGTGTCTGAGTTGCAGTGTTTCTGTGTACATTTCAGAACACAAAATAAATACTGAACTTTTCCTACTGTGATAACTCAGCAAGTGTCCACTTGGGCAAGCATGCCTATAAGCGGTAACCTGAGCAAGTTGTCTGTTTTACTTGATGAATTTCTTCTCCCCGAGAGAAGAAACTGATCAGCTTTGAAGTGACTTTATAATAAAACTGTTACAACATAAACCTTTTATTATGGATTCACATGCTTGGAAGTGTTAGTCATGGAAATGGTGTGGAATTTTCTTGTCCCTTCTGACTAGTAAAACTGCAATTGAAAATGAGTATGTCCATGATCAGAAAAGTCTGGGGTGTGTTGATTTATGCAGCTCAACAGTGTAAAATTTGCGTTGAATCTTAAATCAATTTCTGAACCTTTTGGCTGTTTTTGCTTGTAACAGTAATAAGAGGTAGTGTTAAATTATGTCAATAACTGCATAGAATTTAATCTGTGGAATTGCTGATTTATAGACAATATTTATGTTAAATAGAATGTTTGTCTAGCCATAAAAAATCTCAGACATATCCAGCCACAATTCTGATAATCTTCACAGCTCCCCCAGTCCATTTGACGTAGTGTGTTCCTTTGTTATATTACTTACCCTTGCTGCCCAAGCTGTAAATCAGATTTTACATTCACATGATAAAAATGAAATCTAAGTCTTCTAGAGAGACAGGAGAACAGCTGCAAGTGTGAATTTGAAATGTAGGAGTGGGTAGAACCTACAGGGAGAATTGTAAGTCAGAGTCTAAAAATTTATGGGTTCCTTGATGCTATAGGTTCTACTTTTCCTTATCAGTGTTTCTCTTCTGAAGAGTCAGGCTGATCAGAGTAATTATTCGCTTTCTTTTAGGCTGGGGTTGTACTCATCACTCTCAATACAACTAACTGCTCCGTAATGTGTAAGAAGCTAATTATATTAAAGCATGAACTAATTAATTACTTAGAGCTCACTGTGAGGAGCTGTTGTTCATGTTTTCTTTATCTGTCATGCAGTTATGTATTGTGCAGATGTGCACTTCTAAAATCTTATCTGTGAAGCTTCAAATACTTCTGACATGCCAACAAAATGAAGAAATCTTCTCTTGATTTTAATAAGACTAAAGAAAGTTTTTTTTTCTTTTTTTTTTTTTTTTTTTTTTTTTTTTTTTTAACCATGTATTTCTAAACACTGGCTCATTATCACTCACTATTACCCATAAGAAATGAACATTTTTTTCCACCTTCTGCTTCATGGCCATTGTTATCTTTTATATATTCTATTATGATATCACCTCCTACATGCCATGGTTAGGATAATAAATGAGTCTGGCCACAGCATTGATAGAATTAATAAGAAGTCTTTGTTGGAATTGCTTTGTGTTATAGCTAATTTGCTGTTTTAGTATAATTATTTGTGTGTTGTTGTGTGTGTGGCTGTCTAGAAATAAAAAAATAGAACTTGAGTGGTTTGGGCTGGTGGGACCTCTGCAAATCACTTCATGATGCCCACTGCCAGGGGTTTGGCATAAATTGACAGGTGGAACCTGTGCAACCTCAGTGGGCATTCTGTTCCACCCTCACGATCAAAAAGTTTTTTCATGTGTTCGTTTGGAATTTCCCATGTTTCATTTTGTGCCTATTGCCTTTTGTTTTGTTCATTGAGCATTAGTCAGAAGAGCCTGGTTCTTCTTTTTCCCTCTCTGGAGGTGTTTATACACATTATTAAGATCCCGCTTCCTTGAACTTTCTCAGCTCCACGCTAAGTTTCATCTTCTGTTTATAGTATAGGTAGTTCTATCCCTTTAATATATTTGTGGCCCTTCTTTGGATTCTCCCTAATATCTCCCTATCACACCTGTTCTGGAGAGCCCAGAACTAAATCCAGCTGCCTGAACAAGTGGCCGTGACAGTGCTGAGGTTCCTCCCTTCACCTGCTCGCCACTCTCTTTTTAATGCACCCCAGGATCCTATTGGCCTTCTTGTCCACCAGGGCACATTGCTGGCTCATGGCCAACCTGTCATCCACCAGGAACCCCAGGTTCTTCTCCACAGGATTTCTTTTATAAAGTTGTGAAATGCAGTTCATGATGGATTCATTCCAAATTGCTTGTAAGTTTATAGTAATTTGGTCTTGCACCCTTAGTATTAAAATGGCTGATGGTGTTGCTATTCATAAACGGCCATGGTACTGCTAATAAGATCTTTCAAAACCTGTAACTTTGTAAAATGAAGTAGGGGAAACCTTACAAGTGATTTTTTGATAATGTCATTTCTATGTGTTAAACTGACACATTCTCTTTTCCAATGAAATTAAATACAATATAAAAAAAATATTTTTGGATGCTTTCATTTTATTTTTATATTATTGTCCGTATTTTTAGCACACAGACCCAACAAAGTCAAAATTCTAATTCTCTTGGGTTTGAAATAAAATGTGTAAGTCAGACCAAATCAACAGCATGGTTGCTGTGGACAGCAAATATTGTTGACAGAATTATGAGTAACAGAAAATAAAACATGTTTGTCAGTACAATACTTAAGCATTACATTTTTAGCATTGAAACAAAGGAGGGATTTATACTGGAAAATACAGTAATGTTTATGGAGAAATTGTAAATGGCATGAGAGAAAATTCAGAGAGATTTATTTGGAAATTCAGCAACTGGGTAACAGATGTTGGATTCAGACAGATATTAAGGTGGTGGTTGAGTGTAATGCCACTCAATCGAAGAGAAAGAGTAGAGGTGAGGGAAATAGTAAGTGAAAAGAAAGGAAGAGACATAAATCAGCTTTCTTTTGAACATCTAATGAGGTCTGGGAGCATGAAAAAAAGTGTTCTCTATGAAAGATGTTAAATTCAGGCAGAAGATTGCAGGTCTTTGTAGTACTCAGAAGAAAGAACTGGCTGAAGTGATGGTGCAGATTTGTTTGTCTTGTTTAGCTAATGCAAAATGTTTCCTTATTTTATTGCCTCTGTGTAACAGTTGAGGGACAGACTTGAAAGCTGAGTGAATTATGAAAAAAATAACATTTGTTTTGAAAGGTATGCATTATTGTGTAGTACAGAGCCGTTGCTGGGGAGTAGATAGCTAAGTACACCTTAATGAAAACACTTAATTTTCACTTGTTCAGAGATGATTTTCTCCATTCTCTCAGTCTGTTGTGCTTTGGAAGGAAGTGAATTTCAGAAGATTTTTCACATGAAATGTCATGTTATTTTTCTCACAGATGACTTTTTTCATCTGGAAAGTTTGTGATTATGACAAATACAGTTGTATGAAAAAGATGCAAAAAGACTCTCTGGTAAATGAGGTCTTTAAATTACATAGGTTTGCAGAGGCAGAGAACAGAAGAGTAACATTGAAATGATTTAGTTTTTATTAAGTGAACTCTGCATTAGTTGCTATTTCCACAAGCTTTTTAGATATATCTCTGTACCGAGTTTATTCCAAAGAGCAATATCTCACTGAAAGCAGGTAGAAATTATGATTGAATTGGCATCTGAAAAGGAAAGATTTAGTATCCTTCCAAATACTAATTAAACCCAGTATTCATGACAACATACCTAAACTGAACAGTCTGGTAACAGCAAGTTGCTATACTGCTCGTAATTATACACATTTGAATTACGGGGAGTATGTCCTTAAATCCTTCACAACTTTTAAATAATCCCATTCTAATTATTGTTTGCTCTCTTAATATAAAAATGATGTTGATAGTAACATGCCATGTGCATGTATTATATTGTTGCAAAAAAATAAATGTTAATCCCTTTACACTGTGATCTTACATTTGTCCTGGTAGTTACAGAACAATAGAATTTGTCTTTTCTCAGGTTGTCTGGAATGAAGAAACTTTTAACATCGAGTGGATAATTGTGCCTTGAAGTAGAGTGTACTTTTCACTGGCACAGCTGTATAAAATTTAATGGTGTACGCTGGCTAATGAACAAAGTAACATAGATGATACCAGTTGTTCAACTCTTTTGCAGTATCTGAAATAAAATTTCTTATACCAGTGGGACTTGTTTCTTGGCAAAGACTTGCATATGTATTTTGTAGATGTCCCAGTTCAAAATGTTGTTAATTAGAAGCAGTTTGCGCATAATAAAGGTCATGATCAGATCTTTTACTGGAAAGGTAACAGGCTGTTTTTGGTACTAGCCATTCTCAATCTCATTTCTGAAAGAGTCAATTCATCTTCAGGTTGAATTTGGACACATTGATATTTGGAATGAACAGATCAAAAATTATTGGAATATTCTATGTGGAGAAGATTCAGCGTACTAGCTGGTTTTATGTATTGCTTCAGAAGTCTGTGTGCATGTTTGAAAATGCAAGTTCCAAAATAGAAAAACGAATGCCATAGGCACATGCTTGCTTTAAGATTACAACTAGCAGAATACCTTTGTCATGTCTTTAATGTCATGTCTTGTCATGTCTTGTCGTGTCTTTAATGATTTAATATTCTAAAGTTTAGTTTTGTGTTTAGTAGTCATACATTATGTATAAAATATTCTGGATTTCTTTCTGATCAGATGCACTGAAAACTTTAGACACTGTAAAGGCAATCTGGGATGTCTATTTAAACATCTCTGACATTAGTACACTGTTTCAGAAGTAAAGGAACTCAGTCTAATAATACATACTGTCTGTGTATGCATGTGTATGTGTTATCCTGCTCTCCTCCACAACTAACAAGTTTTTTAACCGTTGGCCATCTCTTGCCAACTTCCACAGATGGTTAGAAGTCTCAAAGATACAAAGTTTTCTATAAATTTTACAAAAATAAGTTCTGTTTCTAAAGGAAAGACTGCTGTGTGATAACACCTTCTACTAACTATCCCACAGTCAGGAAAGTACTTGGGTTATTTTGACTTTGTTTATATGATAAAATTGTGTATTTCTGAGCTTATACTTTATGACGTGCATTTCTTTTTAGGGCTGATAGGAAATAAGGTGCTGATTATGTCAGAAGTAATACTAGGGAGTCTTCAAAATTAAAATGGCTTACAGTTTAAAGAACTAACAGATGCATTTTTGTTGCTTTTATTGTAAATACATGAATAGTTAAAATCTTGCATACTAGATAATAATTCAGTTTTTGCAAACATTCCAGTGGAAAGTTTTGTGCAGGGAAGCTATTTTTCTGACTCATTTCTGGACTACGTGCTATTCAGTGCTGTGCCAGTATGCATCACCAAAGTAATGAAGCTATTGCTAAATAATTAGCAAATCTCAAAACAGGGTTTTGTTTTGTTTTTGATTTTCCGATTTTTATTGAAACTACTGGAGGATTTTTATGGTTATTTTGTTGTTTTGTTACACTATGCATGCATGTGAGAAATGTGATAATTATCTGTGTGTAAAACCTTTCTGTATGAGAACATGGTAAGAATATATTCTGCAACTGTAGAAAGAATCTCAGCATTTAATGAGAGTAGAATTGCTTTAATCTTTGAATACAGGTGAAAAGAGTGATACTTGGGAATGTACATGTAGGAGGAAGAGCCTGTCAGAAGGATGACAATTTATGGACAGTTTAAATAAGGATATTAGGAGCTTACAGAAAATAATGTCAGGAGACCATTATTTTCATCATATAGAATGCTGGTTTACTGTCAGCCCATTATTTATAGCACATTCTTTTGGGATTAATTACTTAGACAATTTTAAGTTATTTTATTCTTAGATACAAAGAAAAGATGATGCTTCTGCAGCAGTTGTTCAGTACAGTTATCTGCAAATATATCAACTTTACACAGTCGAGTGACTGATAGTATGCATTATACACAGCTATTACCAAAATGCATTAGTGAAAGTCTTTGTCTCATAGGCTCTTCCTAAAGTCCAAACACAAGTGACTCAAAGCTTAAAGGTAGCTTGGTGTTATTAGTTTGTTCAACATGCGAGCGACAGATTGTGTTTAAGTAGAAGGTAGAGGATTATGCATGCTAGGAAAGTGCAATTCAAGACAGACTAGCAAGTAAAGAAAGACAGATCCAAGAATCAAGCTCTGACAACAAACTCTGTCTGGATGTGGGATGAGAAATAAACTAGCAAAATAGAATTTGTATGTCTGTATTTACAAGAATTGGATTTATATATTTGTTGAATATTTGAATGCAGATATTGATGAAAATGGAAGAAACTCCAACTTAAAGAACTGGAATTTTTTCCGTTGTAGGACATATATTCTCTGGATTCTTTCAGTTAATAAATATTTGCAAAATATTTGCAGTGTGTGTGGGAACTGTTGAGTTAGGGCCTGGACCACTGATTGGTCACCTGAGGTAAGGACTGAGTCGATCATGGGAGCACAGGTGAAGTCATTCAGCTGTGTAACCAGCAAGGGTTGAGCCTGGCTGTGCCTCTCTCTTAGACCTCAATTAAGGGCTGACTGCCACTGTGGAAGGATCTCTGGTTGGAGATCCCTTCCTTGTGAAGTCTTCCCTGTGAGCCTAGATCTTCAGAGATGGGTGAGCACTTCCCTTTTTCTTTATAACGCCTTTCTATCACTGTAGTTCCCTTGTCAGTACATCTCTTGTAATGCCATTCCATTGTGTTGGTCTTTCTGATTGTTACAGTAATGCAATATTATGAGTTTATATAGGAATATGAGACTTAAAAAAAAAAAAAAAAAAACACAACAACAACAAAAAAAAACACAACAAAAAAAAACTTGAAGTTTTCAAAGGATAATTGTTATGTATTGCCTGTGAAGGGTGGGAGTGGTGACCAGACTTGAAAATCTTCTGGATTAAATTATGGTGAAATTGATCCTCAGGGTCCAAGCAGAATCATCAGTTTTAAGGAGACTCTCTGTAGTACATTTAACTTGCAACTATTGGAACTCGTACGGTTATATTCATCTAAGCTGTGCAGCTAAATGATGCAACTTCATAAGAAATCAAAATAAGCCTTGCTTTACTTAACAACTTTATCTGGAAGAAAGGAGAGAAATGGGGGGGAGGGAAAAAGTCACCAGTCTGGTTTCTGATGTTGGTCTGCCAAGTGCGGTGGTTGTTGGTCTGTGAGAGTGCTTGTCCAAAAGTTCCAAAGTGTTACAGCCTCAAAGTGTCACCAAGCATCCTTTTGTATCTGCTAGATTAATGAGGTTCATTGTCAACATGTTCACCCTAAGCAAGTTTGCATTCAAAACTTCCGTAGCAAACAGGAGAATTTAGGACAGAGCAAGGCTGTCCTGTCTCCACAGGACTCCCTTGCAAGACCATGTCTTTAGCCTGTAACCTATTGACATCGCCATGACTTGTCTTGCAAGGATTTACTGGCATAATATAGATGAAGTGTTTTTCAGTGGTCTGGTACAATAACATCATGTAATTGAGGTCTTGCTGATTTTCTTTTGAAAAGTAGTATTTAAGGTCCAGGATCATTTAGCAATTGTAAAACAAACAAACAAAAAGAGCCCTTCCTCTTCTCATGCTATGCCATTTCATTTATACATCATACCCAAAACGAATGCTGTTTTCTTTCTGTCCTCCTTACTAGTGACTGAGTTTAAAGTTTGTTAAATGTGAACTTTATGATTATTTGCTAAATCTTGTGCTGAAAATTTAAGCATTTCAGTGAATAGCTAGTTGTCTATGATGGTGATTCTGATGTACTTTGAATAAGCCATTATTCAGTGTAAGGAAGAAAGAGAGAATGATGTATATTCTGTATTCAAGTATGTAAAAATTTTCCTTCTTGGATTTCATTGTACTTAACAACAATTACTACTTTAGTTGTAAATGCTCTGTGATATTAAGGGATCTGAAACTTTGAATAAAAGATGTCCTTGTTACTGTGTATTTTACTTATATGTTTTGAGCGTTTGTCTTTGGGATGTTAGTAGAGTACCTTCAACTTTTGCTTTGCAGAATGTTGCCTTGTCAGTATCAATAGAAATCTTACTGAAGAAAGCAGAAAATTTTGTATACCTGCTCTATGTGGTGTTTGGTTTTTTTTTTTTTTTTTAGTCCTTAGTCCTGTGGCCCTGTAAATCATCTGGTAAAGCATTCTAGCTTTTGGTAGTATTGTTTCAATAGCTATTGTTGAATGATCCATTGTAGCCAAAAGTATTCACTTTGGTTATTCAAGTAGTCTAAATAAAAAATAGTATTACTTCTACAGCCAAATGCATAAAAAGTGTCTTTGATGGATCATCTGTACTCTGTCATCATTGTAAAGCTCCAAATGAGTAAAGGGATTATGTACTGTGTATTTTTATCAAGGAACTGTAACAGTATTGATTCCTATACTTTGGTTAGCTGATTTTTTCTTTTCTTTCTTCTTGAGTGCTGTTAATATAAACCAGCAAGTTTATTTGCAGGCACTGTGCTAAATGCATTGCTTGTATGTATTTGAGTATTATGGTATTTCTTGATGTTCAAAGTGGCATCAAATTATTCGGCTTGATGCTGAAATACTTTGCTTCATCAGACTTCTGATAACAAAGTGACTATGTTATAAGTAGGTAGACCTATCCTGATCAAACACTGACAAAAATAAGTATACTGCAGGGGATTTAATTTGGCCTGTTGTCTTCTGTACATTCTCTGAGTACCTAAATAAAGTAAAAATTCCAAACTTTATTTTCATTCCTGGATTATAAAATTATTTTCAAGTGCATTAAAGGTTAAAACTTTTTTTCAGCCTATGTGTTAGAAATGTTATTTGCTGTCATTTAAAGAATAATTATTTCTTAGTAATCTCTTTAGATGAAATATGTAGAGATAGCTAAATGTTCTTTATTTGTTAAGAAAAAGCCTCTATTTATGAAGTGTGAAAGGAGTTGTGTATTTCTTTGTAATGGCACGTTAATACTGCATGAAAGTATCTTGCTTCCTACTCAAGAAATGATAGTCTTTTCAAAAGCATTTAGTAAAAAAGGTATTTGGGAGAAAAGAGAAAACATAACTAGGATCTTGAGAACATAAGTGTTTGTCAACTGTGTGATGCATTTTAGAAAAGGAGTGTAAGTTTTTAGAGCCATTATATTTACTTAGGAAATCGTTGGTTCTTAATTAGTTCTTAATTCACTGTGTCTTTTCCCTGACTGTTTGGACAGATAGAACAGAGATATCAGGTGACTATCATACTAACTTGTCTTTTTTGATCTCTGATAACTTTGTGTGACTTGAGGAGCACTGAGAACATATGGTAGCACCAAGAATATTTTATAGTGCCTTCAGTGTCTAACAGTACCTGTATGTCACAGATGTTGTACATGTTGATGAGGGTCTTAAAATTTCACAAGAGTTCATCATCTAATATAAAGTATCTATATAAAATGCAATATAATATGTGTTTCTGTTCACTCTTTCATTGCTGTTATATTTATGCAGCCCTGAAAACATCCACTCTTGGCACATCCATTATAATTATTAATTCCATTTCTTATCCCCACTGAAGCAACTGTGAGTTGAGCTCTTTGGTAAGACATCCCTCAGAAGCTCTCTTGTCTGCTGGTGAGGAACTGATGCGTAGTTAGAAGGTGCTAAACTGTTGTTGTGTACTTCAATGAAAAATTATCATCAAATTTAATATTGTCACCAGGGACCACTTAAAACTGTTAAGTTCACATTATTCACAGTATGTTTACTGTTTGCAACTATATCAGGTACTGTAAGACAGAAGGATTGATGATAGCACTTGAAACCTTTTCACTTTTCTAAAAGTAGAAATAGAAAAACATTTGCCATGACATGTTTATGAAGTGATCCTTAAAAGTCTAAAGTAAACAAGCAAAAATTAAAAGCAGTTAAAAGCTTTGATATGACACTAGTTGTTTCATAGGTACATTTGTTTGCAGTGAAAATTGAATTTTGCCTCTTAAGATGAGGATGTAACTGGTATCCCCAGTTTAGAGCCAGAATAATTTTCTTCCTTATTTTGAATGAATATATAATTGTAGTCCAGGGATTATTTTAGTATGAATTATCATGGAAAAAAGGAACTCACAGAGAAGAAAATGCAATTTAAAATGTATGTAATGAGCATATTAAATCTGTCTGTGAAAGTTCTGTTTGAAGTTTCAGTGGTATGAATAGGGTCATCAATGTGAGACTGACTACTTTCTGGGATAAGCAGCATTTACATCAGTAAGGGCTTACTCACATGCTCATTTGAACCTTCAACAATATAATCTGGAATGAGTGCATAAATGTTCAACGCAGTAAAATAACACTTGTGCATATGTGAGGAAGGGCATGTATTTATTTGTACAGTTTTAAAAAGTGCATTGAAAAATGATAGATCAATGAAAAATATAATCAAAATTTTGCCAACTGATTATCTTGTCAGAATATAAACAGTGAAAATATTCATCTTTTCTGAAATAAATGATTAAATAAAGATACTTTCATAACTTTCTACAGTTGCCTGCTGTTAGGGCTACTTGTCATGCATTAAGAGTTTACTGTATTCTGCAAGGTATAGTAACCTCTGCAGTTGAGATCTGCTATATAGGGAATCATGAGTTTTCTGCGGAAACCATTCAGCAGAATTTATTCATTTTCTATCAAGTTTACTGTAGTACTATGGTTTTCCATGAGTCTATTTGTTCAGCAAATCTCTGTATTGCTCCACATCTTTCTTCTTGCTAAAGGAGTAGCAGCAGTGGTATGATCAAATACATTTTTAAGCCTTTTATTATGATTTTGATTTACACATTCTAAGCTGATATAGCCGCGTATCTCTGCTGCTGCCCATGGAAGATATAGATTTTTGCTGCTTGTGATTCTGGTTCCTGAATAGTTTATTTAAATTAAATAGCCTTGACAAATATGATACAACTACTTGAGGAATTTAAGATAAACAGAGTTCTTGGTAGTAGGTGCATTGCCACTGATATCTGAAGTCTGTCTCAGTGGAGTCTGCTTAACTTATTAAGCTCACACCAGAGCGTGTTGCTCTGCTCCAAAAGGAACACCTGCTCTTCTTTTGCTATATGAAGCAAGTAATTTATTCCAGCTCAAATAATAATTCAGTCTATTTTCTATTCTGCTCTCTGTACACTTACTTGCAGATACAGCGAGCAGAGAAGGAACCATGCAGTTATACACTCTGTATTGTTTTTAGCCTGCTTGATGAAGGGGAAGATGAAGAAAGTTGAGGCACTATGAATTTTATTCAGTTTTCTGATTTAAAAGGTACTTTGTTGCAAAAATGGAGCCCACGTGAATAACTACAATAAAACTTAGTCTGCAGTTGAAGGGAGTAGGAATCTAGCCAAATTATTCACTTGTCTTACACATCTGCTCCTAAAGAAACAGCAAAATTGCAGGCATGGACACCCTAATTGTCCTATGTAAGGATGATAGTCTCTTCTCAACCAGAGAGTTTGTCCAAATCCCAGCTTGAAGCACAACTGAAGGATTATACTATATCTATGCAGGTCAGGTCTCCTCAGGTTTCTCTGCAGGACTAGAATTGTGCCCCAGAGTGAAATGTGATCCTAAATGCTATATTACTACTCTGCTGTTTTGTTTGACATATGGATTTAAGGCATTTGAAAATAATTTGGATATAAATACACTAGCCACACTTTCATTCTCTGTATTCTGTGACTCAGATAGAAAAGATCATAAATTTCTCTAAATAACATTGTAGGTTTGTTATCTCGCTGTTTTGATGCCTCCTTCTTGATGCTGAGGGGTTTTTGTGTGTATGTGTGCCATTTCTCAGTACTTCAAAGTGATATTCAGCTCTCATTAGTCAATGTATTCTTTCTTTGGAAGCTGCTTGTGAAATATCTTCCTGAGCTTAGTGTTGACCTTAATGCTTCCGGAAGTTTTACCTCCTGTTACTTTGACTAAAATCTTGCACATCCTGCAAGTTTTCAGTAAACTGACAGATATTAAAGGAAAGGAATTTTGATCAAGTACTTTCCCAGTTCATGAAATCATTTGTGTCCATAATCATCATTACCATCATAGCTCTTTAAGGAATGCCCCCTTGTTCTTCAGAAAACAAAGGCAATTATGCAATTACTAGCCTGTTTTTCTTTTCTCTCTGTAGTTCTGAAAGCATTATAAAACTGTTTTCTCTCCTTGCTGTTATGAGAGGAATCCATGGGTGTACTTGCCCAGATTGACACTATTAGTTGTTGGTTACTTTACAAGAAGTAGGAAATGAATTCTATGTTGCACAGTGTGTTAAAGGCCGAACAGAGAGATCCATTTAGAAGTTTAAATGGGTAAGAAGAAAGGAATGTATAGAAAGTTCTGAGTTGGCAGGGGAACACAATGTGAGGGTGTGTATGATTATTAGGCTGGTTTAATTTTTATATCTGGGAAAAGAAACAGAATTCTGACAAAGAGATGTAAGAATAGTCCTGGGTATAACATCTGTATTATCCAAGGTAAGTAGTTGAGACATAATGAAATAGGGAAATAGCAAGTAACTGATAGAGCTTTTCTATGACCATCTGAAAGAAAAATAGCTCACAAAGTGCTTGTGATAACCAATTTTCCTATTAAAACAGAACAAAGGGAACAAGCGGAAAGGGCTGTAGAATGAACTTTCCACTTCATTTCCATGGCAACCAGTAAAAAAACAAATGTTTGATGGCAGTATGTCATCTTCAAGACAGGCAGTTGCAACCTAAGAGATTTAATTTGAGAGGAAAGTCAAATTTATTACTTTCAGTTAAAAAAAAATAAGTGAGTGAAATCTTGGCATTCCAGCTACTACATATGAACTCCTCTTTACAAACAGTACAAAAGTATAGAATACATGGGTTTTTTTGCTTTCAGAAATACTTTGTTTCCCAAACACTTCTTGTAACAAAGTTGGCATTATAGATAGAGAAAATAATTCTGACTTGAATAGGAATTCTGTTTCTTGATTCTTAATGTGCAGGAAAAGATGACAAAAGTGAAAGTTTATGGTATAGTCCCTGGTTTGCATGGTAACAAATGTCACGAAACAAGGAAAATGAAATATATGGAGTGCTATAGTTGCTTTTAGCACCATGGATTTGTCAGATACTCTGCTTCGGTAATACTTTCAGCAAATTTTGAAAAGACCTATCACCCAGATCTATTCCTATAGGAAAAGACCTATTACCTTCTGGAAGATAATTGAGCCAGATTAACACCAAGGCAAAAGGAGAGTCTGCAGGATGTGTCTCATAGGGACAGTGGGAACTTGGAAGTTCAGAACAGGTCTTGGAAGGTGTGGTTTTTGTTTTTTTTTAAATATGGATTATTATTTATTTTTTTTTTAAGTAGCTCAATTCATAAACATTAAGGGATAGCTTTTAGCTAGCACATTTAACCAGCATTCTCTCAGGCTTTTATCAGGACTGCTTGTCCACAGTCTTTAGCAAACTTAGTCCCCTAAAAATCCTGAAGGCCTCTGTTTTGATCTATTTGATTTGTTTTTTAAATTTGGGCAGAATTATGCCAACAACTAGCTTTGCATCTGTTCTCAAGGTAAAGCAAAGTTTAGAGTATCCATTTAGTACTGCAAGTGACCTCTTCATGGTTTAATGCATTTTCATCTGTTGCTGATTTAATTATCAAACCATGTTGTACAGGATGTGCAAGGTGTTCTACAAACGTGCTTTTTTTTTTTTTTTTTTTTTTTCAGATCAAAATCGAGTGGGGAAAAAAGAATGCAGTGCCATATGTAATTTTTATTTGAGAAAATATGAAGTATATAACAGTTGTAAAATTAATCTGCCTCCTTAATGAATTTGTTCTGTAAAATCTATTCTATTCTGAGAAAAGTTTTTCCACAACTAACTGAGTACCTCAAACAAATGGTTTGTTCATTTCTGTATCCTGTTCATAAAATAGCTGAGACACTTTATCTTCAGAGCCATCAAAAAATATTATAATTCCATTCCTATAACATTACAGGAGTTAATGCAGTCAGGCTGAGCTGGATCTATACCTCTCGCCAGATCACACATTTCATGATGCCAGCCAAGGAGATAATTCAGTAGGATGGTTTTTGCATACTAAGATTCAGTCGAGGAATGTTTTCACTCCTTTAAGTATTCAATTCATGCCTTGTCACTAATTATGAAGATTGAAAACAGATACCTTAAGCTCCTGGCATTTATCCAGTTGAGCCATTCATTTTGAAGCACTGAGCAGTGTGGGTTCTGGTAATGTGCTCCAATTACCATCAAAATCCCGAGGTATAGTAGAGCTGTTTAATGTTAACATTAGTCACACATTGAAAAAGCAGTGTTTTCTTATTATCTGCCTTAAAACTACAAATGTATCAAATCTTCACAGCCAATTTTATATCTTAACAGTAAAATGATTTATAGCGTTCTAAATGTTACATCTTGTAATTTAATATTACAGTTTGGTTTTAAAAATGTTTGATCATAATCTTTCTAACTATATATGTCAATATAGTGTTTGTCTCACATGCATACACAATTAGGCAAGTTATATCTATTTTTGTCTTTTATTAGTGAGTTTTACTTTGCATTAATTACCCTTAATGTTATAAATAACGCAAATAGAAAAAAATATTATAACAGCTTGTATTATTGAATTGACTTTATTCTCATCTTTGTGAATATGTATTTTGAAAAATAATGTGACTTGTCATGCATTAATAAATATAAACTTGCTAATAAATTGTTTACAAAGATATTAGTAGGTATTCTAAGACCTCCAGGTGAGGAGCATTCCTAGAATAAGACAAAGTTGTTTATTGTTATTTGATACTGCTGGCTCCTACTTCTTATGATACCTTTTCAATTTTCAAGTTCGTTGTTACATTTTAATTGATTTTCTCTTTCTGTAAGTTGCAGTGGCCAAAACTTGGGAAAAGATTAGCTTTGAACAAAGTGAGTATTTCTGGAAACTGTAGATATAAACAATTGAAACCATTGTTTCATAGCTCATTTTTTTTAGAATAAAACTAATTCAATGCATTTTCAGATACCTTGAAGCGATCTTAAAGTAGTAACACATTTGTTTTTCAGATACAAGTGTAGTCAAAGGCAAGTTTTATATAATTTAGACAAATTCTGTGACAAAAACATTCTAATGCGATTGAGTTGTAACAACGTTATACCAGTTATACCAGTGTTTATATGAGTAGGAAACAAGAAAAGTTTTGTGGCCTGGGACTAACTTGGAAGATGGTGGGAGTTACTTACAGTCTTGGCAAAGCGCATTGGGCTCCACCCATGAATTTTAGCAATGATTCCTTATGTTTACTTAAGCTGTTTCTCCTCAACATCCTGAATTATAAAATGGGGCAAATTTTACTTCATGATTAGTGCAACAGCTTTCATTTAATATAGTTTATTTAAAAGAAAAAAATTTAATGATTATATAATTCCAAATAAATGCTTAATAACTACAAAATATCAATGTAAAGCTCACAAAATTCAGAAGAGGTGGTTAAAAAAAGTATTGAAAAACTTCATTATCTTGTTAGTTATGCATGTTCTGTTTTTTAGTCGAAACAGTGGAGCTGCTTTGGGCTTTTTCAAGATCTTGTAAGACTTTATTGTTAAAATTGAATCAGAAATATTGCAGAACGGATAAGAAAGATTGAGGGAAAAAAAATGATGTAAAGCAATAGAAACTCTTCCAAAATTATTCTTTATGTATCTGTATGTACAAACATTTGTGTTAAAGACGTGCATGTAAATTACATTGCTCTCCATTTAGGTGATGAATTACAGACTAAAGTTTGCAGATAGCAAGACAGTTGAATCCAAATGTATCTTCAACTGAAAGCTGAGATTCTGTCTGCTCGGTTCAGCTTCATACAAGTGCTCCGAGTTCATTAGAGTTAGCTTGATTGAACTTCTTTGTTTTTCTATGTCAGTCACTGTGGTAAAGCAGTTGTAGGACTTGGGCTCCTTGGCTGGGGCAGTGAATGTAGGGATTTTGCCTCTGCTGAAGCTTGAAAGTGTTCGCCATGATAGCCAAGGAATGTGTGGGGCTTCCATGGCAATCTGTTGTTGCAGTGCATTTTCTTGGTTTTATTGAAGAATTTTTCTGTGGCAGTAAACCTTACTTAAATCTGTCCTGTTTCTTTGAGGAATCAAAGAATTGATTAACTAAGTTATATATGTCACTTTCATGTATGTTTTCTGCTTCAGTTTTTATAAAGCTTGGAGCTATTTGTTTAGAAATTGAGGGGAAGAAAAACAAGTGAATAATAAAAAAAAAACCTTGAAGGAATATAAGCCTAACGTTATGTTGAAGTCAGTCACAAAAACTGATTGCAATGGCATACTACTGTTTTGTTTTTGTTTTTTTTTTCCACCAACTTGTAAAATTTTCATTATGTTTTCTTTTTATTCATACTCGTATTAAAAATACCCATCGTAACATCTTGAGTGTATTGTAATTCTCAGGCCATATGTATGTGTATGTATTTATAGAGAGGAAAAAAAAAAAAAAAGGATGGTTCCTAAATCATGCCAGTCATATTGCTTAAGCATACACTTAAGAGTTCCACAAAAGACTCTTTTTTTTCTTGGTATTACAGTCATCAAAACCCCAGCTGTTACACTGGCATCCTTGTTACTGCTCTTCTCCTTCAGTAAAGAGATTCTTGTTCTCTTTTTGGCAGGGCCATCACAAGAGCCATGACTATTCCATTTTGATTTATTTGATTGTTCAGAGTTTGCAGTTCTTCACTTGTATCTAAGATCTTGTGGAAATAATTATGATATTGAGGCTTGAAGAATGTTACTGATACTTTGCAGTAGCCTGAGTCTCATGGTCAGACCCCTATTTATTATCTTTTTCCTTTTTCCCATGCTACTGTTTAAGTGATGGTATACAATTATTATTATGTGCATTTGTATACAGTGAAAGCCAAAGCATTAGTAAAGAGAAATCTGTTTCTTCTGTGATTAGCTTATTTTATAATTCTGATGAGGTTTTTAAAGAAGCAAACAAGAAATACCCAGCACTGAGTCATCAGAGACATTCTTTCAGGATGTGGTTAATACCAGTTTTGTAGTAAGGATGGTGTCAGAGACTGACAGATCCTCTGCTTGAATTTGTTTACTTCATTTGCATTTCACACATGAAAGATTTGTTCAAATGGCCTGAGGATAAGGAAGATCTTCTGTGCTTGACTTTGATTTATACTAACATAAAACAGATCCCACGTGTTACCCCACACTGCATTTGTACTTAGGGCTAGTGTGTCCTGATTGGAAGGGTCACTGATTAAATTGCTTAAGGTTTTATGGTTTTTTAAGGTTTGCTCGTTCAGATTCCGGAAATGAGTAACACAGGGCAGGTTTATAGTGGCATAAACTGGATCCAGATGAAGGGAACTGCTTGTGATTCTGGAACTTGATTAAGTCCCAAACCCTGGCAGCGGCAAGGAGGAACCTCCACTGTCCAGCATCTTCCAGTGTGGAAACCACAGCAGGGTGTCTGCTAAGTTAAATGTCAGCCGCTGCAGATCAAATGCACTGCTGCGATCCCAACCAAACCACTTTACCATTTGTCATTACTGGAAAAAATGTATTTGTAACGTAACTTCACTATGAAATCTAACAGGATTTCTTACTCTGCAAGCGAGCAGTCCAGCCTAGACGTAGTGTCTAGTTCTGTCTGCGTGGAGAAAGTAGGTAACCATTGAAGACAGTATTTTAAGATGTAGAAATGCATATGCTGTTCAGGAATAAGAATATAATCTAAAATTGAAAATGAAAATTCATGTATCATGTAGCTATCATTTATACATATAGGTAGGTGCCCAAAATAAAATAAACCACACAAAAATATGCAAGGAAAAGCATAATAATACGGTGACTGAGAAGCTGTATTTAAAACAAAACAAAGCATTTTATCAAGAAATGTGCACGCAATCACTTTTACGTTACTGTGAGTTAATTATTGTGTGTTGCTTTCTACCACGTAAGTAAGTCATACAAGTTATGTTCACTGTAAGTGAGCAGAATGATCTGTGATCTCACCTAACACAATGATGTTTTTTGGTTGTGGCTATCTTTTAACAAGTTTCATTAAAAAAAAAAAAAGGCCACTGATGAGCATGCAAAGCCAATTTTCTTTTAGTCTTGGCTACAGTGCTATCTTTATTGGAGCTAACCTGTAGGGACCCTTCTCACCCCAGCTCATGCTTTCCCCTGAATTAATGCACCTACCTCAGCTGTGATCTTTGTCTTTCTCACTAAGGATACCCTTGACAGTATTATAGATTCCCTGAGAGGATCTCTATATAGTTCACATGATATGTATTTGGAATTCAGAGTAGACTTGCCTGTTGTAATTGTGTGTTTTGTGCACTGTTAAAACTATGGCCATGTTGACTATCCTTGCTCCCATCTTAAAGTCCAGTCCAAAGATCCATAGTTTATACAGCAGTAAAATGCAGATCCACAATACAGGCTGAGGCCTTGATTGTTCATGACTGAATACAAACAAATAGCAAATACAGAGGTGAGATATTCCATACTGTACGAATAAATAGCAGCAAATTAAGTATAGAGCAATTGCAAGAAGAAATAGGAGCAGCATGTTTGTACACTTCATATAAGTTGATTTTCTCTTTGACAGCCTTTTCCCATACTGTTATTACCTCTTATGATTATTTTAAAGTACTTTTTTTGGAAGAATTGTTTGGCCTGTTGTCTAGTTAGCTCCTCCTGAAACTGTGAGGACTGCATTCCATCAATGTTTTCTTCTTTTTTTTTTTTTTTGTGGGCTCTCTTAAGCCGCAGTTTCTGGACCAAGCAATTTGTTTAAGAATTCCAGCTTTAATTTAAAAAGAAAATCAGCTGGATTCTGCTTCCACTGGCACATATGAAAGATTGAAAATACTATCTCACTGTACCCTCTGGGCTCAGGAGCAAATTATAAGAAGTCAACATTCATTATATTAAAAAAATTTTTTTCCTTTGAAATTGACCTCTGGTAGCTTAGTGCTAAGGGCTATCAGTATTAAGCTTCCGTAAGAATTACTTAAATTTGAAATACCAAAACAGAATTTATTCTTGAGAAGTCATATTTCTGTGATCAAATGCATCAGCAATATTAATGTGTAAAATGAAATAAGTGAAAAAAGTACTGTTCTGTATAAACTTCTCACAGTAGAACCCACATATAGACATGTGTGAGACAATATAATCATACAGTAGTCTATGTATTATTGCTTATTATTTTTCTTTGCTATGTAGTAATCCAAAGCAACATTCCTAATTGTATATAAGTAGTAGAAACTATTTTCTTTAATTTTTTTTTTTTTTAATTCCTGAAACAGACCATCAACGTGCTGCTCAAAGGTAGCAAGTGAATAAATGAAGTGCAGAAGCAAATTTTAAATGACCAATTGGTTTAGATGAGTGCTGTGCCTGGTATGATTTATTAAATCAGTTTAAAATGAAATGAGTCATATGAAACATACCTTTTACTTATACATGGGAGGAAACATAAATGTGTCACATGTATGCAACTCTTAATAATAAAACATTAGCTGGCCCTTTTATTGAAAATGCTGTAAAGGACTGGGTTTTTTGGTCCATTGAAAGACAAAAGAAAACTATATACACCTTACAATTAGATATTATCTATGGATGTTAAAGGACTTGGAAAACAAACCCCAAAACTGAAGTTATTGTTCCCTCAGAGTTGCAGGGTTAAAAAAAATTGCAAAATTTGCTGGAAGCTACAGTAATCCAGAAGGTGCAGGCAAGTTCCATACCATATAAATATTTATTTTCAGAAAGAGTGATTGCTGTGCTATTTCATGGTAACAGAAGTGTGTGAAAGTGACCATAGAATTTTTGCACAAAGAAGTGTCTCATACACACAGAGCTTTCCATTGATGCAGGGAGTGAGCTATTTAAGAGCTGCAAGACTCAAGAGGCAGGCCAATGTGAGTAATTCAGCACTAGATATCTACTTCAAATAACATGACCAAACAGAAGTAGATGAACAACTTCAGGATTTCTTGTGACATAGGTGATTAAAACAACCTTGTTATCTACAGGAAGGGCAGAATGACATGACAAAGAGCAAATGAAACAAGAGATTCCTTTCATGTATTGAAGACAACTTCTTGACACAGATGATTATTAAACCAATAAGGGCAGGTGCTCTGCAGACCTGTTATTCACAGAAGTGGAAGAACTGACAGCGGATGTGGAAGTCAGCAGCAGATTTAATTGTAGTGACTGTGGAGTTTAAAATTCTGAAAGAAAAAATGAGTAAGGCAAATCAAATTACAAACCTGGACTTTAGGGCAGCAAATTTTGTCTTGCTTCAGAATCTTCTAGGCTGAATCCTATGGGGTCTGCAGTGGAGGACTAAAGGATCTGGAGTCTCTGTTTGACCTAAAGGGACAACATAATTAGAGTTACAGTGGATCACATCAGTGTACAGAAAGTTACATATTTATGGTGGAATACCAGCAGGGATGAATAAGAGGCTCTTGACTGAACATTAGTAAAATGAGAAAACACTATATGTGGAAGATGAGATGGGCTTCCTGGATGCATCCTACAGGGTCTACACTACATCACTACAGGGGTGTTACCCAGATTTATAGACTTTCTAGGTTCCTGAGCCTCCCAGCAGAAGCTGGGTGTCAGGTATTACTCTCTACAGGTATGGACAGAACTAGGTAGTTCTTAAGTCAATTAAACATACTTAACATCATGGGACCAAGTAGGCTGTATCTGAGGGGGCTGAGAAGGTTGCCCAATGTCTGTGTGAGGCTGCTCTCATCCTTGAAAGGTTGTGGTGATCAAGGAAAACACCTGATGACTGGAGAAAGGCAAAAGCCAAAGCTGTCTTCAGGAAGGATCCAGGTAACTTGGGGCTGGTCAACCTCAGAAAGTTTCTTAGCAAGCTACTGAGCAAAACCTTTCAGAAGCCATTTCTAAAGACATTAAGGAAAACACAGTGAATATGTGCAATCAGCATTGATTTAATGAGGGCAAACCATGACTGACCAGCCTAAGTGTCTTTTCTGAAGGATGATGAATGGGAATGGAAGTTGTTTAACTTGTTTTTAGAAAGACTTCCAACACTTTTTCCTATATTATTATTATGTGGTGGTGAATGGGGTTAAATCCAGCTGGTAACTGGTCACAAGTAGTGTTCTCCAGGGGTTGTTACTGGGGCTTGTCCTGTTCAGTATCTTTATTGATGACCTGTATGAGGGAATTGAGCGCACTCTCATTAAGTTTGCACGTGATGCCAAGTTGGCAGGAAGTGCTGATCTGCCTGCAATTAGGAGGGATCTGGATAGCTGGGCTGAGGCCAAAGGGGTGAAGTTCAACAAGACCAAGTGTGGAGTCTTGCACTACGGCTACAACAACACAAGGCAACGCTACAGACTTGGAACAGAGTGGCTGGAAGACTGTGTAGAGGAAATGGACCAGGGGGTTTTGATCGACAATTGTCTGAACATGAGACAGCAGTGTTCCCAGGTGGCCAAGAAGGCTGATGGTATTTCAGCTTGTATTCTGCCAGCAGGACTAAGGGAATGATCATCTCTCTGTACAAAGCACTGGTGAGGCTGCACCTCAAGAACTGTGTGCAGTTTTGGATCCTTCACTACAAGAAAGACATTGAGACCCTGAAGTATGTTCAGAAAAGGGCAATAAAGCTGGTGAGGAGTCTAGAGCACAGGTCTTATGAGGACTGGCTTAGGAAGCTGGGAATATGTCCTCTGGAGAAAAGGAGGCTCGGGGGAGACCTCATCACTCTCTACAGCTCCCTGGAGGGAGGTAGTGGTGAGGTGGTGGTTGGCGTCTTCTCTCATGTAACTACTGATAGGACTGGAGAGAATGGCCTCAAGTTGCGCCAAGGAGATTCAGTTGGGATGTTAGGAAAAAAGTCTTCTCCTGAAGAGTGGTCAGGCACTGGAACAGGCTGCCAGGAGGAGGGGGTGGAGTCACAGTCCATGGAGGTGTTTAAGAAACATTTAGATTTTGTACTGAGGGGCGTGGTTTAGTGGGAGATATTGGTAATAGGTGGACAATTGGACTGGATGATCTTGGAGGTCTTTTTCAATGTTAGTGATTCTGTGATTCTTACAGCCAGGTTTGTGCGGTACAGACTGCAAAGGTTGGCTGAACCACAAGGATCTTAAGGTTGTGATCATAGAATTGCTCAGGTTGGAAAAGACCTTAAAGATCATCAAGTCCAAACACAACCTAACCAAACTACGCTAACTCTAACAACCCTCTGCTGAATCATGTCCCTGAGCACCACATCCGAACGGTTTTTAAACATGTTCAAGGATGGTGACTCAACCACCTCCCTTGGGAGTCTATGGAATAGACTTAACAAACCTTTCTGTAAAGAAGTTCTTTCTGATATCCAACCTTAACTTACCCTGGTTTTTTCCCCTTATCCTATCAGTGGTAAGAAGTCCAGCTGGGGGCCAGTGAATATTGGTATCCCTCAAGAACTGCAGCTAGAATATGTGCTGTTCTAACGTCTATAATAATGACCTAGAAAATTAGGTGGACTGCACTCTCATGAAGATTGCAAAAGAACATTTACAGACAGGGAAAATGAGCTGACAGAAGCTCAACAAAGGCAAATGTTAAATCTTGGCATCTGGGGTGGAATAATGTAGCATGCAGCAGTACAGGCTTGGTGCCAGCAGGACAGGCAGCATCTTTGCAGAAAAGGTCATGGGAGTCCTACTAAAGAAAGTTGTGCAAAGAAAGCCAACTGTATTCTGCTTTGCATGAGCAAGAAAGTAGTAGGTTGAGGGGAGTAATTTTTCCTTTCTACTAAGCACTTTTAAGACTGCACGTGAAGTACTGTGTCCAGTTTGAGCACCCTGTGGCAGAAAATACATTGATATAGTGAAGTAAATTCAAAGACAAGCTGCTGAGATGATATTTAAAGTAGTTTTTATCCCTAAGAATATAAGGCTTTGTGGAGATCTTGCTGCTATCTTTGGCTACTTAATGGGAAAGTATAGAGTAGATGGAACTGTATTCTCAGTGTGCATGGCAATAAAGCACAATACAAGGGGCACAAGCTGGAATGTGAGAAACTTTGGTCAGAAAAAAAAAATAAGATTATGGTAGCAATCAAATATTGGACAAGATTTCCCAGTGTGGTTGGAGTCTATACCTTTAAAGGTAAATCTGTCTGAACAAGTCACTTTATCTCATTGATTCCTGATTTGTGCAGAGCTCAAAAGTGAAACGAGTGCGAAAGAAATATTTGTAATATTCATAAGTATTTTAAACTTAATATCTCCTTTATTTCTTGAATATGTACTTTGGTTCTATTTCTGAGAAACTAAATAGGAACTCAGAAATGCAGACTTATTGGTGTGTTTCTAGCAAAAATGAGGAAAAGTGCCTAGGAAAACACTTGTCAGTAGCTCCTGAGCTTGAATGCCGTTGTCCAAAAAAAAAGAAAGACTTCATTATTTATGAAGTCTTAAAATAAATAGAAGCAAGACCAACCTCACAGTGCTATGTTTGTGGATATTTCTTGTGTTTTTTTTTTTATTTCTTTGTTTCTTTTTTTTCTATACACTTGTTAAAAGAAAGCAATTGCTAAAAGCTTTTTGTATGACAAATATTTTTTTGTTATATGAAAGCATTGTTCAGTGGAAACCATGTTCTGCATTTTCATTAAAAGAATTCATGCCTTTTTGGAAGCAGAGTCAGAGCCTGAATATTGCTTTGTCATTTAAATATAATACTTAAAAACAAAACAAACAAAAAAAAAACCAGCCACATAAAATAAAAAAACTTGAAAACTTGAAAATTAACCTTGATTAATCTCAAAGTAAGCCTGCAGTAAGATTCATAGTCGTTAATATTTGTAGCAGTAGGCATGTTCTACTCCTAGTCAAAATTTATGAATATCTAAGGATATAAATAAAGTCCCAGTGGTAATTAAGACTGATTTGGTTTTTAGAGGTTTTTGGTTTGTTTATTTTTCTTTATGTTTTAAATCCATTGAGTGAGAGATGTGCTCTCATCTGGACAAAATATTCTAATGCTGTTTGTTTGCCAGGAGTTCTGAGATCTGATGATATAACAAACACAAACTAAAGGTTTATATGACTACGAAGAGCAAACAGCTTTCTGTAAGATTTATACAAATATCTTTTTAACTGCAGCAGTTATAGTGTACCTTTTCTTCAGCCGTTCATACCTTTATGCAGATTAAATGGATATTCTTCTGATGTACCTGAAGTACATGAACAAAGACGTATACTTACATTATGTCAGTAAAGGTGTATAAGCTGTATGTATGCCAACTAAGATAAGCAAGTATTAATGGAACTTCACTGATAATTCTTCATACAAAAGTGATGTAGGTGTAAATTTTTATACATTGTTAAGTGCAATATCAACAGCATCCTGATAAACCTTACGGGGCTTTACTAGCAAATTGTCAAAATTCTAGTCAGAGATAAGTGATAGATGTGTGTTGTTGTTGCTTTCTACTTAGAGATGGACCGAAGGAGGTGACCCTTCTGTGAGTTTCATTGTAAGGCTTTGCTGTAAGACAGGATCAGACTATAGCTATAATTTTACTTCCCATTAGCTGTTTGTTGGAAATCAGTTGGGAAGATGGCCTATTCACAAGTTTCTTTATAAAAGGGCCTAAAATTACATATTTTGCATGTTCGCTTGACAGCGTATGCTTTGGTTCACATGAAAATAATGGCATGGTGGAGAGGAAATAAATACTTTGAAGCCCGTGAAACTTAGTTGCAGTATGAGTGAAGGAAATTCTTAGAATATTCTCTCTGTGGGGTGAATATAGTTTAAGCATAGATGAGATAAGACGTAGTCTTATAAATACGCATATTAAAAGACTAACATTAAGCAGCAAGTAATAATTATTTTTTACCTTGTTCTTCAGTATTCTGCAATATAGAGTTTACATTTGTAATTCATTGACCTCCAAGCACAGCAGCCAGGGCTGGTGTACCTGGGAATCCTCTAATAACTTCCTGTAAAGTGGTTATTTCACAAATATAAAAAGTGATTTATTGACTCAGCTACTTTGCAGTAATCATCTACCGAGTTTGTTGGTGGGAGGATTTAAGCTTGGCAGGTGATTTTCTTATCATGCTAAGTCTGTTACATTCTGTGTGAACTTCTCAGACTTTCGCAAGAAGCAATATGAAGTTCTTTTGCTGGGCAATTTTAGTGACAAATGCAAAAATCCTGTTATACAAATTCAGGATAGTTATCTTTGAGTTACACTGAGAGGTGGGTTTAGCTGGCTCTGACATGGATGTAATCTGAGGAATGGAAAGGTTTTTCTGGATCAGAGAGAATTATGTTGCCAGAGCAGGTGGTGAATAAGTTCAGAGTCTGTCCCACATGGGAAATTTAGATTAAAGTTTGTTTATTCCATTGACCTATGAGGATTTACCCTTAGACTTTGCATAGAACGTATGATGATTTTTACTGATCTTTAAGAAAAGACTCAGATGCAGCATAAGAGATGCTGGATCAAGCTTTGTGTTTCTCATTTTGCTCAGGCTTGGGAGTAAACTGTTCATAGAATTTAAAGGCTCTGAAGAAGAATACCAGCTCTGGTTTACTACTTACAAATCAGCAAACTAATTGTTAATTGCTGAATAATATAAATGAAATTACCATGAGCAGGTATTATGAAGATTTGACATTATTTTTTAATTATTTATTTTTTCCTTAATAATTTACATTAGGACTTCTGTCCTAACTACTGTAACATTTGCATTGGGAAAATTATTGTGTTGGTTTTTTTTTTAATATTTTTTCCAATTCATCTCCTCAGTAGCTCCTCAGATCTTTTCTAGCATAGCAGCCAAGCGTGTTTAGCTTTAGCTTATGAAATGTTTTTCAGTGACAACGTAATATTTGTTAACAGCCTTAAATTACTTCAGAGCTTTTCTCCTAATTTTTCAAGCCTGAGTTGATATGAATAGCCATTTCTTTGTGCATTACAAAGTTTGTATATGAGATTTAAATGTGCGGATTTTGAGGTTTTTGGTGTACAGTTTGTACATTAATACAAAGCAGTTCTTTAGAAACTACAGATAGTCCTCTTTTTTAAAAAACATTTTGTCCCTCCACATAAAGGAAAGGGATATTTCACTTCATATATATCAGATCAAAATTTTCTGATAAAATATTTCTTTGATATGCATATTTGTGCATTTCAAATTGTATGAAATTTAAGACTGCTTTGACTATGTCTATTAATTTTTTTCTCACTTTTTTATTTCTCTGAAGTAAAGCTGATCTTGTTTTAAGGAAAGAAGAAATGAAGGTTAAAAAGGTTTTGTTTTTTGTTTTTTTTTTTATATAAAAAAAAGCAAAAAAAAACAAAAAACAAAAAAACAAAAAAACAACCTTATCCAGCTTGGTGAAATCTCTCTTGCCATTTAAATGAGTTATCTTATGAATTCTTTATTCAGTACGCTTGTTTATTTGTTTTTGTATTTGCAAGTTGTTTGTAGATGTCGCCTTAGATTATTAATTTTGGAAAAGAGCAACTATAAGAATATTTTAGCTATTCTACTGGTAATATTTTGCTTATTTATTATATAGATTGTACCCATTTAATATCAATATTGTATGAATATCATATCTTTGAGGTAGGAAAGGGCAGTTATGAATGAAGAACAAAAAACCACAAATGTCTATTTCCAAGGAAGGAAGGCAATAGATATTTTCCAAATACAAGCATACTATCTCAAATCTTGACCAATTTTTTTATTTATTGACCTTATTCTTCCCTTCCAGATGGTTCTTAAAATGATAGGAAGAGGGAAAAATAAAGAAGAAATAAAAAGATTTTATAGTTTGCACTGACAGCAAAGTTATAGTAAGAGAAGGCAGCAATGTTTATGACTCAATATGCATTTTTGGAGTGGGTCTCAATATTTCACTGGAAACTGCTTTGTGTACAGCACCTGAAAGCCAAATCAGAAATTTAATTATCAACATACAGACTATAGAAGCTACATTTAGAAATAAATAAAGTAAGTCTTGGCAAAGAATGCTCTAGAGGATTAGGTTTCTCTAGTAAAATGTCCTTACTGTCATTCAAGAAAATTGATTTCTTGATTGTCTTCCTAGTTATTGATCTTTCTAAGACAATAGAAAAGGAAAAAAAAAAAATTAGACTGATCACTGTATTAATGATCATTATTTACACAGCAGAATACAAAACCAAATCTGGAAAACAAAATTTTTTAGGAGTTAGTATAATGTCATCTTCTGTTACTCCAAACGGAAAACACATCCCCACTGGACTTTGTGTTCACATTTAGAAGGCCATAGAATATATTTCTTCTAACATGTTTTCTCTCATTACTCAAGACATACTTACTAAAATAAAACATTGTTCTGGACCATTTTCCAGTTGGGAAATGATTTAAAAAAAAAGAAAAAAAAACAACAACAAAAAACAACAGTGTATGACAGATGTTTGATGAAGTTTTGAAGGAAGCTTAATGTATGAACAGAACGGTTTTCTTGTGTCTAAATTATCTCCAGCATTAAGAGCTTTTTGTTGTACCTTTGCAGTGCATCCTTATCTATGTTCTCTCTTTTTAAAAACTGCTTTCATTGGATCTTCAGAAACTTTTAGAGATACTTTTTTTTTTTTCCTTACCGTTTTAAAATACACCATGATGATCATTATTCTTCAATTGTGGCTGTTTTGTTAAAGCGCCAGTCAGAAAAACAATGGCAAGTTCAGCCTGTAATCTTACATGTATATATGGGTCCCTCATGTCCTTACGTGATTGCTTATGTGATTTTGTTTATAGATCTGCCCAACTTACGCAGTTTTTTGGGCGTATTCGGATTCTGTATACATCTGAGAATCTGAATGGAAAAAGGAGAATGGAAAGGATTCCCACTGTTTATACTTCCCATACACATCCCCTTATCAGAACTAATCCACTGAGGTGACCTTGGAAAAAGGGAAATGTTTTGGGCTGATGTGTGTTTCAGCTGTCATTTCTCTGTGATGTTGTATGGAATGCGATTGTTTGTTCAAAGCAGTGTCTGAAAGCACGATATGTTCATAACATTGTTGGGAGTAGATCTTTTTAGTATGTATCCTAAAGAAGTGTTGCTGACATGTTGATTCTCTTTTCTTTCAGCAGTGTTTTAAAATGATTGATGAAAATGCTGTGTAAGGAATATAGGAGGGAAACTGTTTAGATCCACTTAATAATCTCAAATACTTGTTTTTTCCTCAAATGATGAAAAGGAATAAATTATTTTTGTTTGAAAAGAATAATGGTAGAAACTAGCATCAGAAAAATCACAGAAGCTTATAGGCAAGGCAAAATCATAGAATTACCAATGCCTTACATTATTTATTACAAGCAATGATATTTCAGGAAAGTATACATATTTTTAAAGAATTTTAATACTCTGGGCAATTTTACTCCTTTCTTGCAAAAGCAGGGCAGGTTAGATAGCCTGGAGTCATAAATCTGTCTGTTGAGATCATTTTAGGATGTCACATGGTTCATTTATCTTTGTACAACAGTGAAGTAAGTTTACGTGTTCTGTTTCAAGTGAAGATCTATGTTTTTGCTTTGAATTTTCAAATTAGATGTGCTTGGAACCAAACAAAATATTTGCATATGTGGGAAACAACTTCAAAGATTTATGAAAGTTGTAAGAGATGTTTGTGCTTACTCTATGGATCTGGTGATAGCAAATCTTGCTCTGCAAGTACATTGAATAACACCTACAGAAGCATGTTAGAATTCTTAAAGTATTTTTATACCCTAAAAGGAACTGGCAAGTATCCTTGAATCACATACACTAGTAAACCCGTGAAAAGTAGGTTGTGTTTTGTCCTGGTAGTGTGAAGTTGTATTTCTTCATATTCATATACTATAAATCATCCAAACATCACACCTCAATACTAAGTAGGCAAAGACAGCTATACTCCTATAGCTCTAAGGGATTAAGTGTGTACCTCAAGACCTTTCTGTCCTCCAGAGATCCCTCAAGATCACCAGCAGTCATCAGAAGATACTGCTGCCTCCATTAGCCCTGTAATATCAACTGCAGCCTCAGACAGGCTGAACGAAGGGTGGCAGAAGGGCTTTTTTTAGTCTCCTCCAAGGTCCGGTTTATAAAATTTAGACAAACTTAGGTAATAAATACTTTATTATCCAGTGGTTGTTTATTAAACTTAACTGAAGAAAAACCCTTAAGATAAAATTCAATTACTGGCATTTCTCTATAGCATTGAAAGTAGATCACATCTAAAAACATTTATAATTTACAAAGATTAAATAAAAACAGTTGTAGTTAATGGTGCTGCACATACCTTGCATCATGTATTTGTTTCTTCCTCATCACGTTGGCGTAATGTCCATGCTGTCAAGATGGCAGTCAGGGTTTTACTCTACATTCATTTACACTTGATCAAAAGCTTTTCACAGTGAAGTTAGCAAGAGATCTTGGTGGCATTTCACATTTTGTTGTAGGATGGCTTTTGTTACTTTTGTTGTATGCATTCTATAGATACATGCACTTTAAAATTGTGTCTGAGACAAAGAGATCTGTAGAATAATACCACTGAGTGATAAAGTTGAGATCACTGAGATCAGACAAACAGCAGATTGAGGTAACTTATTTATGTGTTTTTTGTATTTGAACAAGAAGATAGACAGGTACATGCAGGAAACAGCAATAAGTGTTCATATTGTCTATTTAAAAAATTACTAGCATGTGTACTGCATAATGTTGGGATGTTTGATTCTGAAGAATTTACGCAGACTGAAAGATTTTGGTTGGATTGCTAATTATACTTTTAAGTCTCAATTCTCTAAACCCATTTCTTTGTTGATGCAAAGAAGACATTCAGTTGAGTAGAGGTTTTTGTTTGTTTGTTTGTTTTCCCTGTGGAGGTAGGCTGCATTTTTACTTTATGATTTTTGTATTGAGAGCATGCATACATTTGGTCTCTACTAAAGCACTGATCATCATGAGCACTGGTTCTGGTTTCTGAAGAACAAATGTAAGGTGGATCTTAAGGTTATACGAATCATTATATGTATTAGCATTAATTGCCACAGAGTTCTGGTCACTTCAAAACTTTCAAGATATGACAGAAACCCAAAGAACAGCAGGAAAAAAAGATCATCTGCCTTTCAGTTTAAGCAAGAAAGCAGCAGACTGTACGTGAGACAGGCTAGCAGAGTTGGTTGCCCTCACTAGCAGTGAGCAGAGCTCACTGGACTTACTGCAGTATGTCTAGGTCTCTCTTGTGCTAGGTAGCTCAGAAGTGGATAGAACACTCTGGATGAATCTCACCAGAGCTGTGTAGAGGAAAAATGTTGCCTCCTGTGATTTGCTGGCCATGCTTTTCCATCCTAGGATGCATATTCTGCCTACTATCTAGGTCATTGATGAAGATTTTACACAGGGCCTTAACAACTAATCTAAATCTTGTCTCTTCTAGTTTAAAATCATTCCTTCTTGCCCCATCACAATCAGAGCATGTCTGCACAGGAAGAATGCAGAGCTGTTTGAGCGAGTCTGGAGAAGGGCCATGAAGAGAGGGCTGGAGCACCTCTCTTGCAAAGAGAGACTTGTGAGAGTTTGGTTTGTTTAACTTGGAAAAGACTCAGGGGAGACTTCATTGATGTCTCTCAGTATTTTAAGGGCCTTTCAAGCAGGAGGGAGACAAACTTTTTACGTGGTTTGATAGTGACAAGACAAAGGGGAATGGTTTTAACTAAAAGAGGGGAGATTTAGGTTAGATGTTCTGAAAAAATTCTTTGCTGAGGGTGGTGATGCACTGGCACAGGCTGCACAGAGAAGCTGTGGATGCCCCATCCCTGAAGGCATTAAAGGCTAGCTTGGATGGAGCCCTGGACAGCCTGATCCAATGGGTGGCAGCCCTGCTCACAGCATGGGATTGGTCTGGGTGATATTTAATGTCCCTTCCAACCTAAACCATTCTGTGATTCTATGCAAAAAGTTGTTGTCTCTCTTGTTTATAAGCTCCCTTTAAGTAGTGGAAAGCCACAATGAGATCTCCCTAGAGTGTTCTCTTCTCCAGGCTGAACAAATCCAGCTCCTTCAGCCTGTTTTTGTGAGAGAGGTGCTTCAGCCCTCTGATCATTTCATGGCCCTTCTCTAGATCTGCTTCCAGAGCTCCATGTCTTTCTTGTGCTGGAAGCTCCAGACCTGGGTGCCATATTCTAACTGAGGCCTCATGATGGCAGAAGAGGACAATTACCTCCTTCTCCCTGCTGTCCACCCCTCTTTTGATGCAGTCCAGGTTACTGTTGACCTTCTGGCTGCAAGAGCAGACTGCTGGCTCATGTCCTGCTTTTCATCCACCAGGATCCCTCATGTCTTTTTCAGCAGGGCTGCTCTCAATGAGTTCTCCCCCTCAGTTCTCATATTGAGAATGCCAAGACCCAAGTGCAGCACCTTGCGCTCCGTTTTGTTGAACCTCATTAGATTTACATGGCTTAACTTCTTAAGCTTGTCCAGGTCCCTTTGCATGGTACACCTTCCTTCTGTGTCGTAACAGGGAGTGCCAAAGTCCCAGAGAATTTCACGTTTTCTGATTTCTATGTGGAATGCAAACAGGTTACAGGGTACTTTCCTTGGATCTGCTGTTTGTACTGTATAGAAATAGTTATGTCAAGCTGGAGCTTTTCCCTTATTAAGCTAATTTTGTTTTCATGCTGAGTAAACACTGCTGAAAAGAGTTAAGTGGCTTATCAGTTAATTTATTTTCACTACTTCTTGAACTTTACAGATTATATATTATGGCATAAGTATTTAGCAAATGTTGATTACATCCAAACCTCAGTGCTATGTGTTGTTGTGTTTTTGTGTTTTTTTTTTAAAGCTGTTACACACATTCTTAGTAAGTAGATTTTCTGCGCGCGCGCATGTGTGTGTATATATATATATATATATGTATTATTTTTTTGTGTGTTAGATATTCTTTCTCCCCAGCCAGTGTGGGAAAAAGCTGTAGCACTAAAAGCCCGATTTCTTTCTGCTTTTGCACATGCGGTCTATTTGCTCAGTTGGATTCCAGCTATGTATAGAAAGAACAGCACGCTAGGGAATGCGTGCACCTAACAGAGACCTGAAAGCTTCCATCCTTGCACTTTGATAATTGCAAATGATCTTAATGATCTTATGCTGCTTCATCTCAGGAAAGAATTAGTGAAAAGGAAAAAAAAAAAAAACGACAAACACCATCTTGCTTACTTTGTGCATAATTGATAATACCTCTCATTATTTTAAAATGCTGTTTTTATATTGTACTTGCTTCATATAGAAGACAGTGCTGAACTTTGCTGCTTTCCTTAATCTGCCATAAGCTTTTCTGTTGACACAGTAGGAGTATGAGTTAACGGCTTGCTCAGATCAGAAATGTGTTGTAGTTTACAAAGATTATCTCCATGTGTTCTGCACTGTCCACAAAGCTTTGGGCTGTTCCTGCCGTAAGCCTGCTGCAATTATTGGAGACACATAAGGGATGGCACCACCAGCAGCTCAAGTAAAGGCTTTGATTCCACACTCTTCTCCGATATTTGGTCAGATGGTGTACTACATCATATTTCATTTTGTTTTAATAGCAAGTATTAAATGAATAAGAGTGTTTGTTCCATCCTGGTAATAATAAACGCTATGCAATGACAGGTGTGACTGAATATATTTTAAATAACCATTCTAGAACCAGCATTTTTAGCACTTTAATTTGATTTCTCAAGTTTGTTTCCTAAAGGTTCCCTCTTATCAGTCACTCTCAGGCCTGATATAGCTAGCCTTTCCTTAGAAAGTACAGTACAGAAAGTATTTCTGTTAATCAGTGTAATTTTTTTTTTTTTTCTTTTTTTACTATAACCACATTTTGTAAATGTTTCAGATTTCTGGAGGATCACCTAGGGTCATTCTGTTACCAGACATGATTATTATGTGTTGTGTAATTGGATGTGTAATTCTATACTGTAATTTTCTACAGAACAATTGTGAAAATATTAATAGCAACAAAAAGCAGATGGTTGGTTGATACTATAATATTCAAGGATTATCCAAAAGCTGTAGCAGGACAGAGGACATCTGTAGGAATGCAGAGCATTCGGAAGTTTCTAAGGGATACTATATATCGATGATTTGAAGTAAAGCAATTGATTTCTGAAATCACTTAATGATCATTTTATTTCTGGATAAAAAAAAAAAAAGCAATTGGTAAAGCTCAGTCATATCTGTAGTTGAAATGAAGACTTTTAATTATAATAATATCAATACTCTTAGAGTATGTAGAAAAGTAGTAAGATGAGGAAGGCAAGCTTGAGAACTGGGAGCAATAAGCAATGTTATTAGTGCTACAGTATTGTGGTATTAATATATACTATTGGATTAGTATAATCAATAACTTTACTACATTTGATGTTAGAAGTTGTGGAGCACATTTTCATCAGGTAAATCCCAGACTTGAGCCTTGAAAACCCACAGGAACTACCCTTATGTTCATAAACAAATACGCTCTCTTGTCTAGTGCTGTCACTCTGAGTAGCATAAGAGTTCTGCACTTGATTTAAATGAGTGTAGTTCCAGTAACTGTTGTGTTTTATTTTGCTGCAGTACAAGAACATTAACACATTTTTTTCTCTTTTTGAAGACTTCTTTCCAGTACTAAATGACTTGTTAATAAATAGATTTTCAAAAGCCACTTTTTGTACATTGTACTGAACTACAGAAGCAAGAGCAGGATAGTTTAAAGATTTTTAAAGAAACACATTTCAGGCCCTTGTCATGCATTTGATGCATGACATTCTTTGGAATATAGAAGGCAGCAGGCATCTAGATAACTGAGGTAGGGGCCTTTGACCCTCACTTGGGGCTAGTTGCTTTTGCCTTCCCCATAGCTTAAGCCAGTGCACAGCTGTTAGGCAGCTTGCTGTCGCTGCTGGTCTTCTGCCCTGATGGTGTTGCAGGGACATAGAAGTTGGCAGAGGTTCATCTACACTTCTCCTCTGAGAATTAAAGTGGGCAGATGTAGCTCAGACCTCGTTTTGCCTAATCCATGCTTTCAAGCAGGTTTTATCCTTTGATGCTTGACGTCTCATTTTTTCAACTTAGAAGACAGTAGTAATGTCCATTTTCATTCAGAGAACATTTCTTTTTAAAATAGTGTTTTTAATTCATTTTCACCTGTGCAGTGCTGGGGGCTGTCTCCTAGCAGTGTGTAAGGAGTGGGCATGCAGAGGACAGCATGGGGACTTCTTGTACTCCCATCACCACCTACTGCTCTGGACAGACAGGAATGTAGCAGCTAGCAGTGGTCATTTAAAAGCAAGTACTTACTGGTTACTTATCCTGGTGCTGATGAGAGGTCTGAGAATAACACAGACCTCTTTCAGAAAGCAGACTGTTAATATTGCACTTTGTAGTCGTTATGAGATTTGCATACTTCATGGGAAAAAAAAAACCTGTCTTTAATGCAGTGACTTCTCTAACATATACTAGGTCTGAAATGACTGTTTAAAATTTAATTTTCTAAGATGCTATCTGATGTCTTGTAAGTGAGGCTTGCTGTAAATTGCAGATGCTTCTTCATGCTACTGTTGTAGGAATAGTTTCAGCACATTTGATTTGTGGTAGAACAGCAATTATTAATAACTCTACCGAATGGCTGGTATGTGTTGCATTGCATAATGTCCTGGTTTTAGCTGGCACAGAGTTGATATTTTTTTTTTTTTATTAATAGTGTTTGGTATGATGCTGTGTTTTGGCTTTAGGAGAAAAACAATGTTGATAACACCCAATGTGTTAGCTGTTGCTGAGCGGTGCTGTACAGAGACAAAGACATCTCAGTTTATCACCTCCTCACACTGTCCTGCTGGTGAGGAGTTAAAGAACCACAAGGAGCTGAGAGGAGATAGAACGAGAATCTATGACCTAACCTGGCCAAAGGGAGGGATGTAGAAGGACTGAAGATATTAGTTGGGGGGTGATAATGCAGAAGCAATTGCACTCTTGTTTTGTAAATGTAAGAGGGCTACTCTGAAAGTAATGCTTCTTGGAATGTTTCTGTGGATGTGAGCACAGTGAGAAGTGGGGTAGCATGTTTCAGCAGTGGTGACAGCAACGTGAAAGGCAAGCCACAATCTGGATGGCCATGTGGAACGGTTGTACCATGAAAAGAACTTCTTGATCTGCTCATCCACGCATAATGGTTGATTATGATCAGGGAGTTGAATATCGACTTCAGTGCATTGGGAACAATGGTTAGTGTTGGAGTATTGCAAAGTTTGCATCAGGTGGGTCCCAAAACTGCTGACTCAGGAAGAAGAAGAACATGATAAGCAAGTTTGTCTGAACCTATTGAACCAATACAAGGCTGAAGATGACAGTTTCCAGAATTCCATACTTACTGGTGATGTGGTGTCCCCGCTACATGCCAGAGTAAAAATTGCAGTCCATGGAGTGGTGTCATGTGAATTCCACATCGAAAAAGAAGTTCAACATGTAGTCCTCATTGGGTAAAGTGATCTGCACGGTGTTGTGTGATAGAAAATGGGTGATCCTTCTGAATTTCCTGGAATGCAGACAAATTATCAATTCTGATCACTGCTTTGAGATGCTAGCTAGTCTGAAAGCTAAACTTCCATAGTCAGACCAAAGAAGAAGACAAGCTTTATCCTGCAACACAATAACACCAGGCCCAATACAAGTTTGAAGACCATGGAACACATTGCCAACTTGGCTGGACTGTCCTGACACCCCCACTGTGTAGTCCAGATTTGATGCCTTCTGACTTCCACCTTTCTGGGCCAATGTATGACAGAGTGTATGGGCAGAATTTTCCTAGCAACAGTGCTTTCTTAATGTCTGTGAAACTGTGAGTCATCTTTGCTGGTGCAATTTTTGAGAGAGTGGCATGCAGGCTTTTGTTCATTACTAGTGAAAATGCATGCCTAATGGTGGTCACTGTGTTGAAAAATAATGTTTTGTAGCTGAGAATTTTTTTCTACGAAATAGCATTAATTTACCTTTTGTATCAGTTATAATTCCCATGGAAATAAATAAGGAGACATTACTTTTGGAGCAACCTACTTGTAGTGGATTATTATCACTACTATTATTATTTTTGTTTTCTCTTTCTTTTCTTTGTAAATAGTTCTTATCTAAACACATAAGTTCTACTTTGTTGGTGTTTTTTCAGGTTGTCTCCTCAATCTCACTAGGAGGGTGGAATCAGCAAATTCAACAAAGTCAGCAAAGTGCTGAGATTCCTGCTGTGTTAAACCCTAATGCTTGCTGATACTGATACGTTTAGGAAATGATAAGTAATGCGGTAAATGTTCTGTAGTTCACAAAGTGAAAATTTCCTACAACTGCCTTTTTTTCAAAAGCATTTTCACCAATGGAAATTTCTGGCTTTAAGATAAATAAATAAAAAAGCTTGTTCAAAGAAATATAATTTCATAATCATAAGGCAACATAATTGGACTTTTAAATGAACAACAACAAAAAAGTATGTGACACTAACATGGGGATAGGCACAAACCCTGCCCAATCCTTGAATGCAGTGGACAATGGAAAAGGAATGAGAAGAATTCACTATTGAAATATTCATGGTTCATGCTGTGGTAAAAGGCTAGAAAACTGGTGCAGAAGCAATGGATTTTTGTTTTTGTTTTGTTTTGGGTTGTTTGTTTGGGTTTTTTTTTTTTTGCATCTGTTTGTTATCTAACTGCTTCTGTTTTTTGGTTTTTTTTTCTTGCTAAAGATTTTAACTGTATACTTGTGAAGGCATTTCATGCTTATAGATTATTAATAGCTTTTATGATGAGAAGGTTTAAGGGTTAATATCACATGCTTTTTACTTCATTTGAAAGACATTTTTTTAGTAAAATGTTCTCTCCCTCAGTTCCTTGAAATCTGACTCTTTTTTTGTTTGCTTGCAGCTACAGAGGCAGTAGGTTTGATTTGGCAAGTTGCTTGGAAAAGGAGTGGAGAAGTGTCCTGTAACCACTGAACAGTAAGTGCCTGTTTTACCTGCTATTTTAGCTGCAGAAGTAAGTAGGATACGCAGATGGATTGGTATGAAACTTTTATAATACTAAGAAGAATATAAATATGATGCTGTCATTTCATTCTCTGCATCTTGCACACATTTAAGTCTAGCTATTTTGAAACTGAAATACATTTCAAAAAGGCCGGCAGATCTGTTTGATTGTATTTAGGAATTGGATTGTATGCAACATTGAAGTATACAGAGTAAATTATTGAAAGCTGAAAGTGAGAAGTAAGTTAAGTGGCATTCTGTTAAATTGATTTAGATACTAAGTAGTTTTAAATATTCAGCATAGAAAGTCTCTAGAATTAGAAGCAGCAGTTTGGATGTGCACATACAACTCTGCCCTTGGAAAGTAGGAACTAATTGAATAAAGATTTGCCTGTCATCCATACTTTCATGCTACTAAAAATGTCACTCTGTTTTGTACTGTAAATGACTGTCAGCTTTATTTGCAGTGTGCTTCTCTGTTAATTTAAGTGTTTTTTACATCATGTCAGATTTTTCATAGTACAGGTGTTAACTGCTTTCTGTTTCTTCCCAAGAGAAAATAGCTGCAAAAGAAAGTGATGTATAATAATGGATCTTACTGGTTAGACCTGGTAACATGATGTGAGAAATTAAAGTAAAACATAAATAGCTGTGAAGCTTGAACTCGTAAATGTTTAGACATATTTGCATTTGTATTAAGCACTAAAGCTGTTGCTAGAGATCAGTCGCATAAAAAAAATCATTGAATTCTGCACCCAGAATACAATACTTCTAAAATTGTTGCTACTTCAGCAAATTAGTTTAAAAACTGAATTTATGCTTTTTCTTAGAAATGAAAGTATGAAAGCATCTGAGACAGAAGATCAGAATGATGGGTTGTTGGAGATACATTAGCTTAGGAATTATGGACATTGCCTTAGTATGTTGTAATGCCATTTGTTTATATGTGTGTGTGCAGAGAAGGAGAATGCATTAGTATGTCCTTGATTTTGGGATAGACAGCAGGCTTAGAAAGCAAAGGAACAATGTTGCTTTTTATTGGAGTAGCTAGAAGGAGTGGGAATACTTTTTTTTGTGAGGATGTAACCAGGATGTGGATTAGAAGGGGACAAACCAATCTACTGCTCATTGCTGCCAGATGAACGCTTCCCAGCTGTTTTCCTCTTTCCTTTGAGGTACCAAATCTGATACTTACTCATATCCTTGGGGAAGCAGCTCAGCACAATAACCAGAGAAAAACCAACCCAGCCAAAAAGCAGAGTGGTTTATTGTCCGCTAAATGGGCTAGATTGAAGTGAGATGACAGAGAATTAGAAAGCCAGAGGAAGTGGACTGCATATTTCAGTAACCGCTGGAGCTATGTTCGAGGAAATAATCTGTCTTGCCAACCCACAACCTTCCTCCATCTGTTCAGCTTAGAATCAATACCTTTTTTCTCTGAGGGACTGTACACCTCTTGCCTGCCATTTCACTGGGCTTTGGGTGGAAGCAAATGTGAACTGCTGAATAATTAATATTGCCTTGATAGAAAACAAGGAAGGAACAGAGGAATTGAGGATGAATTGACACATCACACAAATTACATGGGTTGTATGTTGATAATGGATGATTGGATTTTTGAAATAAATATTACAAATTTTATGAACAACTGTAATAATATAGGCCATCTCCTGTGACTGGTAGCTGTACTGCTTGAGAAGTTACCTGAAAACAAAATGCCTTATGGATATAATTGCACTAAAGTTTTAAAAATCAGTGCCAAGGTTGGTTTGGTAGACAGTAGTCATTGAAATGTGAGAACGATACAAGTGAAAACAAAGCTTTTAATAAAACATTGGAAAGAATGGCAAAGAATATATGACTTCTAAGTGCTCCAACTAAATTTTTGGATTAAGATTACTAATGACCTTATTCTTAGAAGCAGAGATGCTGATCTTAGTTTAGCAGTACAAATCCTGCCTAGTCCAGCTGGATCAGGAGACTTGCTTCCTAATGATTTTTCTACACATTTGAACTAACCATTTCATTATTAAAGATCTTAAGAGAAGAGATGGAAAAGAATCCCCATGTTGTTGGTCTCTAGAATGTTTTCTCCTCTATTTTCAGAAAGAATTTTTTTTTTTTTTTTTTCAGAACAGAAACAGAACACATTTGAATGTGCATGTGTCAGGGGTAAAGCAAGATTACTTTGACATTGACTGTTCAGGACAGTGTCTGTGAGAAGGTTTGTGATTTTTGATAGTGTTAAGTCAGAGGGGAAAAAAAAATAAGAAAATATGAGAAAAGATAAATGCTTTGTTTTGATGGTCTGTATGTATATGCAGAGTGGGAGTATATTGACACTACTACCATGTAACTGTCACTCTGCTTATTAAAGAACTTGTTATTCTGTGTAGTTTCTGGTTGGTATTATTTTGGCATGAACATTTTTGATACGTTGGATTTTCTGTTTGCATGTAGAAATGGAGTTACAACTGCCTCATAAAATGTTTCCTTTCTATTGTTTATTTTGGTGCATACCAAAGGATTGATGCCTTGTGAGCTCTATCTTAACACTGGCGTATGTAGTCCGCTCCTCTGGAGTCCCATTTTCTCTCTCCTTGGTGAAAATGCAGTACAAATTAGTTTCAGCCCACATAAATAAAAGTAGTGAAGGATAAAAGGTTGAAAATAATAACAATGGTAAACCTACAAGATTTTTTTGTTTAGCTGTATAATATCTCTTTGGCAAAAGTTACAAATTGACAGAATTGGATTAGTTCTCTCTCACATATGACAAAAAGCTAAAAGGCACATGCAAACCAAATAGAATATATGCTATAAAAAAAGCATGTCTAGAAAACATGACAGATCTAATATTATTGAGATGGATCAGTACTTTGCATCTATTTTTATTGAATAGCTAAAGTAAATGAATTTCTGCTTTGAATAGCATATTCAAGTGATTTACTACCCACATATACATTTAGTTAATGTTATAGTATGTACAGTATATATCTATCCTTTAACAACTGAGAACTTTTAAAAGGACATTTATGTAACAAATGCCCTCATTCATGCATTAGAACTCCCGTATCCTTGTAGTAGGCCAGGTTTCTCAGGCATTTGTTTAAATACATGCTGAAATAAACAGGGTTGAACTCTGTCATGCGATAATGCATTGATATGTTCTTGACCTTTTTGACATAGGCAAATGTCACTGATTGGCAACATCAGTGGTATAGCGCAGATACGTTCAAACAAGGTTTGGTAAAATGAGCTTATGTGTATTCCTGCAGTGTTATTGTTCTGAGTACAGTACGGATATCCATTTCTGGTTTCCTGGGTGTGTTATGCAGCCCAAGCTGACTGCTTTGCTGTCAGAGCTCAAGAGCTGCTGTTCACAAGTAGTAAGTAACTGCTCTTAAATGTATTCTGCATTTTCAGACGGAAAAACTCATAGAAATGTAAACACCCAGGAAGCAGATAACTGGTTAACATCTTGAGTTTCTGTTCACTTTTTTCCCCTCCTTTCTTTTTTGTTATTCATTTCAACCATTTCTTGTAATTTTAGACAGTAAATAGAAATTTGGATTTTGAATGATAAGACCTCAAAATAACCAAGTAAGACATATTTTAATAAGTGAAAGCCTGGATTTTGTACTAACAAACACAATTAACTTATGAAAACATATGCAGAAGCTAACACTGAAGATTGATGAATAAATCTCATTTAAACCCTTTTCCCAAATGGAATCCAAGAGTAATGTTTAAAATGTAATCTGATACTGAACTCCTTTTTATTATTTCATCTCCATCGATTTAATTAACTGTGCAAAAGAATATCTGTATTCATAAGAGGTTGTAGGAAGTTTTAGGTGAATTGTTATGAAGGCTAATGTAATGCTTACATTATAAATTTGTAATATAAAACTTAAAACTTAACATTTTCTAAACTATGTATCTTATAATAGGCTCTCTAGAAAGAAAAAAAGATATTAGACTCTTAGGAAAAGTTGAATGGATGATTGTCGTTCTATGCTCTCTATTTTTAAGTAAAACATTGTAAAATATGTAGGTTGCTCTGAAAGTAATGCCTCCTATTTATTTCCATGAAAACTACGATAGATAAAAAAAAGCACAGAAACTTTATCTGATAGTGCTAATTCTCAGCTCTAAGACACTATTTTTCAAAATAATCACCGCCAAAGTATGCATTTTCGCCAGCAATGAACAAGAGCCTATATATTACAATCATAAAAATCTGCACTAGCAGAGGCGATCCACTGTTGCTGCCACCGGTTCTGAAATGTGCTAACCCCCTTCACTGTGCTCACATCCACTCTTCAATCTCCACATACATTCAGTAAGTATCAATGAATGTCAGTGGGGGCAATTTTTTCCACATGAAGGCATCCGGTGATACACCTTTTCTTCATACACATTTCCAAGTCAGACATCATTCCGTTCAGAGGTTCAGCCTCTGCTGCTGTACCACCAACATCCTACTCCGATGTCACAGGCAAACATAACAAAACAGGAAGCATTACCTTTGGAGCAGATCTCATAAAATTAATCTGTTCAGTCATCAGGGTTGATTTAGAACTATTATTTTCTTAGAGAGTTTTACTCTTCGTTGTTGTTAGCTTTAGATTAAGCACTGAGTGTGATATTCTTTACTGAATACTTGCGCTGTTATATGTATAAGTATCTTTTTAGGAGTCTATTTACCTTTTAATGCATAAGAAATCTCTGTTAATACAATAATCACATAAGAACCCTTTGCTTTCATGCAAAGGGTATGCATGAGTGCTTAATACTAGTCAGTGCTGCTTAAATCTGGCATATGTGTCCTCTACAGAGTCTGCTTAGTCTCAATAAATGTGTAATTCCAGAAATATAGTACTAATTTTTATGTTTGAAAATTGTGAAAATATTACATTAGAAATACGTGATGATGTTTATGAAGTGAGGGAAAAAAAAAAAAAAAAAGCAGCTTTTTCCTTCCACTTTGACAGTAAGCAGCCCAGAATATTTAACTATTATTTCTTCAGGTTAGAGTGAGTTTTGGGATGGAGCACCCTTGCTATACTGGCTTTCATTCCATTAGCCGTTTTCTTGGGTGTTTAAGATGCTTATAGCAAGCCTCTGTGTTTAATCTCATATTTGATTAGTTACTTCAGGCTATTGCACTGTTTTCTGCATAGACCTGAAGTTGCCCCGAAACTATGACATCTACACCAGTTCACGATCATGAACTTTTATTAGGTTTTTAAGCTTCTCTAAGCACTGTTATTTATTTATTTTTTGATACTGCTCTTTTGTCCTGAAGTTTGTGGTGGTTTGTTTAATATCTGTGCACTTTGAATTCTCAAAAGTTGATGATGAAGATTTTCTAGTCTTATTGCCTACAATGCAAACTTTTTCTACTAATTATAGCTCCATCCTAGAATATGTAGAGGTGTAAGTATTCCTCTTAGTAATTTTTTGAAAAAGTAATGGATAAAAGTAATGGACTGAGGAAACACAGAATGCTGAAATGCAAGACTACAAAACAGCCTGTAGAGAACTTGAATGTCACTTTGGCTGGCTAGTGATAATATTACTAAAAAAATGTTTATTTTTCTGTTTCTCTTGACTGTTTTCATAGTGAATATTCCAGGTCTTATTATACATCTTTGGAGCTGATACTCTTGCAAATTTATCTTTTCATTGCTGTATTCCTTATTAAATGATCTTCTCTTCATTCTGTTGGATGAGTATTTTCAAAAATAGGACATAGTTTATTAAAACTTGTCCACCAACCTTCTCATATACTTCACATGTTGCATGTAGGGACCTCAGTCTGCCACTTTTCACCTTGTTTGAATAGTGTACTATGGAAACAGTGTTGTTGTAAGCAATGTCATGTAAGGCTCAAAATGAGACTGAGATATAAGATTTTTATCAGAAACTTATCTTTTCTATGAAATACATTCCTTCTTAAAGTAAGAGCATAGCTTTTCTGGATGTTCAGCTGACTGTGGTGCTCTCTTAGTGATGCTGGATGATTATTAAATCGGAGGATTGTGCTAAACTCTCATCCTGCTCACTTACAGAAACAAAGCAGAGCTCCAGAGAGCATTTAAATTACAATTAGAGTTGCCCACTGGATGCAAAGAATTCAATATAAAACTTTTCTTTGTTTTAAACTTTTAAGCATACTGTGAGTGATTTCTTGAAGACTTTGAACCCTCATTAGAAAGCCAAGTATCAAATGCCATGACTCTTATTTATAAACAATATAAAAATGATCTTTCAATGTTTCATTTATTTTTAGGTTATTATTAAAATGGTAATGAAAGAAAAACATTTTAAAACTGAATGCTACGTTTTTAAATTTACCTGGTACCTTTTAATCTGTGATTTTATTTGTTCACAGTAGCTCATTTTCCATGTTCCCCATTAAAATGCTTGTGACCTGATCTTTAAAAAGTTATGTTTTAAGCTTAGTCTTAAGCAAACAATCCCATTAACTTCAATGAGCTTTTCATTAATAGATTTGAAGTTAAGTAGGTCTTTTTTTGTTTGCACAATAAGAACTTAAGATGTGATCCCACTGATTAACCTTATTTCACATCCCCCTTCTGTTCCTGAGGATTTGCTGGTGTTCTGGCTTTGACATTCAATCTCAATTCATCTCCATTCTTATCTGTTCCTGGAAAGTAATTGGACAAGAATGGAAACTAAAATTTTCATGAGAATATAGTGAAGTTGTATGTACTAAGTCTATAGCAATTTAATGGAACTAGTGAATTTAACACATTTCGAAATTTGAAGAATATTACAAACTAGTACATGAAAATTGTCTGCTTTATAAAATATTAATTTATCTTCAGATCTGAAAAAAATGATGAAATTAGGCTAAATTACGTAGAACACCTCAGACATTTCAGTAAGATTTTTAAAAGGTAATCTTGAGATCTTTTCCAGTTTGTATTTCACCTGAATTTAGTACATCACTTCTTTCTGACTTTGCAGTGAAGCAAATTAGAAAGCTTAAGAAAATGTTTTCTTTGAATATTCTGGAAATTTTCAGTGTCTGACATGACTATGTTATATTGACTGTACTACCATAAAGAAGTTGTGTCTCATAAAGTACAAATGACTGGATTTTCTTGCCAGTGCCACACGTAGGAAATCTAATTATCTGGGCTTGGGAAAACCTCCAACATAAGAAATGTCTTCAAAAATAAAGTAGTCAGCAAAAATCCATTCTTCTATTCAACCTTGGCCATAGAGTAAAAACTTTCAAGTAAATGTTTAATACTTGTGTTCATTTCTGTTACAGAGTGGCAATAAAAGTACTTATGGCCATAAACATAGTTCTGATTTCTTTCAAGGTATAAGAATATTTAAGGCCTGGCATGAAGATTTACATTTACTCATCCATCAAAGCAGCCTTATAGAAGAAGTGTATTTTCTAATTACTAGAAGCTTTTCTTGCCAAGATAACCAAAGTAGTTAACAATGATATTTCTGTGTTTTCAATAGTGATTATACATAGAAATTTCCAATAGCAAACTATAGTAATTTTCTTCTTCCTTTTTTTTTTTTTTTCTTTTTTTTTTTCTTTGGTTGTTACCTTTAGGCAGACTTTTCCTCTATATGTACCCACAAACATTTTTATCTGTATCCCTTTCATTCACCCATCTGGGAAAAGCTGCTTTTGTAATTGATGTGATTGTTTTGTATATCGGTTCTGACTTTTTAATACTTTGCAAAATGAGTTGCTGAGTTGTACTGCTTGCATTTAAGAGATAATGTATTTTACTATAGATATGCATGAGAAAGATGTGACATACCCATTGAGGAATTCAGTATTTATAAGTAAGGCAGTCTAAAACGGAACTAAACACATTTAATGACAGAAATGATAATTTGAGAACCATGATGGTTTAATACTAACTGAGCTGGAAAAGTGAGAAAAGAAGATCTGAAGATAATAATAACAATAAAAGAAATGCACATTATGTACAGTTCAAGAGAATGGAGAAAGCTAAGAATAATGAAAGGATCGGTACAGCCAGAGAAGAATCTAGTTTTACCATATAAATACAAAATATTTTCAGTGAGATGGGAAGAAATCAACATAATAGCAGTAATGTTGTATGGTTGACAGTGATTATAGTATAGTTGGCAGAAATAATGTTATGGGGAAAGTCAGTGACTTAAAGAAATATCAGAAGTGTGATGTCAAGAAGGCATGTTTATAAATACAAATTTAGACCTGGCATAGAATGATAGAATTATTAAGATTGGAAAAAACCACTAAGATGATCTTGTCCAACCGTCAACCATGTAGTCATCACCATGCCTAGTCAAACGTGTCCCTCAGTGCCACATCTACCCTTCTCTTGAACACCTCCAGAATCTCTACCACTGTTGTGGGCAGCCGGTTCTACTGCATTGCTACTATTTCCAGAGTGGTATCCAACCTGAACCTTCTTTGGTACAAGTTGAGACCATTACCTCATTACATACATGCATATCTCCTTAGCTTTTCTTTTTCTTTACTTGTGATGTTTATTATTATTATCAATACAAGAGAAATCTTGGAACTGCCAACAACTGTTATTCACTACTATTTCTTTTAAAATTATTCCCTAATCACAGAGTTCAATTCCTGAGTGATAGAATCAATGATTACAGAACTGTAAAATATTCTGAATTGCAAAGGACTCACAAGGATCACTGAGTCCAACTCCTGCATGAATGACACTGGAAGTCAGAACGTGAACAGAAGCAAAGAAGACCATAAAGCCCCAGGAGTACAAGTGGGAAAAAAAAATGGTGCCTGGATTATCTTTTCTTATTAGCTTTTATTAGTTTTGCCTGCTGGAGGAAAGGGGAGAAGTCAAAAATAACGTGTAATGCATATCAATATATAGTTACGTGGCAGGTGCTCACATGTGGGTTTTGGTTTTCATGACAATGGGATGTTCTATGAAGATTATAATCTGTTAGAGAGGGATGGGATCCACCCATCTAGAAGAGACAGGAAGACCTCTGGCATCAGACTAGCTAACCTAGTGATGCGGGCTTTAAACTGAAGGACTTGAGTGGTGGGGTCCAAAATGGAAATGCTCATAAGATTACAACTGACTGGGGAATAAACCAGACCAACCAGGACACTGACAAATGTTCCTTAGCTGCCTCCTGTGGCTAGCCAGAGCGCCAGCCACCTCAAGGGTGTGTATAGCTGTATAGGGATCCTCTAGCATCCTTGTTGGGAAACCTGCATCCTTTGCTCCTTTTTTATCTCTGAAGTGCCTGTATACCAATGCATACAGCATGGAAAATAAACAGGAAGAACTAAAGACGTGTACAATTGCAAGGCCAGACCAGCTAGATGTGACAGTGAAGTTGCTTATGCAAGACAATAACTGGAGTGTATCTGCTTGGGGATGTGACTAAGCACTGGAACAAGCTAATCAGAGAAGCTGTGGTGCCTCCTTCTCTGGAATTATTCAACTTCTTTGATTCTGTGATTCTTGGCACAGGACCATCCAAAATTCAAGCCAAATATCTAAGAGTGTTGTCCAAACGCTTCTTTAACTCTGACAAGCTTGGTGCACCAGCGAGCACGTTCTGGTGCCTGACTACACTCTCAGTGAAGAACCTTTTCCTAATTCCCAACCTGATCTTCCCTTGAAGCAGCTCCATGCTGCCCTCCACTCCCTGTGAGGAGCCACAGCTGCCATGAGGCCTCCCTTCAGCATCTCTGCTCTGAGCTGAGCAACCCATGAACTTCAGCTGCTCCACACTCATAGAGTCATAGAGTCATAGAAAGGCTTGGATTGGAGGGGACTTCAAGGATCATGAAGCTCCAATCCCCCTACCCTAGGCAGGGCCACCAACCTTCTATTCCCAATCTTTGTAGCTTTTCTTTGGACACTCTCTCATAGTTTTATGTCCTTCTTGTATCGTGGCACCCAAACTGCCCACAGGGCTGAAGCTGTGGCTGCACAGAGCAGAGTGGAACAGTTTTTCCCCTTCCTGGTTGGCAGTGCTGGGTCTGGTGCACCCCAGGGTACTATTGGCCCTTTGGGGTGCCAGGGCACACTGTTGCCTCACATTCAGCTTGCTGTCTACCAGAACCCCCAGATCCTTTTCCACAGCACTTCTTTCCAGCCTCCTGTCACTCAGTGTTTTATTTCTGTGAAAGATTTTATTTCATTTTTTTCTTTATGTGTGACTTATGTATTTGTTTTTGTTGTTGTCATTGTTGCTTTGTTTTTGGATTGCATCCAGATTCAGTATGTCTGATAGTGTTCCCTTGGTAATCTCTACTCTGTAAAGCAGTATTGAGATGGTTGCCTAGACACTGTGGACTCTGCGATGTTTTATTCTCTATAGGGGTCCTGTATTCTTCTTCACTGTCTGTGAAGTTCAGCTGCTTTTCAAGTCTCTGTGAGATCCAGCTGTTCCTTCTCTGTAACTTCTTATATTGTTATAATCTTTTGTATATAGCAAGTTTTGTCGTACTCAGTGGCTTTTGACCTTTTGTTCAGCTAACTTAACCCCAGGTCAACACATATTCCTTTCCCTCAGGCTTATCTACAGCTACGCTATACAGTTGTGTCCAACCTAGAAGCTGACCCTACTTTGTGCAGCAGGTCGGATGAGGTGATGCCCAAAGATTCTTCTTGACTTTGGTTTTGTGTGATAATACATGTGGTGTCAGAGTATTCTCAAATCAGTAGATTTGAGAAAAAAACTCAAAAAACTTTATGGTACGTTCGTTGAAGCCAGCAGCAATTTGCTCTAATTTCACATGGCACTCAAAAATTCAAGGCTGAAATAGAAGTCATGTTACTATTTCTTCTTTGCAGTGAGAAAGATGATCTTAGTGTTTTTGTATTAATTTGACAGTAACTGACCCAAACAGATGCTGCTATCTGCCAAAACTTGGGCGCTGCTTGCTGATTTCACAAAAACCTTGCTTACTGTACAAATTAACAGGGCATTCTGAAATATTTTATCAGCCACATGTAAATTCTTCTTTTTGTATGTAGCTATAATTTAATGTAGCTGTAATAGTTTCTTTTTATTCTTACTGTGGTCTTTTGCTCCCATAATATCTACAACCACATTTATTATGTTCTATGATGAAATATATTTAAAAAAAAAATAATTGGTGTGATTCTCACAGAACAATCACCCTTCTTGGCATACTAGAAAAAAAAATATTTTCAATTTTCAAGCATAGAGAGTAAGATTTGTTTATGAGGGTAGGTCACTTAATATTTCTCTCTGAAACTTTGAGTTCCAGGTTTGTGTGAACAATGACATATTTATCATTCTTCTAAGAAATGTATGTGCATTGCATTGCGTACATTATATTCCATAATTTTGATAACAAAACTGTAATAATTTACACAATTTTAAGAGTTTCAAGCACACAGTGCTGAACTAGCAGCAAAATATGGGAGCTAAATGTCTGTAATTCTTTCTAATGTCTACGATGGACTTCCCTTTCTTTTCCTTTTGTTTTACCAGTAATTTGGGATGTTATCATACTTCCCAAATGAGCTCTCGCTATTCAGCTTTGAGAAATAATTTCTTAGAATAAACAATACCTGTGGATTATACAGAAATAGTATGTTCCAAGTTCTTCCTATTTAAACTAGGTTTTTGGTCATCAGAGTCTCATATATTTGCTTTTGTCCCTGACTGAGTGACCTGACCTTTATAAATGAGAGAAATGACTCACAAAATCACCGAAATTTTTATTCTGCTAGCAAGTTTCTTGGAAAGAGAAACAAAACATAAGAAAAGGCTCTGCTGCTTTGGGAATATAAAAGCATCTTTGTGCTGTCTTGCATATCTTTATTATTCCTGGCTACATACGGGAACTGTAGATATAATTGTAGGTGGATTGGTCTCCAACTGAGACAAAGAGAAAGGTGTGAGTCAGATTCATTATTCATCTTTCTCTGTTTCACAGTTGTTCTTTCACAGCATGAAAAGGCTAGTAGCACTGTGTATGCAATTAAGCTATAGAAACAGTGGCTGTGTTTTATCTGAGTAATTGTGTTGTTACTGTGTTGTGGTTCTGCCGGTAGCATTCTGGTAGCGTCGTGTAGTTGGAAACAAAATTTTTACAGATGTTCATTGCGGCAGAACACTGTTGTTACCCTGAAGTTGCTATGTGTTTACTTGTTTTACATTAAAAAAAAGTTCTGTATTTGCCAGCTGAGGACAGGCTTTGAAACCTTTAATCATGTTTTAATGTCTTATTTCCACTAGCTAACATAGCTGTTAATTGACTGTCTATGTGTACATACTAAGTACAATTAAGTACTGCTCCTGTTCTGTTTGCAAACTTTGCATGTCTTTTGTTCAAGAAAGATGGGTTTCTCTGCACATTTACACTCTTTCATAAAATGCACTTACTAGCAGGGTAACAAATTAATTGATTCGTAGTGTTTAATGCCTTCTTATACCCATTCATATAAAAAGTATTTTATTAACTGCTTTCAACATATTTTTGGAATGAATGAGTTTTAAATAATCTCTATAGCTACTGCTTACTGGAGCTATTCACTGTTAATGGCAGTGATGAGGTCATAGCTTATCTTGTTTATCATCTAACCAAAGTATCATTTGGGTGCACTTTTAAAATTCCTGTTGTAATAATATAACTTGAATTATGTGCTAATTCCAATGGATTTTCTGCATTGTTGTGGGTTTTGTTAAGGAGCATAGATGGTTAATATGTTAACAAAACAAAACAAAACAAAAACAAACAAAAAAAACCCACAAAAAAACTGATATTGGCAGAGTCAAAATGAAAAGGCTGGATGGACACAGAACTTGATTGGTTGGTTCTGTTTTATGACCTGGCTAGTTTAAACGATACCACCTGTTCTAACCAGTGAGGTAATTTTATGAGGACCTGTTAGACTAACAGGGAACGTGGACTGCAAACTACTTTAATAATGGTAATGAAAGTTAAGGTTAAGTCAAGTCAATGCTGGCTAATTGTTAGGGCTGCAGCCAGAATTTTAAATGAAGGTTTTACATTTCTTTATTCATTCTTCACAAAGCAGTCAGTAGTTTACCAGAAAACTAGGAATGTCAGTGTGTTAATGCTGCATGAAAAGTTTTCTCTGGGCTGTATTTTTTTTCCTCTTCAGTCTCAAGGTATAGTTAGTATGCTGCAATAGATTTACAAAGGAAAAGATTGTGTTAGAAATAAATTCGTGCTGTGTTGAGCTTTTAGGTATTAATTGTCTAAAATAAGACCTACAATGGAAATAAAAATAAAAACATAAGGATTGTTTAATTAAACCTTGGAACTCCAAATTATTTCAATTCTAAGATCACATTTCACAAATTAAACCCAAGGGGATATCTGAGCTTTATTTTTTTGTGATTTTTACAGGGAATTAATAGTGCATTTAAAGCATGGAAAATTTTCAGTTAGTAAAATAGGGCATTTCAATTAATAAAAAACTAGCAATATACCTAATAATATAGGTAAAATGGATATTTGAGAATAATCTCCACCTTGAATTTAAGGAAGAACTAGGGAGAGAAATACACTGATTTGAAGATTTAGAAAATAGTCTGGATTAGGAGCACTTATGACAAAACTATCTTCTAAAGACTGAAGACTTCACTGAAGCTTCTGACATTGTTTCTATGAAGGCCTGAGGCAACTGGAAGAAAGGAATCTCCTAAGTAGGAATTGTTTGACATGTGTCTGTCAGTCAGTGTGTTACTGAAAAATTCATCACATTTTTCTATCTGAGATAATCTGATGAATTTTTTTTTAAATTAATGCTTACTCTGCAACTAAATGCAGCTATTGTTAACTTTAAACAATCAATTTGGAAGAGTAATTTATTAATTCTAATAAATTGGGTAGTGTCTAATTCTGGGCATCTAATTACAGCGTTAGGACACGTTGCAACCAGTTCTGTCCTGTCAAATTAGGCTTTTGTTATGTGGAATAATAATTTACTTTCCAGAAGGACAACTTGCTTTCTAAACGGAAGGATTTGTCTGGAGTGTTGTTATATTTTGTTTTAGAAAGCCCCAAAAGAAAAAGCGTCTCTGGTATAGATGGTAAAAAGGGGATTAAATGCTACATTTTCACTTCTCTTGGCAATCTCAGCATGCCGGATCACAGATTCACATATTTTACGTGGAATTTCTTTTCATTATTTTTCTTTTCAGTTAATTTTTTCCTTATCTTTGTTCCTATTGAACTATGTAAACTGGCTTTCTTGTACTCAGTATACTCTTACACTACAGGAATTGTACTGCTTGTGGCTTTTTCACACACGCTTGTAAATCTTAGGAAAAAAAATTGTCTCTGATAGCTTCATGAAGCAGCTTTGACAGCTGCATCTTTTTCCTGTTGAACTTTCCAGTTTTCTTCTTTATCTTGTTTTATTTCTTCAGTGAATTTTTCAATGTCCTTGTTTTATCTTATTCTTATTTTTTTACTTATCTTTTCATAATATCTGATTTCTTGTCTTTCTTTGATCCTTTTTTTCCTCACATTTTTCCCCACTTTTAACTCAACAGATTTTCTGTTTCCTTAAGTGAAAAAAAAATATTTATAGTTTATGTAAAATAATTTGTTAAGGGAAATGAAGTCAATTCTAGCTTAACAGAGTTTTTTTGGTTTCTTTGATTAGGAGAAATGGTCTTTACCAAAGGACTGTGTGGAAGTGTGAAAAAGGTACATAAAATTACGCTTTGGACACTGTTCACCCGTGAGTGGGGGTGATTGGCTTAGAGATGAGCCTTGCTTCTTTTAACGTTGATTCACATACCTACAGCATAAATGCAATGAAGAGACAAGATAACAATATGCAATACAGCTTTAAAATTCTCTCTGAAACAATTTGGATGCTCTCTCTGTCAGTACGTGCAGAATGCATTGCTCAATAGATGGTTGTATGTTGTCTGTATCATACTGGCTGAGAACTTTGTTCATCTTCTAATGCAAAGTTCAATAGCTCATCTCCGCCACAGCCTGGGGAAAGAGAGAAGAGATCAACTACAGATAAGTTTAATGAACCATTTCTCTTCATCTAACTACAATTTTTTTTCCCTGCTAGTTGTCAGATGTCCACTATAGTCCTGTATATATGCTTTGGACAATCTGTGAAACTCTTCTTCCTAAAGATAAAATAGTAACAAACTTTTCATTTCAAACTTTTCATTTCAATGCTAGCTCACTTTTCTGTCTTTGATCTCAAGATCAGTATAAAATTATTTCTGTGGTGGTGAAGGATGTAAGACAGGTAATGGACTAAGCAGAGGAAAAACAGAAAGAAAAAGATTATTTTCCTGCCTGATAGTTTATATTCAAATAATGTTATTGAAGTTGGTCAGATTTTGATAATGTCAGAATTTTTTCTGGAAGGGAAGAAGCCTATAGGGCAGAGTGCAAAGGGGGAATTCAGAAAGTAAATGAGAAGTGCAGTTAATTACAAGTACCGTAACTTATTGTAACTGCATCACAGTGGGGCTGAAAAGGGTTCCTGAGGGATGTAAAATAAATAAATAAATAATGTGGAGCTGCCCTGCATGTGCATTTACAAAGGTGAATTATTCAGATGAATACAGATATATGATCAATTTGATTATGAGAGGTAGGAAACACTGAGATTCAGGACAAGTCTCCACTATTAAGGATGCATCTCCTCCTCATGGTGCATACACATTTTGTATCACTACGCTTTTACTGGTTTCCTGGGAGTTCATTACTGAGGCTTGCTGCCATGCTAAGCAGTAACTACTCTTCCGTAATGATATTCAGTAGTGCTGGTGGGACTCTCCCACCTCATCTTATTTATTTATTTATTTTAATTTTAACTCATTCTGACAGTCCCTTGAGATACACAGCTCATTTTCATTAGGGGCTCCCAGGAGACAGCAATAACAGAATACTGCTTTGCAGCTGCATGCATCATTATAAAAAAAATCCATAAAGCAGGACACTTAAGCTACAGACGAGCCCTGAGCAGTCAGAATCTCAGTATGAGAGTGTAAGGCAACAAATGAAGGCATTTCAAAAAGTTCAATCCTTTTACAATTGCACACATTTTGTATATTTCCTATCTCCTTGTTATCCATTTCAGATCTTCCCATCTGTACTTGCCCCTGTAGACTAGCTTTGCTGTCCTCATGGCAAATTGTTTTGTTTTGTTTATTTGTTTTTAAATGAATGTTTCTAGTAAACCTTTAATAGAAGGATGCTGAGTAACTCAGAATAGTTTTATACTGAGCATTAATCAGGCTTTAGTTTTAATATAAGTTTACAAGAGCCAAAACACTTCGAAGAACCTTCACTACATATCCTTCTTCCTTTAATTGTCGAAGTTCTCATGTGGAAATGATTCTCCAGGCTTAAAATACAATTCAGTAACTCTAGAAGCCTGAATTCCTGTTTATAACAGGAAGCAGACTCCATTGTCATCTTTTTTTTTCTTTCTCTCTCTCTCTAATTTTAAAATATATGAGAATTTAAAAAAAAATAAGCCTTCAATTTTTGGTGTGTTTTTTAACTAATAACCTCAGAATGGAATTAAATAACATAGTGTTTTTGAAACAAAGTAAATCCACTTAATTCATTTTCTTCTGCTTACCGTTACACCTAAGCAGAGCAGACATTTAAGAGATGAAGAAGCCCTTTGAATTTTGTCACTTTTAAAAATTATTATTATTTGTTTTGATTGTGTAAATAACACAGTTTAAATGATCCATCTTGGCGTTTTTGAATTTACTCTGTAGATGACTTTTGAGAAGAGTGAGAAACAAAGATCTGTGTAGTAAATCGTGATTTATTGCTATATTCTGCACTCATATATATTTATTCTTTTAGAAAGTATGAGTTTTCCACTAGTATCATCTTAACAGTTTTTATGAAGGAAAGTTTAGTAGCAATGATTTTTAAATACATTTTAAATGTGCCATCTAAGAAATCTCAATGCACCTTATATACAATTTTTTGCATTATTATGCACTGGTGATAGTCTTATAAATGGCTCCCAGGCATTTCCCAAGATGGAGAGAAAAGGAAGAATAATAGTACTTGAATAAATAAAATAGTAGCCTTACTGTTTTGTAAGGTACCATTTAATTTAATGTACACCTGAAATATAACAATGACTTAAGTATTTATTTAAGAAGCCCATCTGCAATTATAGGAATCTTTAGGAGGAAACTTCATTCTTCAAGACAAAACTGATTTCTAGCATGAATAAAGGAAAAAATGCAAAAAGGGGAGGAAATCAAGGAGCAAGTTACAGTTAGAAACAAATGTGACTTGGAATCTCTGGATTTGTTCTCTGGTATGACTTCATACAACATTTAGCTGTGAAAAGTTCCTATTAAGTCACATTTCTGTGTAAAGAAGGTAACAATACATTATTGATGCATGAAAACTGTTCTGAAATGAGACGCAAGGCTTTTGAGAGATCAGCGGCTTGGTCTTTCTTGAGGTTGATGAGTGATTACATTGATATAGAAATGGAAAGAAGGGTAAAACTGAACACTAAAAATTCCTTTCTCCAGTAGAAAATACTGTACTGAGTTTCTTTTTTTGACTCCTCGCCAGACATAGGTGACTGGTGGTCTTTCCCTTACTTCATTATAATCCTTTGTAATAAAATGAATAATGGCAACAGAAAATATGTCACTAAGGGTATTTCTATTGCACAGCAAAGTCTTCAAGTCCTCTTCCATTATTGTGGAGAAAAAAAAATCCTGTTTCTTTCTGTTGGCAAGTTCATATAGATTTTAATAACTTTATGGTACCTAAACAAACCCAAAAACAGTTCTAATTTTTTTGGTGGGAGTAGATTTATTTACATGGTTGGAGTCTCCTACCTTGATTGATTCTTGGTACATTCAGATAAGAGATCGAACTGTTCGCTCAGAGTAATTATTCCTCTGAGGTTAAAACTTTTTTTTTTTTTTTTTCCCTAGGTATTTTGCTTTATATACAACATTAACTTCTGTGTAAATTTTCATATTTTACCATTGTGTGCAACAAGATCATATTTTTCTTTTGAAGCTGAGAATATATTGTCACTGGGAATTTTGGTCCTTCTATAAAAATAACCATTTAAACAGCAATATCTGAATTTTCTGTCAATACTATCTAATTTTATGAAATGCCACAATGGTATTGGTTGGAATTTAAGTAAACACTAGAGTAAAGATTCACATTTTGATTGAAAGTCTCTTTCAGTATGCTCTAATACTCATTGAGAAACCTCAAAGCCCATTTTGGAGATTTTCCTTTGAAAGCCATGATAGCTATTGTTTTTTTTACAATGTTGGAACTCTGTGCAGTGTATGGAAGATCAAGAACTTATCAGAAATGAATTTTCATTCCTTATCTATCTAGCATCTATCTAATGACACTGTAGGAATGATTTTATTTAACTGCCAGATCAGATCAGTGATTTATTTGCAGGTAATCACCAATTTAACTTGCCCAGGTCACTGAATTTTTAATGAAGCATATGTTCTTCATAGCTTGGAAAAAAACATGCTAATTCTTAAGATATTTTAATAAAAACAATCAAAAAGCACTTTTACAGAAAGGACTGAAATTTTAGCTACAGTGAGAGTCTTTGAGAGACTGGTTAATAAAGCTGTGAGTGTAATCTAAGGTCAAAAACTGAAAACTACTGGTTGTAGTGATGAGTAAGTGGCTTTCTTTTCTTTCCCTATTAGATAGAAAATGGTCGTCTGTGGAGCTCTATGGTGAAGACCTCAGAAGAAATATCAGTTTTTCCAGTCAGCTTTTCATAATGTAAATATAGTTTGAGCTTCCCCCAATGGGCAGCTAAACCATGAACAAGCAGAAAAACCCTTTTTGGACTGTGTTTCTGAACCAGGCTTCACCTTCCATCTCGAGAACTTTTTAAAGGATTACAGCTGAAAAAGACAAGAGAAAGAAAACCTTGAACAGGAACCCTATCCTACAATGAGAATTACAAGTACATCTTGTATCTGCCCAGTCCTAGTTTGTCTCTGTTTTGTGCAGAGGTGTTATGGAGCTGCTCATCATGGCTCCATCAAGGTGACTAGAAATCAAACCAGGCATACAGAAGGTGAAACAGAAGTACATCATCGTCCCAAGCGTGGATGGGTATGGAATCAGTTCTTTGTTTTAGAAGAACACATGGGACCAGATCCTCAGTATGTAGGAAAGGTAAGGTATTATCTTTTCGTTTTTATTTTTCCATCTCCTGAAACGTGGCACTGATAGAGGAAAATCAGATATCTCGTTAGATGTAACTTCATTTTAATGGTGGGCACCTCTCAGGTTGTTATATACAAGCACAGTGAGCTTACCAGTTCCCTAAGTATGCTTTCTTTGTGTATTATAAGCAAAAATATCAATAAAAGCAAATAGGATGAAGTTAGAGTATTTATTCTGAGCTCAGCTGTACATGCAGTAAATGTGGCTTCCATCGGATTTTGTAGACCCCTAAGTGAATAATATTTAAATATGTCAGTGCTAAATCCTTTTCTGGAGTATTTAAAAATAAGGTTCAGTTCTATATCGGGAAATATAATAAATACAATCTAGATTCAAGAACATATTAATTCAGATATGTAAGCGTAAGTTGGAAAAGGACTCCTTAAGGGAGAGCTCTCTGTAGCATTCTTATAATGAGATGCAGGTGGTATGTTACTTGCTATAACACATAAGAAGCCTGTAGAAACAGGAGGCCCTATATTTATGTTTTTATTTACATGGTGAGTTTCAGGCATAAGGTTCATGGTGATGCAGTTGTAGGCTATCCAACAGAATTCTAGTTTATTATGTGTAATATTGTCTGTATAATTTCTGTTTTAAATTTACATTAAAAAAAAAGCACAGAAATCATTCTGTGTAGCTTTATTGCAAGACACATGACAGATGGAGTTTTTTCCCCATGAATACTGTCAGCATAATGATAGAATTTCTTCTTATGTAACCTAGAAGAATCTTTATTTCTGTAATGAAATTGGAGAAGTATGTTAAATGTGAGTGGTAAAGAAAGATGGTTAATGGGAGTAAAGCATGGTAAATGAACTATTTCGTTTTGCCTTCATTTTGACCTGAAGATGTAAGTCTTTAAAATTATATTTTAGAATATACAAAATATCCAAGGAAACCAGTAGCTCCTGAAATCACAGATGTCTGGTAGCCAAGGCTTTCAAATTTGAACAGTATCATCTTACCCAAAATAGCAACTGGAGCATTTGCATATAAATATACTGTCAACACAAAAAATCAGAAAAATACCCTGTTTTTTTAGATCAGCCTTAGTAAAATGCCAAGTACTTGGCACACTGGAAATCTTTAGGATTTGTGCGGGAAATGTAGATTGGGGAATGACGTTTCTAAATGGAAATACTTTGTTACATTGAATTAAAAGTTTATAAGGTAGGTGAACTGATGAGGGAATATTCCTCCAGAGACCATGTTAGTCTGATTAACATTTTCATGTATGAGTTTGGAATAGAAGAAATATTCCATAAACGTGTTGCCAGTGTGGGTCTTTGCAGGAGAATCTAAAGATTATCTGGTAGAGCCAGATAGCATGAAGAATATTGGTACAGCAAGATAAAGGGTAAACATCAAGAATACAGTCTAATAATGCTCATGTAGAACAAGATCATGAGTTTCAACAGCTGTACACTGTTGATTCATCAAGTGTAAGGGACAGAGAAAGAGAAAAATCTGGTTGTCAGATCAGTTATAGATTCTACTGTTATACATTAAATAAGGTGGACATGATTTGAAGCTGCAAAAGCTGGGATGGGGAAAACAGGGACAATGTAGTATTAAAGCAGCTGTACAAAATAATGCTAACATGTTTACTGCTGCCTTTAATTTTGTTAAAAAAAAATAATAATAATTAAAAAAAAAAGAATTTACCTGTGAAGCTACATGCAGAAAATTCAACACTGTGGTTGGAAGTGATAATGGAAAGTAAAACATGATTGGATAATTGCCATCAAAAATAATAACAGAGACTATGTGTATATTTTGTAAATACACTTCAGAGGAAACCACAGGGGAAAGAGACCTATTTAAGTTGATTCAGCTTGTTTCTGCATCTGTTTCACAATGAGTTTATTTAGGATGGAAATAAGAGAGTGAGATTCTCAAAGAGGCTGTTAATAGGAAGAGTGGACAGGATCTGAAAGGATTTCAAAATAAAGCATCCTTGTCTTTATGATAGCATTCTCAAAGATGATTGCATGAAAGAGTAGACACCTATATGAGGATTTGGTGACCTATAGAATGATCCCTTTCAATTTTATGTTGCTATAATAATGTTGGAAATATTCTTTTGTCCTCTGACCTCTATATTAATGCTACATTTAAAAAGATCAATAAATAGGACCGTGTTTAATCCCTCGTAGTCAGAAGCACATTCCTTATCTGAGGACATTTCTTCCTCTATACTTACCAATATTTTTCTTCCTTTTCCTGTAAGAATTCCCTATGCTGTACATAGTTTTCTATACTGGGTACATCACAACACCTGTAAACTCATTTTTGCAGAAGCTTTGTGGGACTTAGAAGGTCTATTACTCTACTTTATATTTGGTAAATAAAGTTGTGATGGTTCTGATGATCTGAGTTACTGCAAATATCAATCACATTACTTCATTTACTTTTAATTTGGAAAAAAAGAAATGACTAGGTGAGACTGATGTTATGTTAGTAATGAAGATTGAGTAGTAATCATTGTGCATCGGTTGCTTTTCATTTTGAAAAATAGATGTTTAGTTGATGTTACATTTAATTATACATACCTCACAAGGCCTCATTTGACCTGACTAATTGAATAAGAGATTTTCTTTAAAAACCCCTCAGATTATGAAAGAAGGCAATGTGAGTGTTGCCCTTTAATTCTAGTCTTCCATTCAGTGGCAGCACCCTATCAATTCTGTCAATTATTAATTTTGTAGACTACTCTGCTTCACTGGTGAGTGTTTTGCCATTTGATATCTGTCCTTTCACATTTTTCACACTCATTTTAGAAGCATCATCACAGAAAGCAGAGTCATTATGTACAATGCTGTTATAATGATTGCAGTCATTGTCATGGAAATGTACACTGAGGACAAGAATAGGATAGGCCTGCAATGAATATAGTAAGGTTTCTCATTCTTATCAGGAAATGACTGTCAAGACTGTGGATAATTTTACTGCTATCATCTGTTATACACCAAAAGTTAGGACAACAAGTCATCTTTATATTTTAATATCAAACATATCTCCGTTTCTCAATCGTTACTTCTTTTCTGTAAGAAAATATAGTTTGGAGACTAGAACTGTGTATAAAACTAATGTGTATTAGTAATGATTATGAGACTTTTATAGGAACAAGGAATAAGGCAAAACACAGATCTTGGAAAAATTAGGTTGTGATAGAGATAAGAAACAAACATTTTGTAATTTTAAATATTTTCCATGGTACTGGCATTATTGAACTGGTTCTCTGTTGTTTTATTTGGGATCAGTCTTCAATGTTTCACAGCTTGCTCTCCCTAAAAGACAATTCCAAAAGCAGTTTCGTATTTAAAAAGGTATCTGTAAAGAAGTTAAAACCACAGTGACTTTTTTTCTACAGTCATGAATTATTTGGGGAGGCTTTCTTGAAAACTTCCTAAGATCAATGTCTAACAGTATTCAGGCAGACTGCTTATCTCTGTGTCTATGTGCATGTGTGCAATGAAGAAATTCCACTAAGCAGAAACAAATGCCTTTGTCCCAAGCAGTTGAATCCACAGAACCGAGCTTCCAGCTACAAGAGCAAATGTGAGACTTTGCATTCCCAGATGAAAACTATGCTACTTAAAACGTGACTGTGAGTACTGAAAAAGGGACTAGTAAGAGCAGTGTGAGCTGATAGGTGGTCAGATACCATCCTTCTGTTCACCATTCAGGAGAATGAAGACCCTCCTGAGGAAACTTAGAATAACTTGTGCTGTAGTGCTGCAAACTAACATTTTTAATCCAAGTTGCATTTCCTTTGCATTTCTTCCATGTTTCCATGTTTCATAATTCATATGTCAGGAATTGGAGAGCAGCAGATTTTAGGAGAGAAAAGAAGAGAATATATCTTTCAGTCTTTACCATTCTTTTTCATTTTGAATGTCATTGTCTCCAGAGTAGCTGTCTAGTCCCTGTGATATAACTTAAAAGTTACACTGGAAGCAAGTCATAGCTACACATTCACTGTGTTTTTTGACTTTGGGAGAGAAATAAATGTGTAGTGTAAAAGAGGAGATCGATATTGGTTAGAATCTGAGTGATTCATGCTATTAGAGGGAATAGCACAAGAATGTAATGAATAAGGCTGATACTTGATTTCTCTGTAGACCTTTCGGATCTTTGAAATACTGAATATATACCTCTAAATCCACTTCAAATATACCCCTCAGGGCAGGGATGGCTTTTCAGGTATTCAACTGTGTATAGCTTTTTAACAACTTTTCTTCCCAAATTTGGGGGATAGGGAGGGAGATTCTTAGTTTACTCAGTTCTTTTACCTGTAATACAAAAATAATTTGTTTTGATGGGTTGTGTAAGGAAGTATGGAACAGATGGGAATGAGTGTGAATACAGGAAAGAGAAGAGGAAAATTTAACTCTTAAAAAGTCCTAGAATTGTAGTACTGTAAGTTAGGTAAGGAAAGTCATCTCTGGTATTATGCTGAATTTTCAAGTTAATAGATCAACTAATTTGTTATTGTAGTCTTGAAAACAGAAATACTGCATAACAAACTTGTCATTCAGAATTTTCATTTTCAAGTCGAAATGAAGATGTGTCATTGCAAGAAATTAGTTCTAATACAGGAAAGTGAATTTAGTCTTCTCTGATAATATCAAGACAATTTCACATTTCAGATTTAATAACAGGAGAGAAAAATCTATCCTTCAGAATAAATGTTAAGGAAGAAACAAAACCTGAATTTTACAATTAAAAAGACTTCATTCAATGGCAGAGGTTTAAGTAAAATAAAGAATATGAGATGTTTCATCATTTTAAAAAACTAGCAAACAGTTCCAAAATTTAGTCTAATTTAAAACGCGGTTTTATTTTAATTTAAAGAAAATTAAAAGGTAAGTTTAAATGCTGTAGTCTAAAGATTTTGCACATAGCTTGCTAACCACTGTCATCCCTTTGTAAAATGAGTCTGAGGTGCATATCCTGCACAATGTGCATCCAATTTTCTACCATTTAAGTTGCTCCTTTTACAAATTTAGGCAAAATAATTTTCCTTTGTCTAGTAAAAGCATGGTAGCAATGAAAACATAAATGTGCAAATGAACATTTTTCTATTCTTTTATGAACTTTGCTTCTTTAAATTTTTACATTCAAATTTACTTATGTAGAAAAGAAAGCGTAATGAAAAGGAATGGAGTGAAGGCTCAGCAAGCTTTTAAATTACAAATATAATGTGTTTGGTGTGAAAAAGGTTTTTATTTGTGCTTCTTCTTAATTCTTCTAGAGATTCTTTGAAGTAAGGAAGATTAACATTGAATAAATAGAATTAACATTTAAGGAAACATTTTAACTGTTTTAATTCATTTTAAGGCTGAGAGATGTCTCCAGCTTCTACTGGAGGACATCTCCAGAGGAATCTGTGAGACTGAGATTATAGATGTTGGTACTGGATAAGTAGAGCTATGTACTTTAATAGATCCTTTCTTACTTTATATCACACACATACTCCTTTTACAGTTTCTCTCCTGTGTGTGTCTCTTGGTTTTAGAGGACTTTGTACCCATTTTTACGGCTTTCTGCTCCCTGCTTACTCAGGTCCTCATTAATGTCACCATGAATATTGATAAATAGCATCTTGATTCAGTGCCTTTTAAGTTGATGGGAAGCTGACACTGGTCGGACAAGGCAGTGTCTATTTCTTTTTTTCTATCTTTATCTCGTACTGTTGCTCAAGGAGCAGGTTTGCCAAGAAACTGAGGAAGTGGCCCCTCTCCATCGTACAGCTATTATGTAACCTGAAGTTAGTAATATGTGACATTATATATCCTATATGATATCAACTGCCTCATTTTCTGCTTATTTTTACAAAAAGCTGGCTAAGGACTTGTCACCCCAAATCTTTTCATACTAAAAATTCACAAGTGCGCTTGCTTTTTCTTGAGTTCTGATGATAGACAGTCTCCTGTGCTGCCTCCATGCTGATAGTAACACTGTCTTTATTAGGGAAATATTTTGTTTTTGAGGGGATGAGGGCACTTTATTCAAGTTCTACCAGTCATAGCGTGCTGTGGACGTTTACTTTTTATTTATTATTTTCAAATGGAATTTCTAAACATTGAAAAGTTATCTAGGGAAAAAGCAAAAGAAGTAAGTGCTTTCATCAGCCTGATCAATCCGACTTTCTCCTAGTGAGTTCTTGTATTGTAATCCTAGACAGAAAATGGCTATGTACAAACTGACGGGCATTTTGACTTGACGGACTAAACAAACAGAAAAGCATAAACACACTGAAGTTCACTCTCAGACCAAAGAAATGGGATATAGTATTTACCTGGTTTAACTTGATTTAAGTTGATGTGGAATGGCACCAGGAATAAACTTGGTCCTTTATGTCAAAACAGCAACATGGAATCTAATATGTCAAAATAATTCTGGTTTTGTGAGGAAGTTTTATACAGTTTGTCAGTATCAAACTGAGGTATCACTGCAAAAGGCTATGGAGCAAATCAACAGATGAACAGTAATTATCGCATGTACTTGATGCAGTGATCTGAGGAAATGTGCTGAAAGCAGTAATTCTAGTACATAAATTCTCATCTAAAACTATCTTCATATGTAGATATCCAAGTAACGAAAGGTGCAGTGATCTCAGTATTATTAATAGTAATATGAAACTTGTATGCGGGGAAAACCAAATGGCATTTAATAGTAAAGGAATATATTAAGGTAAAACAGTGATTAGTCAAGTGAAAATTTGCATTAATTGTAAAATCCACTGAGAAAATTGGAAATACTAGCCATAGAGAAATGCAGCAAAAGAGTTTTCCTAGACTGAGTGAAATTCAATACAGATAAAAATAGAATAGGACATGAGCTGCAACTGTTTCAACTGAGTTGTCAGTTACTTCTAATATGACCTTACAGTCCTGTTAGTTCCTTGAAAAACTTCCATCAGCTCTGTGCTTAGGAGCAATCCAATGAGCAATCTGAATATTAGGAATTATTAGAAGGGAAAAAATAACAGGGCCAAACATGTTTACTGTTTCAATCCAGAACATACCTGCACTTCAAAGACAAAGAACACTTCTCATTTTCTTCTCCTTTTCCTCAGTCTTACAACAACAATAAAAAGAGAGGTGCTACAAGATTTATTAAAAAAAAAAAAAAAAAAAATAGTTTCTGCATGAGGAACAACTTAATCCATGTTCTAGAATTATTTGAAGCTGTTCTGTTTGTTCGTTTTGAAAAGAGGATTTTTCATAGGAAGAGGCTGTTTTACTTCCTTGGAAGTTGTACAGGGAACAGCTGAGTGTAGGGGAGCTCTTCTGACTGAAAAGAGATGAAAAAAAGTGAGTTTGGTAGTGGACAGGCAGTCATGAGTAGTGTGAGGAACATGTGAATCAGGAATGAATTTCCCTATATTTTGCTTCCTTCTTACAAGCAGTAAAAGTCATCCACAATAAAAATAAAAACAAAACAGAAACAGACTATGGAAAATAATGCAATCTGTGTGAAATTTTACTATACTCCTAATTCGTCTCTCAGTAATGAATTGAGGTGATTCAGCAGATAAAAAAAAAGCACACTAAGATGTTGAGCAAGCCACAGTTTGATAGAAAATCCATTCATTTAAGAAATCAGAGCTGTATATTTGTAACCGTAGGCAGTTGAAATTTGGATAAAATAAATATTGACCATCAGAAACATTTATTCTTATATTAAATGTTGTTCCATGTTTGGTTGTGTCAGAGGCTGTTGCTGATGAACTCGGCATTCCCAGTCTATCTTTCCTTCTTAGATAACTATTCCTTTATATGTCTGTATTAGCATGACAAGTCCTCTCCTTCAGTTAATGTGGAAGTAGTTTCAACATTTCTCTGTATTGTTTGAAATCAATGGGGTGTGTTTCTTTCCAAGCAAAAAGGCAAACATTCATTATAGTGTTGTTTTTATAATTAACTAAAGAAAAAAGAAAAAAGTTTTTTTTGTTTGGTTGCTTGTTTTTTTTTTTTTTTTTTGTTTTTTGTTTTTTTTTGTTTTTTTTTTTTGTTTTTTTTTTTTGTTTTTGGTGAGTGTGTGTGTGTGTCTTGCAAGTGACTAATGGATAGTCAGCAGCTCCAAATGTTGGCGGTATTGTAGCTTTTGTTTTTAAATTGATATTATTTGTTCCTTTCTAGTTCTGACTAAAGATGATAGATATTTAATATTTCTTGAAAATCAGATGCCATTGATGAGGTCCTGTGTAAGAAACCCAAAGCAGAGACCCGGAATACTCTACTTCTGGCATACATAAGGGAAAAAAAAAAATCATCAGAGGTGAAAATTCTGTAACTGTTTTCATTTGTGGCCACTTTCTTACAAACTAGCTGTTAAACTTCCACCTTGAACTATACTCTTTCATCTATTATGTATCAATTTCTTCACTGCAGAGAGCAACATTTTTTATTAGAGTTTTCAGTGTCCCTCAAAGTACAGCCGCATCTTTGTCTTCACCAAAGATGCCAGTACTGACTACAGTAGTTCATAGTAGCAGAAAGATGCAAATCATTGGACTAGGCAGCACATAGGGATATACTTGATTGCAAATCGAGGGTTAGAGTAATATTCCTGGTTCTTTTGGGAAGAAAAATATTATTAAGTAGCACTATGCAGTATTGGTAGTAATACTGTAAAACAGTAAGTTTTCTATGGCTACTTTTTCATTTGGTCTATTTTGATATAGAGTAGAAGAAATCTGATATTAGTGTGAACTGCTTATATTGTCCAAGAAGGTAGGACCCACGACATCCTACAGCAGAATGAATGCTAAAATTTATTTTTGACATTGCTATTTCAGGGGAAATTAAGTTGTTCACAAGGCACATGCTGACACAGCAAACAGACATTCTTCTAGATGTCTCAGAAGTGCTCCAGCCTACATATTAGTATTTATTTATTTTCTGTTTTATTTTCTAAGGGAGCATTGTGGCTTAACCTGACAGGCAGCTCAGCACCACACAGCCATTCACTCACTCCACCCTCCCACAGGAATGAGGGAGAATGGGGAAAAAAGGATAGAACTTGTAAGCTGAAATAAAATCTATTTACTAAGACAGAAAAGGAAAAGAGAAATAATAGTGAGGATAATTATACATGTATACACATACATATATATATATTTACAAAACAGTTGATACACAATTGTTCATTGCCCTCTGACCAAAGCACAGCCAGTCCCTGAGCAGCAGCTGCCTCCTCAACCCTGCTCAGCAGCCTCTCAGTTTTATAGTTTTTTCATATGATGCTGTATGGTATGGAATATCCCTTTGGCCAGTGTGAGTCAACTGTCCTGGTAAAATCCCCTTTCAGATTCTTGTGTCCCCTCAGCCCTCCACTGGTATGACAGTAGGAGAAGCTGAACTGTCCTTAGTGCTGTATAGCTGTGCTCAGAATCAACTGAAACACTGGTGTGTTATTAACATTGTTTTCCTCTTGAAGTCAAAGCATAGCATCATACCAGATACTATGAAGAAAACAACAACTCTGTTACAGCTGAAACCAGGACAGTAGGGGGACAATGTTTTGCTCTGTCAGCCTTTTGTAGCAAACAATAATGAAAAAATCCCTAGGTGGAAAGGTGATACAAGAGCGTCAAGACTCACAGGTACTCCAGGGAGAATGTGTAAGTTCTCTGTCTACCACAGTTCACAGTTTTGTACGTTAAGGTTCCTTCAGAATTGCTAGAACTGTTTCTACTTTTGAAAATCAATGTTCTCTTTCTCTCTCTTTTTTTTTTTTTTTTTTTTTTTTTTTTTAAGAGAAAATTGTAAACTCGCTGTTATTCAGCAACTATTTTCATCAATGTAATGCCCTGACTACACCTGTAGGTGCAATAATGGTTTATTAAGCTGAAGTCTTTTTTAATTGATGGTACTTTTTACTCAAGAAAAATGATCTGCATTGTGTAACTTGGAAAACCAAGTAAATGCAGGAAACGAATTTTTTCCACTGCATCAGTTTATAGAAGAGAGAGCAGCACTGGTTTGTCAGCCATTCTCTTTTACCTTGAGCTCTCATTTAATATGCTCTTTCTTCCCCATGTTATTCCATTCTGCCTGGTTGTTTCCAGCCAGTGGTTACTGCATTTCCCAACACCTACATCCTTCCCCCATCAATAATGCCACTAAAGAAGTGGAGACAAACTGTTCTTCAAGCGTGTTGAGATTCTGCAGAAATATTTTCTCCTCACTCTTTATTACTCATTTGAATTCCCTTCACTACTTAAAATTTCACTGTAAGATTGCAGTTCCTATTTTCCAGAAATTCATTATTGCATGTGGTACTTTTAGTCTTGTGTCGTTGTATTGTGTCTACAATTCTGTTGCACTCTGAAATGTTCATCACTCCAGTGAAGCCCATAATTAACAAGTAGTTGTGCTGTGTAAGAGGGGACTCTGTTCCTCCCATTTTCTTGTCTTCTTCTATGTTTAGGTATTGCATAGAGAGCAATATGCATCTCTGCTGTCTTGCTTCAGCAGAACAGAAAGATTGAAGAGCTGAAGATCTGCAGCCTACTAAACAGTAGGAATAGCTTCTCATATGGTAATTAATAACATCTTGTAGATATTAACATATTAATGAGTTTTGTGTGTTTACACTGAGTTTCTGAGTAACTCTAGCAAACCATGCTAACGTGGAGATAATCTAAATTTCACAGACTGGCTTCTCAGCTAATGTAGGATGCAAAACACTGGATTTATTCTCTGAATTGTATTTGGAGATCCATCTTCATCCATAGGGAATCAAGGAGAGTTTTTTACAACATAGTTGTATTCTGAGATCTGTGTCTTAGTTGTTTGTTTGATGCACCTTCTGAAGAGTTTCTAGCAGGAACTGGTTATAAGTTTTTTCTGTGAAGTTTTTCCAGAGAAGAGATCATGAATCAGCTTTGTCAAGTAAGGTGCTTTGGGAAGTGTGGTTATGAGATGACATATGAGGAACTTGCTTTTTCTTCTGGTAGCCATTGGAAAAATATCACATGTGGAGCAGAAAGTTCAAATATTAGAAGAACTTGCCCGAGTGTCTGCTGTTCAGTTGGTGTGTGTACACAGGAACAAGGGTGCAGTTGGTACAGTGAACTTGTTTGGTTACCATTAAGGATATTTCATTATTTGTTGAAAGCTCATTTGGGTAATCTTTTCAGTTCTGTACTTCTTTCAACGTATGGATATTTTTGGATATATAGATAATTTTGGGGCTTGTCTGAATTATGAAGCTAAATAAAATGCTTGCCTATAATCCTAAAATGGATGATTCTATCAGAATGCAGAATTTTTATACTTTTTACAATTCCTGTGCAATTACTGTATCTACTGGTAGGTAACTTTTCTTGTTGCCTTTCGAGTTGAAGCAAAACAGTTGCAAATGTGAATTGTTCAATGCTGCTTTGAAAAATGAAATGAAACTGCAAAAGCTTTGGATTCATCAAAATCAATATATGTACTTTCAGGGAATTTTGCAGACCCTCTTACCTCAGAAAGGCCTCTAAGCATTACAGTAATGCTTGTTATCCTGCTAACAGGCAGATGCTACATTTGCAGTTGGCTTTTGTTTGAAAAGTTTTTGTTATGTGGATGTGGCAGGGCCTGGGTAAAGTAATGTGTAAAAGAGTCTGAATCATCTATCCACTTGGACATTGTGTAAAAGGACAGTTCTTCTCTAGAGTTTGATTGAGAAACTGTGTGACTGTGACTGGATTATTCCTGTGTGTGAGATGTACAAGAAAAACAAATTGAATAATTAATTGATTAATTAACCATAATGTACATTGGTTAGTTGAGCAGTGAGTGTTTTGTTTGAAGGCCTCTGATAGTAAATTTATTTTACTGACAAGAAGGGAAACTGAGTGCCAAAGGCATCTGTTTCTGCATATGTATAAACCCGTTGACGAAGGAGAGGGAGTGATTCCCAGTTCAGCTGAAAATTTAGCTGTATGTTTGTTAAAGAAAATGTTCGTAATAGAATAGCATTTATTTTCCTGTTTGAGAAATTAGAAGTAAACAGCAAGAAGACCAGTGCTATAATTTCTGTATATTTCACATTTCCTCTTTATTTTTCTGTTTGCTCAAAGATGTCAAGAATATTTTTACAGGTTTTTTGCACTGGGTCTGAATATCTTCTATAGACATTCTTTACTCTTTGAATTGATATTTTTATATTAGAGCTGCTCCCTTACAGCTGTTTTTTGTTTGTTCATTTTGATTTCACAAATACTTACCAAGCTAAAATAGTTAAACTGTCTATCAGTTGGTTTTGTTTTGTTCTGTGTTTTTCATTTAAAAAGGAGGGTTGGACTCTTCATTGAAGCAATGAATTGTATTTCGAAGGCAGGGTGAATGGTGGAGAGAGACAGCATCCAGTACCAAGCTGTAAAACAGAGGAGGGCATTGCAGGTGCACAGGGTGCACTGCAGGTATGCACTGACAGTAGTGATTTTCTTGCCTGCTCCAGTACTGACCCAGTTTCTCATGACTCAGGACAGCAAGAAGGGACATAACTGGAGGAGGGGTGAGTTAAAGACAGGGAAAACATGGAGAAAGAAAAAAGTGTGAGTATGAACAAGAAAACTTGATGAGATTGGCAGCCAGAGCTGGAAACATGAAAAGTATAAAAGGGTGGTAAATTGAGGAAAGATAAAGAACTCCCTTTCAAATGAGGATCTCCATGTATTTGAAGTCTAACCACTTTGTTTGAATAATGGACTACAGATAAAAGGGAATGTGTAACAAATGTGTATGCACCCTTGTAAGTTCAAAACATGTTCTTTTCTTTCAGCATTCCTCTGTTTATAGAACTCCAATAAATCCCCTCATGTTTCTAAAAGTGAAGAAATTCTTTTAATAAACTTGTGTAGTACATAAAATTTGTGCAGAATAAAGCAGAATATTGCCCTGTTGTTTACATATTATTCAGACAGAATAATAATTAACAAATAATAAATTCTCTAAGAAAGAATTATTGATATGATTACATTATTTTTGCATGTAAGCCTATTCTGGTGAGAAAAAGATAAATATAAATATCCCTTTTAAGAAATGTAAGAAAACGGATAAATCTGCTTGTTTATAAAGCCTTCTGTCTACTAAGAAATCTGAGCAAGAACAGCCTTTCTTACAAGATGCTTGTTATTTGGGAGATTTTTGAGTACTTGTTTGGTTTTTTTTTGTGTGGATTTTGTTTTGATCAAGGAAAATGTGTTTTGATAGTATTTCAGCACCCCTGTCCATAAGATAAAAAAAATGACGCTGGCATATAATGAAATAATGATTCCCTGAATAAGAATGAAACCTTTTTCCAACCCTTTACAAATGCTTCCTTGAATGTTAAAGTTTGATTTATTCATGGAAGTGAACTAGTTTACCTATCTTTAATCAAAGCAAGATTACAGATTAGGAGGAGATGATTTATACATGAAGTAGCTAAAATGGTTTTTTAAAAGGCCACAGTTTCATAGGTCAGGAAGAAACCTCAAGAGACCATCCATTCCAGACCCATAGCCCATGATGGGAATAGTTATGACTAAACCTTTCCTGACAGATTTTTATCTGTTCTGTCTCATTTTAATCTGTACTCTTTTGCATCATCTCATTCATTCAGTTTTTTTCCCTGATTTTTTTTTTCCGTTCTTTTTTTTTTTTTTTTTTTTTTTGTCAAAGCACTTGTCCACATGCCAGTTACTTTTGTATTAATTCTTGAAAGAACATGCACATGGAGGGGATGTTGGAGGGAAATAACTAAAATGATCATGAAACAAACTGAAGTTGTATTCAAAACTAATTAGCTAGAGATATTCATCCAGCCAGAGTGATTGAGTACACAGTTATTTAGTGTATATGAAATGTTCTGAGAGTGCTGGTGCAGTGCAATCCATACAGCTTATGCAGAAAGCGACCTGTCTTCTTAAAGCTTTAGGAAGAAAAACGCAATCTTGGTTAGTACATGGGTAGTAATTTTGGATGTGACAACATAGGTATAGTATTCCTTCACTTCCTTGAGGTCCAGTTACCTCACCAGCTCAGATTTTATTTCACCTTTCTTCCTCTTTTGCAGTAGGTAGAGAAGCGTAGCTTTGAAAATAATTTGCTCCTCTACCATGAAGTGAAGAATATATTTTTTATTGTCTATAAAAGTGAACGAGTGAAGGGAATGCTTTAGTTTGGATAAGAGAAGGATAGTGCTATGTAGAATTTATAAACTATAAAGTTGAGAGAGTATTACAATAAAAAGTTGATTTTTTTAACAGTGCAACAGGTGAACTTTCCCATTTCTGGCTTTTTACAATTGGATAATATTAAAAAAAAAAATTAGCGTGATTATTATTACTGGAGGTGGTTGAATGAAGTAGTGGCAAGACTACTATGTCAAAACTCTTCTGTTGGTTACTGAATTGAATTGAAATTGAAAACTGCTTAAAATGTTTTTGGATGAATTCATACACATTAGGCCTGCTTGCTGCTAGTTAAATGTGGGTATGGAACATCCGTATTTGTTGAAAGTGAATGTACTGTTTTATTGTCAGGTAATGTTATGTTGCACAGGCTTTGTTTTCTCCAAGAACATCTTTTAAGATCAAATGAAACTTGAAAAATAATTATTTTAAATTAGAAGAAAAATTACTGAACTCACAAAGCATAGCATGAGGTGTTTGTGCAGTGTAAACAGTAAAATACATGGGTAGAGGTAAACTCATAACACTACTGTAACACAAGTTCATAACATTAGTTACCATAAGGCACACAATTAGCCTTACAGCTAGCTGTGCTAATCACAGTGTACTTTGGGCTGTGAAACTGTTTTCTGGATTTTTATTATAAATTGAATTCTGCTTTCACAAGGCTTCACATTGAGCATTTTGAGAATTTCACAAACAACTATAATCATCAAACACTAATTTCCTGAATGACACTGAAAGCACCACTTCCAAGGAGGAAAAAAAAATAGCATATGAACTCATGTTTACTGATTATGAGTGTCCTTAATGCCTTTCTGCAAATTTATCATAGCCATATCTTGTGCTTTAGCTGACTGCCAGAGACTTTCTTCTTTGTATTAGAAAAATATGTAGAATTTTGAAAATTACCTTAATTCTCCTTTTTGAACTTAATAGTTCAAAATTAAAGGTAAAATGGAAGTTCGATTTTCTAAAATATTTTTACATCTAAGCAGTACTTCTTAACTTAATAAAGATAGCATGTGTGCCATATACACAAATATACATTTTATTTGCCATATCCCTTTCTATAATCTTCCATTCATTGTACAATTCTGCATCCAGTTATGCTCCCAAAATTCTCTATTTAATTCTGCAAAGCTTTAGAACACTACAGACTGAAATTTAAATTTTCATGTGCCCTTGGCATCATAGTATATCAGTGCGTTCAATGTGAATGCAGTTGGAGATGGACATTAAAGAGCAATCTTGTATGTGGAGCATAGAAATAGATGGCTGTTTCAGGCTAGCTTGTCTAAGAGAGTCCAGGGTGAAGGAAGGAAGAACAAAAGAAAGAGGCAAGGTGGCAGTATATGAAACATATATATGAATATTCTGAAGTACTTGATTGGGAAAAGTTGATGAGATGACAGTGTGATATACTGAGCTACAGAGTGGGATTGTTGTCTCCTTGGAGTTGATACAGCAAACCACCTACTGTTTCTGGGAGGGGAGTAAAAAAAAAAAGTTATTCCACTGTGAAAACTCCCAGAACTCTTCACATCAGAAAAATACTGTATTTAATCTCCTGCACCTGCAGAAACAGAGCTCAGCTTGACTGACATGGCACTGGACCTGAACAAGCAACTGGTGGGGCAGCAGGTTCTAATGTTTTGAGAATCAACTTATCCTTCTCTTCATGACTCAGTGTGAATTAACTTAGTGCCTAAGTGGTATTTCAGCTACATAATGTTTGCAGATGTTGCTGACAGCAGAGTGATTATCACCCCTGTGCTCGACAGGCCTTCATCCTTGAAATAGGACACATTTTCTCCTTTTGTTCCTTTTTCTTTCAGTTTGAATTTAGTCCTTGGTCTGAAGAAAGAGTAACTCTCCTTTTGTAATATCTCTACCTAGATGGCTTGCCATTACCACAGAAGTTTCTGAGTAGGGCTGTTATGACATGGCAAGGTGTTGTACACCCATGTCAGTGTGAGTGGTTCCCAGAAATGCCAAGTACTTTGGAAGCAATAAAGCCATCACAGAAAAACTTTATGTTCTTTTCCAGGTCATCTAACAGCAGATACAGGAGATTATTCCAACTCCCTGTCCTCTCCTCCCCTCCCCCTCTTTCTTCTTTGCCCCTACTATCCTGAAAATCTGAAATCTTCTAAAACTTCAAGTTTCTACCTTTATGATGCTATTTAGTAGTTACATATTGTCATTCGTTATGTATAAATTATTCATTGTAAGTATTATAAATCAAAACAAGCATCGTTAAAATCAGTATTTGTTATTAAAAAAATCATTCTTTCCCTAGTTTTATCTATGAGGGTTAGTGGTCCGATCCTAAGTCCACTAGTATTGTATTCTGCATTTCATAATTTGAAAGAAAAAAATTATGCCAATTAAAATGATAATGATCCTGAAACCAATTCAGAGAAGTACTTCTCTGTCATACAGAACTTCAGGATTTGTGGAATTCAGACTGAAAACAGGATTCTTGTAAGGGTAAGAGCTTAGTGTGATTTAAAAAAACAAACAAAAAAAAAGTAAACTTATTTATTTTTAAAATGATAAAAATAAATACATTTAAAGTGCACAACTTCATTTCCCATTTCTAACTTAATCCATTTCAAGGAAAAAACAGATATAAAATTAGGTAGAACACTTAGTTTTGAAGCTAATTTTGCACAAAAAAATGATACAAAACATCTGCAAAAAATTTAATTTGGCTGCTTTTTGGAGTAGTCATAAGCCAGATAAAAAGTCACTATAATATGAAATAAAGCTCTTTGAGTGCTAATATTATCAGGACCTAATAGATCAGTGCCTGATTTTAAGTATTTCTTGTTTTTTTTCTTTGATGTTAATTTGACTCCTAGCCATACCTTTCCAATGACAGGTTGAATGTGTCTCGCTGACATTTACTGAGAATCAGCTTTGAGACAATCTTATTTAGCTTCCCTCATTTTCCCAGTTTCTGTTGTGATGAATACTTATTCTATCAGTTTGCTTCTCATGCTTACAAATGAAATTCTATATAGTCTATATTTTTGCCTAATCAAAGGTTGTTTTCTGGTTTTTTTGTTTGTTTGTTTTTAAATGTAAATGAAAGGAGGATGGGCACCCTTTCAGTTTTCCTTCAGAATTTTCTTGAGCAGTCATTTTGCACATTGAGCACATTAGGGAATGTGAAATTTACATTTTGAGCATTTTTCTTGGCTTTTACTAGTTGTGAAGATATAAAATCATTAAGATTAGAAGGAAGATAATTCCAGCTGATGGAATAATGTTAAAGACAATTGCTTGGAAGAAAAAAAATTGTTCAACTCTAACCAGAGTGAAATTTGCTTTCATGCTGACTAATGAGCAGTCTGCTTTGTTACCGTTAACTGATGTTAGGGCTATACTGTACTAGTGGACAATGGCAACCCACTAGATTACTCCTTATGTAGGATAAATCTGGTTTTAGCAGTGCAAGTAATATTTACTTACTTTTGGATGACAGAGTGAAAGTTTGTACTCAGGAGGTGTTTGAAGTACCAAGCTATATTTTTTTTTTTTTCCTGAAAATTAATTAATGTTTTTAATCTTCCAGAAACATCTTCCTAGTATAAGTTAAACTGAGCTCTATTATGTGTTAATGAAATAACTGTGTATTAGAAAGAGACTGTAGACACTCTTTTTTGGCATCTCCCTTTACTGCTAGCAATAATTTATTTTACATGCTGAAATTCTAATTATGTTCTGAAATTAACTTTTATATTAATTTTTCTATCATTTTACACATACTGTTTCAAAACATTACTTGTACTCACCAGTTTCTTGGCAGTTAGAATCACTGGAGATGGTAATGCTATTCTGCCTGAGCATTTTTTGAGAGGGGAGAATGTGTCAGAGAATGTCTGAGAAGAAAAATCTCTGAAATGTTTGTGATAAATGGCATCTGTATTGATATGTCAGCATAGACATAACAGACACCAAGGAGAGAAAGATAGTGCCTCAAAGGTTGAATAGTCTGTTTGTGGCATTTTGTATACTTGGAAAACTGGTGCTGGAGAAAGGTCAGATTTTGACAATTAAGTGATAGCAGTGAATGGAGCAGCAAGTCTGCAATCCCTTACATGTAGAGAAAGTAGATCTTAACGTTCCTTATTGGAGTTAGATATCATGGATATAGGACAGTGCATCATGATAGACATAATTTTCCTCTCAAATGTAATGTGCAGAATATATTACTGTTTTAGTAAACCAATTAGATTCTCATATGATTTGTTGAAATACTTGCTGTTAAATGTAATCAAAGTGCAATTGTGGAAATTATTTCTGAACTCACTTTTTTAATGCTAAATTCAATATAATTTGATTAGATACATCTGTCCTGCAGACAAATGAAAGAAGTTCAAATATCAAGTATGGGTGACTTTACCCTGGATACTAAGGAACATATATTTTCAGTGAGAATTGTGAAACTTAGAGGATAAGTTTTTAACTTTTAAAAATTCATATGTCCAAAGCTACAGTTCTTCAGCACACCTTCCATGTTTTTGAACACACAAGAGAGTTTTTATATATAAAAAAAGTATTTCTCATAATATTTGTCAATTGTTTATGGGCCATTTTTGGCCTGATTCTGTGACTAATGAGGTGGGGGTACCCACGGATCCATGTCCGGGGAGAGGGGGAAAGTGTATGGAGATGGGTCTAAAAACAAAATAGTAGCATTGAGTTGAGGGAGAAAACTAATTTACTGAATATTATATCAGAATACAAGATAACACTATATAATACAATGTAATTGGAACTGAGGCTAATAAATCAAATCAAAGAGAGAGAGAGCGTCCAAAGTGGAGGGCCTTGCTCTAATGCTGAAGGCTTGACGGCTAGGGAGCACACACAGCAGAGACAAGCAGCAGCAGAAGAAGACTGTTTCATGACTTGCAAGCAGTTTTATCTTTCCCTCTAAATAAAAAATGGAAACAGAACAGTGAAAGTCTTCTGGGATACATAGTTCTTATTTTCTGAAGACCAGGTACCTGGAAATATGGACAATCCACAGAACTGGAGCATTAACTCTTTAACTCCCAGTGCTCTACGTGATGTTATGATGTGGAATATTGATAACAAAAAATCATAAAACCATGACGATATCTTGGACGTACATATTTTACATCATGTATGAATACCTGATTCATGTTTGTAGATTCTTCTTGTATGTCCCAATGTACACAGAGAAGACTACAGCTAATTTTAGAAACAGATGTTTAATGGATTCAACGCAAGAACAATTAAACATACAAGACAGCAACACAGGAACAATTAAGAATATTTGGAATCTATGTATATTATGATTTTCTAGGAATGTAGAAAGCTTTGTCTTTCTGGTTGTAGTTGCAGAAGTTGAGCATCATTTCTTTTTCTCATTAAATATCATTGTCATTCACAGTGAGAATCACTGACCATGAAAGAGGGAAATGCTCTGCACTGTACTGAAAAGATAGCGTGTGGGACTCATAATGGCTTTGTAAGGTGTAAAAACTACCAACAGTTATAGATTTCACAATGCCTCTGTACAAATGCTGTTAAGCCAAAATATAAGTCAGTCATAAATTGTGATATCAAATAGGCTTGTAACAATTTTCAGAACATTTGTCTTAATAGTCCAGGAGTTCTCCTGAACCAAGTCTAATCGACGGGGGTTTTATTCCATGTTACCAGATGAAAACTTTGCAATAGTGACAAGTACAGATGTTTATAGAAAGATAGATGTTATGATGACTCTGGGAAGAATATGGAAATATTAGCACATTACCTCTTTGAGAAAGAACTGTGTTTGGTGGTAGGCTTTACCTTATTAAAATGCTTAATAACCTGCTTAAAAAACTTCAGCTCAGAAACTTCTCCTTGATCATGATTTCATGAAGTATGGACATATACAAATAAGATTCTTGAAACTACCCAATTAAGATCAGTTTGAGATCCAGAAGGCATTTTCCATACTTCATGGAAAGCATGTCCTTATATTCCTATTCACTGGAATTGTTATATTCTCTGTTTTCTATTTATACTTGTAAAAGCACAGTCACCACTGTGAAAGCATGACTAGTTTGTTGCTTTTGTTACACTCATTACATGACTTTCATCTGTGGAGAGGGCTAGTGTTAAATAGGTGTTGTGAATACTTAATACTCCTCTGAATTATCCAACAGAGGTGTCAAGAGCAGTGTACTTGGTATTCTGTATTATCAACAGATGTTGTGGTGATAGTGACCTTTTAAAGAAACTTGCAGAAACATGTCCTTGTCATGATGGTACAGGGCTCTTACTTATGTCATGTGGCGCTTTTTGCCTCCAGCGAAAAGCAAGAGTACGATGATGATGGAGGGAAAGGAAAAATGACAGGAAAAAAGAAGGTGTAAAAGGAAAAAAAATGTACTCTCTTTTACAGGAGATGTAAAGAAAAAGCTACCACTTGTGAAACTTGTGATGGAAACTCTGTAAATAAGCAAGTTTGTTTTTTACAAATCTGAATTCCACACAGTAAGAATACAAGCTGCTAAAGAGACAAATGGCATTCTGGACTCAGAACCAAAACATTCCTTAATGTGTTAAGTACTGCAGAGGCTGTGAATCAGTACTCCAGATCATCAATATTCTGATTGTATTGTCATACTAAATTTCAATATTTAAAAATTATATAACAAATGTAGCAATGTATAGCAAATAAAATGACTGAACAATTAAAAATGCATGCATGTCTTTTACCTGGAAAAGTGCGTTAGCATTAACTTGTAAATAGCTCACAAAAATATGAATGAATTCCTTTTGAAACAGTGATCTTTGCAGTTCTTGACAGTATGTGGTAGTGCATTCTTTTCTATTTCTTGAGAATGAAATAATTTTTTTTCACCTGACATAAAAGCCATTGGACAGTAGCTGACCTGTTTTTTTTCCACAGACTTACCAATTTTTCAGCAAATTAGCTTCAAAGACTTCAAAACCAAAAATGTGTGAAAGATATTTGGAAGTATAGGATAAAAGGAAGCTGGTAAATTAATTATCTCTCCTTGAACTTTCGTACGTAATGTTTTTTCTCTAATCAAACTCTGTAATTGAGCTGCTAACATAAATTTTTCTCTAGCTGAGTTTACACAGCTGACAAATACTACGTTAGAAAATAACACATTTATTTCTATCTTCACAATATTATTTTGGAACAGAAAAGAGTAACAAGTAATTTAGAATATCGCGTAGATGCACTGCAGTTATTTTTCCTACAGCTCAGAATTGAATATGCTGTTTCAAGATCACTCAGTGAGTGCACTTTATTTGCAGTAGCACTGTCAGACAAACAACCAAACAAGCAAATTAATCATACTTTCCATAAGAGTTTTAGTACTGTTACAGTTTTCAGCTCCAGTGAGCTATTTTCATCCCTCCCAATTAATATCAGAAGGAATTATATAGAGGAAGATATCACCTAATATAGAATTAATAAGAGTTTTGCGGAAGTAATAGCTCTTTGTCTTTTGGAAAAATCTGAAATAATCCACAGCTTGGCATTCCTGTTCACCAAGGACATATATGTATTGTCTTTTGGAAGAAATTTTTACGCTAGGTGTATTCCCTTTTTTTTCCCTCTGTACTGCAGATGGAATGGAAAAGCAGAGTTCTCTCTTTGTGTATATAAAGAAAATAAATGTACGGCAATCAGAGTAGCTTGATGGGGAAAGCACCAGAGCTGAGGGTCAAGAGAATGTAGAAAGTCTACAGAAACAGTATGTGAAATCAGGAACTGCGTATTTACTCCATAATTATTTCAAATGTTCTACATTTTTTCATTAAAAAAATAGCTTTTCATTGCTTTGTTGAAATTCCAGATTCTAGCATCTTTTCAGAGAATATATGTACTTAACTTTTTTTCTATCCTTGACTTTTTTACTATCTTAAGCAAACTATTTATTGTGTGACAGTGGCTTTACTTCTCCAGGTGAAGATATTTATGATATCATCACTCATTCTAAGACTACTTTTTGCACTGTTGAGGTCATAGCTGTTCGCATCTGTGAGAGTATAGCTGAACAATAAGACATTTACAAACATAGCAGTGCTTCCATGTTGTAAAGAAAATCAGTTGTTTTCTGTGCAAAGAAACACAGAACAGAAACATTTTTGATGTGTACTTGTACCCATATGTCGGAGAGGCAAGAGTTTTCAAAATGCTTTCTGTAGGCATCATACCTCCTCTTTGGATTTTAGGAACAGCACATAACTGAAACATAATTCTTCTCCCAGTAGCAGTGTCAGATGGCCAGGCCTTCTTCTAGTGTCAGTGTAGTGTCAGTGTATCATCAAGGCCTTTGAGTTCAACTCTAGTTAAATGTATGGTCCTCCTACATGGATTAAGTAATCTTAAGTTGTTACCACAATTATTCATTGTGGTAAAATGTGATACTTGTTGTTAAATGAGTTTTGGTAACAGTGGATGAGGGCATATTCAAAACTTTGAAGATCAGGGCAATTTTATGTACTTGTCTAGAGTGCGTAAGTTTCCTATGCTGCTTTGTGGCATGCGACATCGGAAGTAACAAAAAGAAATGTACATCGCAGAACAGAACATTGTGAAGTAATGTATCATTGACCCAGACATTAACTACTTGCTCATATTCATTAAAGCCAGACTCTTGGCTACCAAAAAACAGAAGAAATCCGTCCTAGATTTTGAGAATTTCTTTACTGAATGTAACAATGAAGTACTCATTTGAAGTCTAATTTTTTATCTCTTGGCATTTAGTGGGCTTTTCTATAGATGATGCTTTTTTGATGGCATGGGAAAGTTTCTAATAGTTCTGAAATTCTGTAGTCCTTGAGGAATATTTCTATGGCTTTATGAATTCATCCCTTTTGCTTTCTCTGAGAATTGTAGTATTCAGTATCGCCAATATATCACAGCTGGATAAATGGGAGTTTTTTTGTGGCTTTTTGTATCTCGTATGTGTTTATTTCTGGGTAAATATGGTAGTTTAAATATACCTCAGTTTACTCATCTGTGAAACACGGATGATTATACTTGCATTTCAATGAGACTTTGAAATCTGAAAATTAAAAGCTCTTCAACGAGAGGCTATTGCTTAGGAGGAAAGTAGGGCAATTTGCTATGAGAGACAGCCACTTATTTTACAGTCATACCTAGTTGCCATTGTGCCTGAATGCTGCTGTTGAGTGTTCCATAGGTTAAATGCAGTATGTCTCCGATCTGAAACAATTATTCTGGCTATAGAGCAGAACTGGGGAATGAAAAATCATGTTTTGATATCTGTTTAAAAATAATGGTGGTTTTATTTTCAAATAAAACCCAAACAAAAAGACCGACAAAAAAGATGTGCATTAGAGTAGCTGTTCAACAAGCTGCAGTCATTTAGCCCTGGGACCTGCGAACAAATATATTCACAATTATATCATGCTTTTTAGTAGTGTTTGGTTATCATGTTCTGCAAAAAGGATGTCTGTCTAGCTCTTTAAAACCTATAAAATAAATATATAATACAATACATAATGCAGTCCTATTTTATGGGAAAAATTATTTCTATGTCCATCATATTATTAATCCAAATAAAAAATGTGAAATAAAAGTCTGAAATACTGCTGTAGACAGAGTTCATGTGAAGACTTCAGCAGAGTTGAATTATTTTTCTTATACAAATGCAATTTCAGGTTCTATTTTTCCTAAAATGCATAGTGTTCCTTGAAAACATAACAGTTTTATACGTAAATACGTATTGTGTTGTTTGAAGATTCTATTTTCTGTTTGCTATTTTTCTTGTCATTCACTACAGTTGTCCTTTGGTACAGAGAGAAAATAGAAGCTAATATTGACCACTTGTGTCAGCTTTAGTACACCTGCTGTTATTTCAGATGTTTGCTAATATACCTGTATATTTCACCATTACTCACCCCATAACTACTCCCAAAAAAGTAGCAGCAAGAGTTCAGAACTTGCAAAACAGATGTTTGTGTGCTGTACTGTTGTACTGTGAAGTTAATATTGTTTTCATCATGTTTTTTTCTGGATGATTGCAGTGCATTTTTTTTTTTCTATCTATGTCAGAAAGCCTATTCAGCAGATGTAGACAATTGCAGTTCAGTATTCATTTTCTTCCTCTGTTTCGCAAGGGTGTAGAATAGCTTCTTCTCAATTCGTGGATACTGGTATGGATTATACAGTTATCTCCAGGGCTAATGATTCCCCCTGAGAATTCCATCAAAAGGTGTGACATTGCCCAGAGCAGTATATTTCATTAAAACATATCTTATAGCTCAGACCAAAGGAAGCAAGTCTATGGCAAATCTGAGGATGCTTTTACTGCAGAGGCTTAATGAAAATTTCAGTAGTATCAGCTAGACTCTTGTTTTGCAGCAAGCACCAATCAGAATAATTTGGTGTGCATGTTTTACTATTGCTGTTATTGTATCATTTGTTTTAAATTAGATGTTGTGTCTACATAAACGTTAAAGAAAGTTAACCTGATGACTCTTTGTGCTACTACAAGAGTAAAATATTTTGTACTCAGTGTTTTTAGTATTATATTATCAATTCTTTATACATCTCTGCATTTTTATATTATTAATTAGTGTTGCATAACACAAGTAAAATAACAGGGTTTTTTTGTGTGTGTATCCTCCTGTCCCTTGTTAAGGTCGAAGCTCGTGTTGTTTGTGCATTATTTTGTGATTCCTCTGGGTAGGACAAGCATTGGTAGATTTCCCTGGTAGTATTATGCTGGAGCCCTCTTGGCATTTGGTTAAACTGATTGGCAATGACAACAGGCTTGAGAATGGGGAGTTTTCCGCTCTTCTTGAAAGAATCTGCTGCTCTCAAAACAGAAAACAAAAAATTATTTGAAAATAATAAAAAGTAATCATAATAAATATTTATTTTTTTCTTGTGGAAATAAAATCAATATTTTTTTACTGTTGTGAAATGTCACAGAATAGCTAAATTCATCATTTTTTTTTTTTTTTTTTTTTTTTAATTCAAAAGAATAACTTCAGCTCCAAGCTATTTTCAGTCAGCTGAATTCCTTTCCCTTCACTTCATACATGCAGGTATTTTGATGTCCATTGTATCTTTTTAAGTTTTTGCTTCCCAGTAAACTGAAGGAATAAGTGCTTGGAATGGTAGGGGATTTCTTCAAGACTGCTTTTCTTAACATAAGATGGTATGAACTGCCATTATAGCTGTCCCTTTTCTTATTATTTTACTTTTTTTTTTTTTTCCCCCAAATTTATAAGCTGTTTGAGATGGGAGGAATTATTAGGGAGAAGGTCTATTTTTTTTCTTCTCTTATTTTCAGTTAAAATTGTTCAGTAATTTGGAGAAGTGCAGAATGAGTGTAGTCAGGATACTAATTTGAAGGAATTTCCTGATTCAAAGTAAAACTCATGAGAGACAGGCAAGGGAGAGAGACTGTGATTGAATCCTTTTGCAAAAGAGAGAACTAGTGATTTGAGGAAAAGGAGTGGGGTTTATCATCTTCCTCCATCCTCCATGAATTCAATTATTTGTAATCCACAGCCAAGCAGTGATATGGTCCAGCTTTGTAACCTTGTACCGTTGAAGAAATCAGCAAGTTGTGAAGGATTGTGAGGAAGACTGTAGAACTATACAAGTTAAAGAAGGCAAAACTGTATCAGTAGGGTTACTGAGCCAGGGATTGCTAGTAGTTCAATGATCTGAGAAGAAAAGAGACATGTTGTAAAAAAAAAAATTAAAAAAAATCGACGAACAAAAAAACATTTGGGTGGGAAAATAAATGGGAGGTGTGATAAAGATTGTAAATCATCAAATATTCATTCCAGACAGTTGAAGTTGATTCTTCTCATTGTGAATGATGCTTGATGCTTCGTGTTGGTTTTTTTTCAGGGCTGGAATGTACCAATACCTAGTCTAGTAGTTTATAAAATCCTACATATCTTTTGGATGTTAGCCACCAAATAACTGCTTTATACTGTTAAGTTGTATGTGCTAACCCTGCAAGAATTACTTTCTACAAACAAAGGTAACCCAGGGTGGAGAGTTACAGTCTATTTGAACAAAGAAATGCAAAATTAAAATTAGTTTAGACAGGGATAAAGGAAGCCAAGGACCAGATATAAAATCATCGAAAAGCACTAGGAGGCATGAAGTAAAAAATAATAATAAAATGGAATCATAGGATGGCTTGGGTTGAAAAGGACCACATTGATCATCTCATTTCAACCCCCCTGCTGTGTGCTGGGTCACCAACCACCAGACCAGGTTGCCCAGAGCCACATCCAGCCTGGCTTTAGGGATGGGACATTCACAGTCTCCTTGGCAACCTGTTCCAGTGCATCACCACTCTCTAAGTGGAAAACTTCCTCCTAATGTCTAACCTAAATCCCCCCGTCTTAGTTTAAAACCATTCCCCATTGTCCTATCACTATCCACCCTTGTAAACAGTCATTCCCTCTCCTGTTTATATGCTCCCTTCAAGTACTGGAAGGCCACAATGAAGTCTCCCCAGAGCCTTCTCTTCTCCAAGCTAAACAAGCTCAGTTCTCCCAACCTTTCCTCGTAGAAAAGGTGCTCCAGCCCTCTGATCATCTTAGTGGCCCTCCTTTGGAGTCACTCCATGATTTCCACGTCTTTCTTGAATTGGGGGCCCCAGGCCTGGATACACTATACCAGATGGGGCCTCACAAGAGCCGAATAGAGTGATACAATCACCCTCCTCTCCCTGCTGGCCACTCCTCTTTTAATGCAGCCCAGAACACAGTTGCCTTTCAGGCAGCAAGTGAACGCTGCTGGCTTATGTCCAGCTTCTCATTTAGACAGTGGATAAGAGCATAGAAGAATTACAGATCATTGTACAGAAGTCCAGAACTGTGTGGATAGAAAGCTTAAAAGCAGACTGTTAGAGTAAGAGTTTGAGTTTGGCAGAGGGATAGAGACTGGGTGGCATGAAACATGAAGAGAGAGTCTGCTAGGTTTAGAAAGAGTTTGTGCCTAGGTGAAGGAAGATGGGCTGGAAACTGAGAGGGGAAGATGAGACAGAGGAATCTGTAATCAATAGAGCATATTCTCCTCTGGTCTATAAAATTAAATTTAGTCTTCATAAGTTTCATCATTGCATTCCTCTCTGCAAAAGTCTGTGAATCTCTGGCAAAGTGAGTCAATGTCTTCTAGGTAAGACATCATGTAATCAGTCAGTGTAATTGCCAGAACTCAAGTTTTGATTTTGAAATTATGTACATAATATTCTTTTTTATTATTTGTCAACAGTAAGTGTTATGTTAATATATGCAGTCACTTCAAAATAATCTATATGTATTGTATGCATAGCCATTTCTGCCCTGTTTAATTCCATTAGATTAGTGCAACGGTTCTTGATTTTCAAATCAGCTTCAGATTTCAATTTAGCATGCTTTTGGGAATCTCTTCATAATACTTCATTTTCAACAGAACAGCATGCATCTTATATTCAGGTCCAAGATTTTATCGGTAGTCTAGTTAAAATATTGCAAAATTCATTACTGATCCATCTAAAATCCCACCCACACAACACATCAAGAATCAGAATTATTCGATTAAAGCAAAAGGGGGAAAGCAGTCCTACAATTAAATCACTAATAAACATACTTTGACAGATTTCTTCTTCATTCTTCTTATCATGCCTTTTTTCTAATTGCCACTTGTCTCCCTCATGCAAGCACAGGGGAGCATGATAATGAGTGGGAGTTGCTAGCATACCACATCCCACCAGAAGTAGGATATTGTTTTCCTACTCTTTGTATTGGTTTGGGTTTATTTTTATGTTTCATCTGTGTGCTTCTTTCCTATTGATCTCCACTTCTATACTGTCTACTAGTTGCTGCTTAATTATAGTCATTTGATTGACTTTTGAAAAATACTTAAAGGCAAACTTCTTAAAGTATATTGTCAGTAAGAATTAGATAAAGCAATTAAGTAATTTAGCAAAAATGTATGAAGACTAAGGGTGGTGAGCAGGCCTTTAGTTAAGCCATAGGCAACTGAACATTTGGGTCTGCAGTTTACCGATTAATTGCAGTGATGATACTGTATTAACAGGGCAGCAAGCCTACAGTGTCTTTATTTTAAAGCTGCCAATATGCTAATGCAGGAAATTATATCTATTTAAAGATTTGTAATATTGAAGTTAATATAAAAATATAAAGAAACTGATTAACTGAAAAGTTTGTTATATCTCTTCAAGTGATGCCTTTGGAAAATGTTATCTTTCTGTAATTTGTGAAGAAATACTAATGGAAAGTATTCAATTAGACTTACGGAAGAGAAATGTTTAAGTCTTAAGAAAACAAGGACACCTTGCTTGCTGCTCTGCTAAATCAGTCACACACTGCTGATACAGGCTAGTTAAAGATTGAGGAACCATCATAAATCATCCTGAAGCCAACTTGTTATTAAATATGTCAAGAAGTGGAGCTCACTAAGTTGATAAAGGTGACATTCCAGATATGTTCTTCAGCTAGTATTTTCGGTTTCTCCAATTCAGAAAAGTAAAGATGAAAATAAGACCCAACAGGGGATGAAAAAATAAATACCTTCTGGCTTCTTCTGATTGTGGGCAGATTCAGAATATTTAATGTATATATTCTCATTAGGAATATAGCATAATAAGCAATGATAAGTAACATTTCTAGAAGCCACTACATCGCTTAGAATAGAAACTGCTTTTCACAAGAAATTCTGGACACAGACTGGATGTTGGTAGATTGGAGGTGGTGCTGTCAGAGCAGCAGAGTGAGACAACACCCAGGGGCCAAAATGTAGGGTATCCCCGAGTGGGCCAGGTGTGCTCCAGGGTACTTGGATAACCCCAGCCACAGGGACCAAACATCTCCCTGGGCACAGGGACAGGCAAGGCTGGGCTGTGGTCTTGCTAGTGAGACTGGCTGGGTGGAGACCATGGATAGAAAGGGCAGGGCTGTGGCACTTTGGGTTCCAGACCCATTACAGCCTAACTGGGGCCTGAACAGGGACAGCTGGGTCTCATGGTGAGTCCAAGATGTGTTAGTCTCTACTGGTTAACTGCTGATTTGTAAGATCACAGTAGAACAGATCTAAAGTGAGAATGCTTTAGGAAGCAAGATGAAGCTACTTCAGAAAGGGGAAAAAAAAAAAAAAAAGCAAGCCTGCTTTCAGCAGCAGTTTAAAAGTTGGAATCGAATGTCAGTAAATAATATCACAGAGCTGTATTGTAATTGCTTGACATAGCACTCTTTTTTTCTTTTCAGTGATGTTCATTACTTCTCTCAACATTTTGAGTAATCATGTTTCAGTTCGAGATATGTTTGTATTTCTTCTTAAGAGATTCCTGCAATGTTCCAACTTTCTAGCTCTGACTGGTGTAGCAGAAATGCTGTCATGGCCTGACCTAGTGACTGAGCACCTGGTGTGAAGGCAGGGCCAACCCAGGGGAGTTCAGCTGCATGCAGTGTGCCTGAGTGAATGCAATGGGTGGAGGCAGGATCTACCCTTTCCCAGACCTCATATCTGGGTTGGCAGTGGAAGTAAAAGTCTCTTGCTGGCGATCTTTGTGTATCAGAGGCATTCCAGGGGTAGGCAGCTTCTTTCTGTTATTTCTGCACCCCTGTCTGCTGCATTTGAGCTTTTCCTCACTTTCTGCGACCTAGGAGTTTGCTACTAAGTTACCATTGCTATTCTTTATATGGTGTTACAGTGGCAGGGAAGGGGAAAAACACCCCTGCATCTTCTGTTTATCTGAGATATTTATTTGCATTACTGAAGTGCGTTAGTGTCTCATTCTCTAGTGTGCATGTGCTCCTGCAGTAACCATTGACAGGTATAGTAGCATCTCATGGAAACAAAGTGGCCACGTGCTTTTTAGGAGTCTGGAGTAAGATATCTTCTCTAAGGTCACACAAGTAAAGTCGGAACTGTTGAAGAGAATGTGGTACGCTGAGTCTGTGTTGCTTTGCTTGTGAACAAGAACTTAGATGCTGAAGTACCTTCTACTGTTGGCTTTAATGAATCTCCTTAGAGACTATTTTGGTTTTTTATAATGTTTGAATTGCTGGCAATTTGAGTGCATTACTCAATATACACAGAATCCAATAGTACTCTGAAGATGATAAGGGATGTAACTGGAGTTTTGTCTATCACTACTCAAAAAGAAAGGTGTAAAACTATCCTGCTGTCCTTTAAATGCAAAGCTAAGTATGCAGACCTTTCTTCTCTCTCTCTCTCTCTCTCTCTCTTTTCTTCTTGAAATAAAATAGGTCCACAGTTGTTTTGGTTATTCAATTGGATCCTCTTGTGGCTTTGATGAAAATAAGGTTAATTAACTGAAGATAGGCTAAAGTTGATATCTGCTGATTTTTCTTACTTTTCTTACTTTACTAGATGTTTCCTTTAGCTTCAGCCTGCCCAGCCTCCTAGAGAACAAGATATAAAATTTGTCACCCTAATTCTGTAGTTTTGATACAGACAAGATGGAAAATGTCATCAAGCCTCATATGCTTATTCCTTTTACAAATAGCATGATTGTTCATTTTAAATTCAAGACAAAGACCTGCCCCTGCCCCCCAAAAAATAAAAAAATAAAAAAAGAAAAAAAAAAGCAAACCCCACCCCCCCCCCCCCAAAAAAAAAAAAAAAAAAAAACAAAAAACAAAAAAAAACAAGAAAACAAGAAAGGAGTGAGAAAACAGCAGTATATCTGTATTTTATGATTTGTTTGAACCTCCAGAAGTATTTATAGTTAATGAACTGTTCCTTTACCAAAAGGAATCTGGAAATTGACACCTTGTGCAACAATAATTGTTAATAGTAATTAGCATTCTGTTTTTGCTTAGCTCAGACTTTGCATAGAAAGTTAGTAATGCTACTTTTCAGATTCTGGGAGACAGTAAGGACTATCTTATAAGAATGAGAACAAGTACTTAAAATCATGAAGTTCCCCTTCTGATTTAACAGCTCTGTATATCTGACCAATAGCTGAGACTGATCATTTCAGCATTATCCCTTTTTCTTATTGAATATCTCAATAAATACATTTTTTTCTCAAAACAGTTTTGAATTAAAACAAACAAAAATGCAAAGACTCTTAGCCTAGGAAAAAAATCATTTTTTCCCTTCTAGAGAACACGATCATTTTATATCTAAGTAGGCAGTTCATTAGAGTCAAGTTAGAAGCACTGAGCTGGATGGATGAGTGCTTTTTATTATCTGTTAATGTACCAAGGTACTTAGTGATTTTCCAGGATTTTTTGATAAATTATAAGCTTTGTTCTACTCAAAGAGTGGTGTATTGTACTTTACATATATTTTGTAGCACCGAGTATGCACTAGGAACAATGCAAATGGCAGAATTATCACTCAAAGTTCATTATTTCATTGTGCATAGTTCAAATGCATGCAAATGAGGCAGAAAGGAAAAGAAATGGTTGCACTTTGTGAAGGGGTAGAGAAATCCCTTTGTGAAGGGGTAGAGAAATCCTGGACAGACATCTGTTTCTGACACATGACACAGTAGAAAGTGATGCTATCCTTGGGCCATAGGAGATAGTATAGGTGACTGGACTGAGTTATAGTCATTTGAGCATATTTAATCCTCAGTGTGACTGCTTCAGACTTAACACTTGAGGCTGTTTCTAGCAATGAGTGCTTCAAGGCAGCTGCTTAAAGGATTAAAACCAAACCAAAATAAAACAAAAAATATCTCATTAATAGAATGTTACTATGTTACTGATTCAGGGAAACTTTTCTAGAATGAACTAGGACCTCAGAAATCTAAAAAAAAATAACAAAAAAAAAAAAAAGAACTGTACTGACTTGAAAATGACCCTGAGTAAAATGATTGTCTTGTCAGTAATAATGCATGAGGGATTATAGCAAGAGTTGAGTGGGTTAAAAACTAGGCAAAACAATGTTAACTGTAGTATTATAATTTTTATGTCTTTTGTGTAATAACCTTTTGTGCAACTTAGTAAGTCATTTTATGTGATTTTATGTGTATATATTCTACAGCTGCACTCCAATTCCGACAAAGGTGATGGATCAGTCAAATACATTCTAACTGGAGAAGGAGCGGGAACTATATTTATTATTGATGACACAACAGGAGACATCCATTCAACCAAAAGCCTCGATCGAGAACAGAAGACGCATTATGTGCTTCATGCCCAAGCTATTGATAGAAGGACAAACAAGCCACTTGAGCCTGAATCTGAGTTTATTATCAAAGTACAGGATATCAATGACAATGCACCAAAATTTACAGATGGACCATACATTGTTACTGTGCCAGAGATGTCTGAAATGGGTAAGGAAATCAAGTTACTCTATTCAGCAGTATTTTAACAAAGAAAAAAACCATATGCTGTTTGACAATTTTATGATGCTGTATTGTATCGTTGGCTGTATGTGAAAAATATTACAGTATTACAGAAGACACCAGATCTTGTACATTACTAATGATTTTCCTTCTGAGAAAACAGTACGCATACATGCTGACTGTAAAGGAGTGTCACCCTCATTCTTGACTGGTTTATGATACGTGTTCCATTGCACTTCTAGGCAAGCTCCATTTGCATTCTAGAAACAAGATATATTTGTATATCCTTATTCAGCTACACTGTTTATTTCATTCCTTTATGTTTATAAAAGCAGTATATGTCATCCACTGAATTAAACAAATTCGAAGGAACAGTAATTCACTAGATTATTTTAGACCATACCCTCTTATCTTTGTTTACCTTTTTTAATTTTTATAAAGTGAAATGAGATACACCTAAGTGTTGATAATTTTTTTGTGTGTGTTTTAGAAATGTAGTTCAGATATTCTTATTCTTTGACGTGCCTTATTATACAATCAATTTTCTTTATAGCTGCTCTGCTGTTGAAATTAATTTATAACTGTAAGATCTCAATATCAAACATACATAATTAGCTGAGGATTGACAGGCAAATACAGCTTTTGTGATAAGTACTTTTAAAGAATGGTCATGACATTCAACCTGTCTAACTAAGTCTACTGTATTTATTAATGACTGGACAGTACAGATCACTATTTAATGAACATGCACTTTACCCTGTCCATTAAAATACCTACGCACTCCATCTAAGAAACTAGCTTGGAGTCCCAGATGTGTCAGATGTTTAACCTTTATTCTCTTCTCTGCTTGCTGTTTGTCAGATAAGCACATGATAGGTTTTAAACTTCTGCAGTGTACAATTGTAAAGTCAAAAGGGAAAAATACCCAAAAATGTGTAGTTGCTCAACTGTGACAACAATATTCATCACTGTATACAAACATTACTGTTGTCACTGAATCTTAATGTTTTGCAACCATTTGATCACTTTGAGTGGTGATGATGGTTCATATGAGTAGCTCAGAAAATAACAAAAATAGTTTGTTTCAGACTTGAAAATCAGATGCTTTGTCTTGTTGATGTTATTTTGGATGGGAGAGTACCTTGTGGAATTTTCCAAGTGTATGTAAGTGAAAATAATTTTAAACTAGAGATCTGCATTTGATTGATATTCTCTGGTACCTCATGATGTTGTTGTGCTGAGTTCAAACATATCTTACTATGTAATGAGGGAGTTTTAACCTGTGTATGTAAGGAGACCAATTTCACAGTATGCAAACAAATACATGGAGAGATTAAATGGGTCAAAATTCTGACCTACATTACAGATAAGTGAAATAGTATATTCCACATCTACATTTCTTTTCTTGCACATACAAGTGAACTGTGGCATTTGATTGATTTGCGAAACTGTAGTAATCTAGTAATCCAATTCTGGAAGGACCAAAATGTATTAAATATTATTTCTGAGCCATTGATTTCAGTTTTGTGACAGTTTAAAGTCAGACTGATTTCTAAATCAGTAGATTTTTTGTTGACCCGAGTGATGTTAATTTTGGATCGAAAAGAACACTATCTACTGTACTCTAACTTTCATGTAAAATCAGACTATATTAAATGGACTTTGAAGCTCACCAAATATCATGTATCAAAAGTACATAACATTTTCTCCTCTCACTTTCTTCTTGCTTTCATTACTGCCTCTTTGTTCTTTCTGTCACTTCTAGTTCCCTGAAATGTGGGAATAATTCCTTGATTTTTCTTCTTAAAATGTCCTCTATATATGATGTTCTGAAAAATACATACGTCTCTGCATGATAATTGTCTTAATCTGACATTTCATTCTGCATAGTTTCTTGTAGCATTTTTATCCTTTTTCTGTCCTCTTCCCAAGTCCTCCCACACTGTATGCTATTTCAGATGTCTCCTCTCAGCCATGGATAATTCTGAGCCTTTTCTTCCTGCAGTCCTTCTTACAACAAGAATGTATAAAAGGAAAAACAACTTTCTTTGGTCTCCTTTTATTTCCTTCTCTCTTTTTCTTTCATTGTTATTCCCATATTGGTTTTTAACTTCCCTTTTATGAATTTTCCTCTTTGAACAGTGAGTTTCTTTTCTGTCTTCTCTTTCCTCAGTTTTCCTTTGTCTTTAAAGAAGACAATTCAAATTAATTGAATATTTTTTTCCTTGTTTGTGGAATACTGTTATTTATTGGATGGGAGGACAGAAGGGAAAGTAAATCAATGATATCCTCCAAGTCAAGAGCAGCCAATATTATTATTTCCTGTATGTATTTTTGTTATCTCAAAAATACATCATTAGTATTTAGATGTTAGTCATAATTTTTTAGCCATCTGAATCTAAGTATTACAGTACAGATTTTCCAGAGAGCAATTTTAATTATCCTATGATGACATTTTGGGTTATAAATCAGAGTGGATTGCGATAAATCAAGGAAGTTTTTGAAAATAGAGCATTAATGTTATGTTTTATAAATAAAATACTTTACTGCTTGTACCCAAGGTCAGCAACCTGTTCCACAGAACTTTTCTGTGGTATGAATAGAGTTTTCATATCCTTCCATACAGGCAATCTGCTGTAGGCATGCATTGTATTTTCTATTTTTTATCATTCTTTTCCATTTACTGAATTTTTGTGTTTATTGCATATTGTAAACAAGTTTCTGCTTGCGGTCTCTGGAAGAATAATTCTATTAGGGCTTATATAGGATATATTCTTTCTGTCAAATAATAGAGATTCATCATCCTTATGCCATTTTCATTTGGTCTGTAATTAGCTTGAGTTTCAACATTTAGCTGTGGATTCTGTATGTGACTTAAGATGTTGTTATTTTATGAATTCCTAGGGAGTCATCAGTCCTTCCATTTTTATTTACTTGAACTTGTTACAGAGATGTTAGAACTGAAAACTCTTTACAATATTCATGCAAAGTGATGGATGATATTTTTCATCTTTGCTGTGCTGCTTAGTTTCTGCAGCAAATTCCTGTCTGTCCTCAAGAAGTTAGATGGTGTTTTTCCCACATGTTGTAACTTTCTCTTTTATTAAAAGAAGATCAAGAAAGTAGGTGTAGAACCTTTAAGGTTCTTCATTTTTAAGTCACTGTCAAGAGAGTACAGTGAACTTTTATTGAACTATTTGCCAAATATTAGATCACAGTATTCACAGTTGCAGAGAATGAACGTGTTGCTTATGCTTTATCTCCTTCACTGAAAGAGCTGGGAAGAAAAAAAAAAAAAACAACTCGCCTATTCCTTGCCTTCACTGAACCTCTTTTCTAAAGGTTGGTTGAAAAGCCAATGTTTCTGTCTGAAATGACTTCTCCTACCATGAGATCTACAACTGCACTCTGTTTTATGGTTTATATGAGTGCTGATTATCTAAATGTAAAAGGAAATAGAATCATTTTCAGTCAGTAAAAGCCTTCCATATCTGCTCATTTCTGTATATGGCTTCAAAATAATGAATTATTGCATGTTAACTTTTCTAGTGTTGCATAAAGAAGAGTATTCCCAATACATCCTACTTAGGCAGTTAATAGACACACTGGGCAGTTCTATACTTCTTCCCAGATTATTGTAATGTGAGACAATCATAATTCCAGATAATTTGAAAGGCATTGTTCACGTGTTCATAAATATGATTTGCATATGAAATGTTTATCTTTTTGTGGGTTTGATTTTGGTCTTCTAATAAAGATAGCTGACTCAAAAATATGGGGAGTTTTTTACAGTATGATCTTGGATCAGTGCTGTTGTCACTGGCTTCCAAGAGTTAATTTTCTGGTGAAATCATTTTTCTAATGTAGGATGAAACTAAAACATGTGTTGGCTTGTTTCTGATTTAATACTAGCTTAGGAATTAGTTTAGTTAGGCAGGAAATCCCTGTGTTCATTGAACTTAACCTTATTTTCACTTTGACTTTTTTTTTTCCAATATTGATCCATTTGAGTTTTTAACAGTACTGCAAACTATGGGAAGTCATGCATACAGATTTACATTCTCAACAGACATGTTTTATTGGACTACTTCATTAAACATTAAAAATTTGTCTTCAGAGAGACGGGTTGAAATATTCCTTTCAGTTTTTCCTTGATATTTAAACATTTTTACTGTAAAAATATTAACAAAAATAAAAACAAAAAACATTTCAATACAAAACTACAATTTGATTTCCCAAATAGAATGATTGTTATTTTTGATAACAGGAAAAATGGCAGAGTTACCAGAGTGATGCTCAGAGCATGCAGATGTATTTTACAGAATAAAACAGCTAAGAAAATGGAATTCCCAATATGTAATCTCTAAACTGAAGGGGGAAATCATGTGGAATGGTAGTTGTATTCTGAATAAGCAGAGCTTCCACTTTGGGGAAAAGAAGTCTTTTTATTGCCTAAGTGGAGTGTCAGAATGCTTTCGTGGCAGAATTTTTGAGTTTTCCTTGACAGGTACTTTCACAGTACGTTAGTGAAGAAAGTATGGAAGGCATGCCTCTGGGTCCAATGTTCGTATCTATTCAGAAGTCTGCAGGGAAATTAGATGCTTATTTTTTGTACTACATTATTTTATTCAGAATGTTTAACATTAAAAATGGCATCTCAGTTGTACTGTATTCTTTTCCATCTAAATTGTTCACTACACCTAGTTGCTACATGCAACTCAGCAACAAAAAACTGATGCTGTATCTGAATGGTACAAATACATTTGAGGTCATGATTTGTCATTTTAATGAGCTGAGTAAGTTAACTTTGAAGGAGTAACTGAAAGGCAAAGATACGCTTTTAAGCTTTTTTCTTTTTTTTTTCCTGTGAGGCATTCTAACCTACAGTTTTCCAAACTGTTTCCAAATAAACTAGTTAGACAACAGGCCGATTATAGGCATATTCTGTAAGATACTGAGCATACTTACTTAATACAATGGAACGTTTCCCTAGCACAGTGAAAAGGTTAGCACCTGATGGGCTACTTTGCACTGAAAGAGTGCTTGAGAGTTGGGGTGGTGGTGCAAAGTTAAAACCTGTGATTCTAAGTGTTCTCTCAGATGTAAAGAGAACATTTTCCCACTATTCAGACTGAAATTGCTATTATCTGGTGTTTGCTGGGGAAGAGATACATATGTATTAGAAAATCACTTAACCGGAATTTAAGGTATAGTAGCATTCCATTCATACTGAAATGACCTGCCAGCTGCTCGTGTGAAATATCTCCTTTCTTTAATCCTCTTTCATTGTCCCACACCAACTAGCAACACAAGCACTCAGATTTGATACCCTATTTTTTAAAATAAGGGAAGTGGAGAAGAAAGTATGTGAGGAATGATAGTACCATTAAATGATAAATTTATTTAATGTATTTTTATTATCTGAAATAGCTAGGCTCATACTTTCCGAAGCCTACCTTGAATTTCAAGAGTTCTATGAAAAAGAGCAAATGAGTAGACAACTTGTAAGAAGAGTAGAAACTGCGCTGCAGAAACTGTTGTTTCTAAAAGCAGGAAAATCTCTATATAAAAAGGTACAAAAGTTGCCCACCACCCTGGTAACAAAGCCTGGTAGGTGGCTACCGATTGGATAGATTTATTTTGTTGTATGCAGTTGAAAAGTATAAAATCAGTGTGTCTCACTAACTTGGCAATATTAAAAATTCCACAAGTAAAATTTCAATTTAAAATGATAAACCATAAATAGGGCTGTAAGCAATAAATGAATAATGGATTAATTTTCACCACTAAATACAACAGCTGAGCTACAGTAGTACATTCTAATAGTGTTTAGAGGAGTTGTAAAAAAGGATGTAAACCCCTCATTTTCTGTATTTCAGGTGACCTGTTGTTGTTTGCATGAATTCTTGTGCTAAAATGAGATAACAATCAATATGGCTGAATAGATTCCTACAGTATTCTAAGAAAATCACATGAACTTCATATTTAATTTTCTCAGTGATTTAGTCAATTTTACCATTAACTCCTGCATAACTATGAATAGCTTACTAGCTTCAGCTTGATTTTTATTACAATTTTCAAGTTTTCAAATTCATCAAGGTATCCTTTTATCTACTGTATGAATATATACAGCTGTGAGACTATGCATTTGGGCTGTTTCAGAGACCACAAGGTACTGTATTTAAGTATGCATATGCATTTACTGTACCTTTTACTAAAGCTCTGGTAGGGACACAAGAAGAGACTTTCTGTGTCCAAGTTAGTATATTAGAATGAAGGAATACTTTTTGAAACAACAATAAGTATGTATCTGCCAAGATTTGAATCCAGTACTCTAAGTGAGAACCAATGATTTTAAGTATTTCAGTTCCCAATGTAGACTGAGTATTAACATAAAAATTAGTTTATGTTACATTAACAAATAGCTCTGTGCATTGGAAACTGATCTACAAAGTCGAGTAGTTGAAACTATGTAACTTGGATTCCATGTTCCTACCATATGTTCTTGGGAAACCTTTCAGATTAGCTCTGGTCTGGTTGAGACCAAATGCCTCTCTGCAGTCAGGGTAAATTAGCCATGCTTCTACTGCACATCTTCTGGGTTAGTTTAATTGGAAGGAATCTAATTGGCATGCTCTGGCATTCCATGAGGCAAATCGAAGTACAATGAGGGAGATCAAGGGATTCAAGTCAAAAGCATCTTTCTCTTCAGAACTGAAGTGTGAAATTGAACACCCCAAAGTGCAAGTGATCCCTCATGGCTAATTTAGCTGGGAAGCCATTTTCAGAATTATGGAAGAGCAGCCTGTGCTCTCCTTTATTTTAATAAACCTTTCCTCTGTTTTTTTTCTGTATTTTAATACTGAACCAAAAGAGTCTGCTGAAAGCTGTGTCTATAGAAGAATATGCATATGGGAAGAAGACAACACCTTGATTAACTTCCTTTTACTGTTGTTTTTATGTGAAGTGCTGGGCAAAGATAGAAAAACAGATTCATCATTAAATGTCTTGAAAAATACAGTGCATTTAAAATCGCTTATCTTCATTATATCTGATACGTTATCTTAATCACAATTGGTGGCACATCATTTTTTCCAATGGTATCTTTTAGCTGCATACAAGTGTTTGGTTTTTAAACTCCTTATTCTATTATTATTTTTTTTAATATTGTATTCATCACTGGAATTACATCAGCTTTTATGTAATTATTTGATTCGCAGATCTTTTATACCTTCTGATAGCTTGATTTTTTTTTTTAATCCATTGGTGTCTTTTATTGCTTTGAGGCCATTTATGAAAATAATTTTAAATATGTGTTTCAGCAGTAATTTGTACCACAAATGATGATAATCCTGAAGTCTGCGAATATGAGTTGTTCATAACTCTTAAGTATCACCAGATTTAGGATCTGTATGTGTGAACAAGCACGAATACATATGCTGCGAAGTTATGTATATTTGTATATGTGTAATTAAGTTACTTTTATACATATAGGGAGAATGAGAATTGTTTTTTTCAAGTGAGCATAAAAATATACTGCAGTCATCATCATCAATGAATGAATCACAGGATCATAGAATGGCTTGGGTTGGAAGGGACCTTAAAAAACATCTGGTTACACACCCCCTACCATGGGCAGAGTTGCCAACCACTAGGTCAGGCACTAGGTCAACCTGATGGGGCCGAGGACCCTATACAATCTGGCCTTGAGCATCCCCAGGGATAATGCATCTGCAGCACATCTGGGCAACGTGTTCCAGTGCCTTACTACTCTAAACACAGCCAGAGCTCAAACCTGCATCCTTCGTTACATGAAACTGACACTGGATGAGCACTCCAGTTACTAGGCTAAACCAGCTCCCACAAACTGAGGACTGCTCCAAAAGTAATGCTTCATATTTTATGTTTTCCTGAAAGGATAAGGATGGTGTCTGACATGAAAATGTGTACAAAGCAAAGGAATTGAATTTCTCTATGCAGAAAAAAATTGCCTCTACTGATATTCATAGAAAATTGCTGAAATTTTATGGCAACCAAGTAGTGGATGTGAACACAGTGAGGTGACATGTAATGGGTTTCAGCAGTGGCAAAAGTGGTACTGAGTCACCTGTGCTGGTGCAGATTTTTACGAGTGTGGCATGCAGGCTCTTGTTTATCACTGGCTAAAATGCATAGCTAGTAGGGCTGATGGTGTTGGAAAATAGTATTTTGTAGCTGATAATTTGCTTTGTCAAATAGTGTTATTGTGCTCTTTGTATCTGTTGTAGTTTCCATGGAAATAAATTGGAGGCATTACGTTCAGTACTACCTGTGAACTAATTCTAATACTAATAATAATAATACAGAGACAATGCCACTGATCTCTCAATATCAGAATATGAGGAATGCAAGTGTTTTAGAAATGTACCTATAAATGTTTCCTATTTGCCATAAAATTACACGCATTATCAACTAATTTCTATTTTCCTATATACACAGGTACATCTGTTCTACAGGTGACAGCAACAGATGCAGATGACCCTACGTATGGAAACAGCGCCAGAGTAGTATATAGTATTCTTCAGGGACAGCCATATTTCTCTGTTGACCCTAAAACAGGTGAGTGTTTTACGTATCTATCAATGTGATTTGGTTAATATATTGCAGTTAATAAAGTTTGGTAGATGGAATCCAGTGTAGAAAATATGTGGGTGGGTGGCAATTTTTTTTTTCTTTAGTTCCTGTTATATCCTACTTTTGGCTTTAACACTAAAATTTTAGAGTTGCTATGTTTCACTGAGTACTAAAATGAGCCAACTGGGTACCGAATTAATTCTGCATTATACCATGATATGAGCCATTCAGCGAAAGTGGAATAGCACTTTTACATCTCTTCAAGACTCTGTTTAGGAATTGACTCAAGTGTGCTGAATATATTATGATTTTAAATGCTTTGTTTTGCCTGATGGGTTGGCTTAGGAGGATTATTATGTGCCTGAGTACATATCACATTATAAATTAATATCATTGTTGTATTTATAAAACTCCTGTTTTGTCATTGCATTGAAATTGTATTCTCTGATTCAAGAAGTAGAATGAGTGAAATTATTTATGCTTACACTATGCATCAGTAAAAGAAATGTCCTTTGGAGCTGCAGGTTAATATCTTTAGATTATCTGAAGGCCATTTTCTTTATAAATATGATGGCATTTTCTTTAGAATATATTTATAGTCCTTAATATTAAACAAGTAAAATGTGAGAGATCTTTTTGCATCTGAACTTTTAAACTATTTTTCCCTTTTCTTATCGAAGAATGAAATCCTTTCTACTTATCTGTCATGATCCATACACTTAATGTATGGAAGACAATTGTGCTGAAGTGAAGAAAGTGTAGTAGAAATTGTTTCTGTTGCAACTTTTTTCCATTTAGATATCTTATGTATGTTAGTCTCCGTGGAATTTGGAGGCATGCACTTGCTTCAGTACAAGAGAAATTTGTCTGTAGCACCTAAGGTGGCTTTTGGGTTATACTTCCTTTGAGTAGGAGGCTGGACTAGATGACTCCAAGATGTCTCTTGACATAACTCATTCTATAAATTGCTGAACTCATTCTAGAAAGACCTAAGAGTGCAAGGCCTGACAGGGGTAGCACTGAAGGGTTGTATAAAGTGCTTGGGGGTAAACTTGATGCAATCCTGTTTGTACCATGTTCCAGAAATGACTGCTGGTTGCACACCTTAGCCTACAGACTATGAGCTGACACAAGTAAAAGCATTCTGGAGTATGTACAGCAAATCAGTGGCACAGTACTGAAGCTCTCTCTGCCCTTCTTTTACTTAGATATACAATTCTGGCCTACATTTTTATTTCTCTTTTGTCACTCTGAGTCAGTGCCGTATATTTTTTCTTTTGACAATAGTGTGGAACATGTAGTCTGGAGCTGTTATTTATTCAATGAAGAATCATAATGGGTGTTCTCAATACCAGATCTGTATCATAAAAGAAAATAATATTGTTATGTCACTAATTGTTTCTGTTATAAAGAAACCAGATGGAAGTATGTTTTCATTCTGAAAGCCTTAGGCCATGATTTTAATAACATCTATGAACTTAAATTGTTTTTAATATGTGTACAGAATATGAAAATGTTTTTGATTCCTTATTCTAATTGAATGTTTACATGGGGAATCTGTTTGTTTTGTTTGTTTCACCCTCTTCCCTGGAAAAGAATAATTGTGAATTCTATTGGTAGAAACTTGCTACAGCTGTAAGTTACAACTGTGAATTTCAAAACTACTGTCCATGCATAACAAGAAATTTAAAGATTTGAAAAATGCTTTGAATTTGAATGATATTCTAGGAGATGTTTTGTTTGAGCCTATTAATTATGTTTAGTAATTAGCTGTGTTATATAATTGTAATTAGCTATGTAATTAGTAATTATCTGGGATAGCCTATGGTTTCCATTTACTTTCCTTCTTAATTGCTGCAAAATATTCTGCTGCATTTTTATAAGTAAGTACTTGTTAATAAAGCTGATGCAAGAGAAGAGAAGGTCTAAATCCTAAATGTTTTTGCAAAGATTATATATGTAGGGGCATTTGACTTTTTTTAAAAAAACTTTTTAAAAAATATTTTAAAATATTTTTTTAAATATGCAAGGGACTCCAGAGAATGTAAGTCACTTTTCATTTATGCTACCATTAATTTCACTAGAGCAAATTAAAAAAACCCTTAGTTATCAGCAATGGGATTGAAAAATATTAATATTCTTTTTATATTTAATATAGTACTCTTCTCTAGAACTATTCTTCCATTACTCTACAGAACCATGAAAATCTTCTGAAATGCCCAAATATGCAAAACTTCTTCTGGGAGTCTGAGTTCCGAATGTACCTCATCTTTCTCAAACCATAAGGTCTTTTGATCCATTAAGTCATAGGATCTGTCCTTCCTTGTTCATTGTTCACGTCAAGTGCAGCTCATCAAACATCTGACTGGGAGGCCCTAGCTCATAAGCCCTTCTTTTTTACCTTGGGAAATCTCAAATTAGACTGTGCATTTTCCAGCACCTGTAGCAGCCTGCTTTCAATTGCCATATACTTCAGGAATGAAAGAGAAATCCATAGTGCAGCTCTAGTTCTTATATAGTAAGCTCATATCTAAACTCTGCTCTTGTCTGACACACTGCATCAGTATCTCAGAGCAGAAAATAAAGAGTGAACACCTTTGGTGGAACATTTGTTCTCTCAGAGGTTCTTGTAACTATGATGAAATAAGAGTTTGAAAACTGTTCATTGCAGTTTTGAATTGAAATGTGGTGGGAGGAGAAATCATGTACTCTTGAACTGAACAACAGTGAAAAAAGTATTTGTATTCACTTGTGTTTATAATGATATGTTGTTTTAGCAGTAGTATTATGAAGTTCTTAATCACAAATTAGGGTTTCTGTTTGTTTTTAACTTGAAGATACTAAACAGTAAATAAATATGTATGCCTATTTGTGAAAGAATGACACTGCAAATTAGTACAGACTTAATAATTAAGTGTGAGAAGAGTGCTCCTTCAGCTTTTCACTCTTCACAATAATACAAATAATGGCTTCTAGCATGCCTATAAGAAATGACCAAATTCTCTAATTTGGTTCTTAAGCAAAATACAAAAAATAAAGACAGTTAATGGATGGATAGATGCCTCCAAATGTAAAGGTGTGTCTCATGGGCACTAAATGAACAAACTTCAAAGTTCTGTATCTTCGTCCTGAATTAAAAATATTGTTATCTGTTTTAAAATTCCATTATTGATGTGGGACCGGCATATTTTGTGACCTTATTAATCTGTACAGCATAATTTTAAGTAGGCAAGTGTACACATATTCTTTTGGAGAAACAATAAAAAAATGTTGATAGTTTACAAAGTTATTTACAGCTTTAATATTGATGTATGAGTGCATACAATACAACATAGTTCATTGGAGAAATATGTTAAAATTAGAATTAAATCAAGTTATTTTAATACTGAGGTAATAATTATGGATTTAATGGCTAAATATCTACCTCATTTCTTCACTTAAAGATATCTTAAACTAAAAGAATTACATAAACTTTTGAGTGCAAGAAGGAAGAGTGCTCTTTATGTGGCTTAGTAGAATAGCCATATTAGGTAATAAAATCATTTCAGAATTCAAATTGTGCAGTTTACTTTAATAAGCATACCTATTTCTGGCATAAGAAATTCTTACTTTTTTTAGTTGAAATATCTGACTTGGTGACATTTGTTTAAAGTAAGTAAGTTTATTAGGATTAACTATGCCCTGCGGATATGCAGGTTTGGTGTATTGTAGATATACCCAAGTTGGAGAGTTCTGTGTTTAGTCTATCTCTTTCTTTCATGCTCAGATCCTCCAGTATCATTTTAATGGCTTTATGGGGCTATGTAAGTGTCCTACATAATCCAAGTGCTTCTGCTCTAAAGCAGTACTTCATGAAGTTCCCTTAACTCCGCAGACTCCTAATACACCCATTAATGCCCAGTTTCCTTTAATGCCAGGAGAAGAACAATGTTTGTTTGTTTAGAGTCACTGCAAAAGCGATGAGACACATAGAGGATTGGATTCTATTACCTTATTCTTTTATAGTCTTTTTCATAGTTGTAAAAACGTTATCTGCTCACCAATGCCAGGTTGTACTTTTATGTTCTATGGGCCATTGTATAAAGTTCCCTAAGGTTTGTGTTTATTAAGATTGCTTTTCTATGCTTCTAGATATTCATGTCTTTTCAAATGTACTGAGGATAATAGCATGATGTTTTTTTTCTTTTTTTTTTTTTTTTTCTGAAGGTCTGAAATACTATGCTATATCTATTACATAAGATAATTATATTGGTGTGAGTAAAGAGTTCTTTGGTAATTATCTGTAAATGTCTTTTTTTGCCAGTAGATGACTAACACTATGAACAGGTGTATATCTCTGCATCTTTGAACTTTTCACAACAGATATATGAACAACTACTTCTCTGTTTTTAAATAAGGAAAGCTAATATTCTATCAAAACAACATGTGGAAATTGCACATGTGATAGACTGTGTTTAGCTTGAAGGGGTAGGAATGAATAAGACTTCATCCTTAATCTATATATACGTTACTGTAATTTTTAGCTCAGCTGGGATGATTGCCAGGACACTGACTCAGAAGATTAATTCACTACACTCTGTGTTTAAAGACTTTACCCAAGGACCAGTCCACTTGCTAGCAGTAGATAGTAGATCAATCTGTAATGGTATGGAACTAAGCAGTGACTATTTTGCTTTAATTGTTCTAATACGTGTAATTTTTCTAGACAGTAGAGTCCTAGTTCTATCTCTTTTTCTAGAGGAAAGAGTTACTAGGCTGTTGAGTCTGTTGCCTTATTTTTTTGGCTTCAGAAGTGAAATAAAGTTTTAGCGAAACGCATTGAATTCCCTTCTAAATACATAACTCTGCTTCATGATCCATGCTCTGTTTTTCAGTTCAGTTTTCCTTTTCACTAGTTGTTGTCAGTATTGGTATTATTGAGGATGATAATTTCAGAAATGCAGTTATCTAGTGGCAATAAAATTCTTTGATTGCAATAAAAATAAGAGTGAGAAGCAAAACTGAGGTACTTTTCCAGGACCTGCTGGTTTGATAATGGTAGGATGCCTGCAATTGGAGACACAGTAGATATACTTATTCAATGAATGAACTTCTTGTGCCTATTCTATGAGATTATTTTTTTTTCTTTTAACAAATACATTGTGTTAATAATGCTATTGCTTCAGTAATTAGTTTGAGTAAACTGACATTTTTGCCTTTCTTGTTTTGAGAAATTACATTTATTTCTGGACTGGAGGCAAACAAAAGGCAGGGGTGGCAGACTTGTGAAAAAGAAGTTAGGCATACATAATTGATTGAAAATACTTTTTCCTTCAGTAGTTGCATATAAACATTGATTTTTATGATGCACACAAATCCTGGACTCTCAGAACATAATTTGTGCATAATCTACATTCGATGAAATAAATATGTGCGTCAGAACAAGGCAAACATTTTAGTTACCATTTGAATAAAAGTAACTGATAATATCTAGGAGTAAACTATACAGAAAATCACATAAAATGATGTGGAAATGATTATTTTCCAAAGATTATGTATAAAAACAATACTTTTCAAGACATATTTTCCAGCAGTTGAAATACTTCATAAGAAAAGTGAATTAACACAAGCTCCGTATCAATTGGCCAAAAATCACAAGGTATCTATGAACTAATTTTACCACATTTTTAAAATATGATAACAAAGATGGCATCTGGAGGACCTCTGTAATTCAATTCTTATCTGAAAGGAAGAGTATGAGAAACCACTTTCCTAAACCATCAGCAGAACTGTGATCCGTCTGGGAAATTTGACCTTTATCAGCTGTATGACAGCACTTATCCTCCCATCAGTATTCTGCTTAGTATCACTCACAAGGTCAGTGCCTCTGTGAAGGGGGGACGTAAAACCTGTGAGTAGGATTGCCTGGTTTCCCTTCTGTTGGGTCCATATTTTCTGAGTTTGCCTCAGAGTGCATTTCCAGCCCCTGCAGTATTCCATCCCTTCCTATCTTTGCCAAGCTTTCTGGTTTCAACTGAGATAATTGTCTTCATGGTGGCTGGTATAATGCCATATTTTGGATATAGGAAAAAAAAAACAAAAAACGACAGTGTTGCTTACATACCAGGGTTGTAGTTATTGCTGAGCAGTGCTTACACAGTGTCAATGACTTTTCAGATTCTCACACTGAACTGCCAGTGAGACGGCTGGCAATGCACAAACATCTGTGAAGGGACAGTACCAGGAAAGATGACCCCGACTGCCCAAAGGGACATTCTATACCATGTGATGTCATGCCCAGTAATAAAACTGGGGGAGTTGGCTGGGGTTGCAGTTGCTTGCTCAGGAACTGGTTGGGCATCAGTTGTCAGTGGTGAGCAATTGCACTGTGCATCACTTTATCTCAGCCAAGAAGTTTTACCTTTTTTCCAGTTCTCTCCCACTGGAATGAATGGCTTTGTGGTACTATGGTGCCTGAAGGGTTGAATAACATAAGCATTAACAGAAACAGCTTACAATATTTGTAAGGAAAAATTCAATTGTGTTTGTAACGTTAGGGAAGCTGTAGGAGTTGAAGCCTTCCTGGAATTTAGAAAATTTCTTGCACTCCTAGAAGTAGATATAGCCATCAGGAGAGCAGTCCTCAGGGAAAAGTATAGATTAAATGAGGTTTTGCTCTCTCTCAAACTGTTCTTTCAAGAAATACATTTTAGATCAATAGATTGCATCTAAAAGTGCTCGGGCAGAAAATGCTGCCATTCCATATATATCTAACCATGATGCAAGTTAGGCTACACTTGAATGAAAGACGAAAATAAAATGAGGGACTTATCAGTTATTTTCTCCTGAAGAATATCTCTTTATGATGAGATTTTCTTCAGATACTTGCCTATGATGTGCAATGGCAAGAACTGGTAACATAATGCAGATCCTCTCCCTTAAATGTGTTTCTCAAGTCTTAGCTTTAATCTGTTTGTAATCAGTCTTCAAAAAAGTTGATATCACAGTGAAGTGGTTTGTTGACCTTATCCATAACATTCTGCAGAAGTATCTGAATGACTGAAAGTGCATCCCAGTATGTTTATTTTGCTAATCATTGGTATTTAAGCTTCAATATGGTATTCTTTGCTGTACTGAGGAGGCCTTTGTTTTCCAAATGGATGGTCTTTATGCTAAATATCTAACTTGTTTTATACCTCGCAGGTGGGAGCCTGCTGTTTTCTTGCCTTTTGTGGTTGTTTTTTTTTTTGTTGTTGTTGTTGTTGTTGTTTGTTTTTTATAGAGTTTCGTACTCATAGTGGCTATTCTGCATAATTTGTGTGAGGCATTACATTGAGTTCAGATGTGATATCATCTGCAAGGGTTTTTCAGCGGTATAGACAGTACATGTCAACAGTTGCATTTTCTGATTCTGAAACAGTTTCCATAAATGGCAATATCATCTTACTGTAAATTACTCAGAAAATTTGGCTCATAATCTCAAATTTCTGCGTGTTCTGCAAGGGCTTTATAATGCTCTGGCAAAGCAACAGTTGCAAGGTATAATGAAATAATAAAAATAATATTGTGCATTAAGATGTATCAGCAAATTATTTATGTAATCAATGCCATAGTGAATTATTATATATATATAATATAAAATATCACATATAACTTATCAGATAAGATGAAATAAGGTTAAAAAAAATCCAGAGAAAAATGCACTTTTTCTAAACAACTAAAAACTGGTATTCTACAAAAGTGTACTTAGTAATAATTTTATTTAATACAATTATACTTTAAATTATATAAAACATTAATTTTTTAGCATGTAGACATGTTTGTTTTATTTTGATGCACCATCTCCATGTCCAGCTGACAGTAATAAGTCAAAAAATAGCAGTAATTGCAATGTAATATTATCTGAGTAATACAGTTGAATTTGACATTATTTTAATCATTGTTTCATTACGTAGTAAGTTAATATTCGTTATTCTTGTTAAATTCTGTCTATCCACTACTTTTCACGTAATCACATATATGAATATACACAAAGAAGTATTTCCATTATAAAGCACTTCGAAGTAGTTTTGTTTGTTTGTTTGTTTGTTTGTTTGTTTGTTTGCTTGGACTGAGCTGCTGGCACAAAATGATTGCACAAAAAGCCAATACCTGATTGTTTTTAAAAAGTTTAAAGCATACATTTGTGGAGTTGATTTTCAGAGAAAGGCCTATGGGAAAGTAGATCTTAAATAATTGTGAATGTAAACATAGATTATTAGATTGAGACTTCTTGGCGTAGCTTTGAAGAGACAGATGATACTTCTCACTTTTCTCAGGATATGTTGTTCTTTATAGGTATGAGAGGCAATTAATTTCTTGTTTCTCATAGGAGTGACATCCAGGGGCAGTAATTTTCATTGATCTGTATGTCAGATATCTGTTATAAGTTATCTTCTGTTGAATACACAATAAGAAAGTGGAATGGAGGCACTAACTGTGTTTTTCTAGACGAATGAACCATAAGAGGTGAAGGACTCGCAGATGTATTTCTTTTGAATGTGATTCCTTGTAGTTGCCCACTTAGCAAGAGTTTTGTCCTCCTTTTAACAGTAACTCTGGCAAGACTTTAGAAGTGTTTTAACCTCTGTGGGCATTTACTGTGGGTTTTTTTACTCATTTTGGAGTAAGATGCAACTAATTGATTTGGGGTAAGATGCAACTGTTTCCAGATGACAGTTACAATGTTTTTATTACTTTCTTCTTTTGACTCTGAAGATCCTTTCCCTTTGCCAGAAGTCCTCAGGGTGAATTTCAAGGCCTTGAAATTAAAAATGGTTCGTGTAGCCGCTGACACATGCTCGTAGGCAGAAGCAGAATAACAAACAAAAAACAAATGTATTTTACATTTTCTCTCAGGTCACACATTTTTCTTAAAAGAACTTAGTGAACCTGTGCATACGAGGTTATAGATAAACAAGGAGCAATGTTTGTTAATTCACATTGAATGCTAGGATTTTTAAGTCCACCTTAACTTTTTACTGCATTATTATTAATTTCTATAGATAAGAATCTATTTGATATATGACAGATAGCTTCTCTCTATACACTGTATGAATTGCAGCATATATTGCCCTACATAAAGAGGAATTATTTAGATTTTAGTAAATTTAGTATTTAGAGCTTGGAATAATATCCAAGAAGGTGGCTTTTTTTGGTGTTTACAGCATCTGTGGTTCTTCTAAAGTGTGTGTTGTCCATGGCTCAGGCATGTTGGAGCACCTGCCTCTGTGGTGCTAGCTCATTTGACTCCATACCTGGGACCCTCTGCAGATCTTGTATGATTTATTACTAAGAAAGAACGCTCCAGTATTCTCTACAGCTTTTAACTTTTGCCTAGTACATAAAGACCAGAATAGAAAAAGACTTTCCTTTTGTCTCTGTTTACCTTGGCTAGACACACGTTAGCATATCCTGGTGCTAGCCAATTTCTTGCAACATGGACACTGAAACATCACTATGTCTTATGGAAGGAGAGTCTGAGGATCTCTAGTCTTTCTCCTCATGGCAGAAGGAGGGTCTCCTGTCTGACAGTAATCATTGCAGTGCTTCAGTGATGTTTTGGTGCCATCTGGTTTCGTGGGAAGCACTTCTGACGTTCCACTCCAAATTAGGTTTGTTTAGATTTAATTTTACAAGCACAGCAATATATTTATCTATATAACTGTGTTACTGTTTCAAGAGGACCACAGTTTAGTACAGAATGTAATAGAATGCCATTACTGCTCTTTCACTGGCCAGTGATGGACTACGTCCGTGACATAATGCAAATCAGTTTTATAAAATTTGCTTGAAATCTGCTAATTTGAAATGTTTCACTTAGTATTCAGTGAACTTTGCATTAAGCTTCTGAAGTCTAACATTTCAGTACTAAATTTTAAGTTAAGGCAACAGCATAGGAGTGTATTTTTATTATTATCTGGCTAAATTGAAGTTTTTTCTTCTTTTTCCCATTAGAAAGAACAACACAGAGGGGGGAAAAAAAAAAAAAAAAAAAAAAAAAAAAAATTTATTTCATTTTAAGTGCAAAGGAATTTAAAAAAAAGTCCGTATTTTTCCATCTCTTTCAAAATATCACATCATGTCCTATTTAGAGAGTTTTTATGGAGTTATTGTCATTCTAGTTTTAACTAAAATAACTGATTAGTGCTTTGAATAGCTGTCTTACAAGAAACATTGAATAATTACCTTTTTAGTTTGTTCTGAATCAGAATGAAATTGTCATTAATGTGTTTGGCAGTTTAAAAGTGTCAATTATAAAATAATGCACCTCTGATTGAACATAAAGTCTCTAATTTGTGAAAATCACTGTTCAGATTAATAGCCCCAATGTTGTGGGCTTTTTTTCATTAGATTATTGTTATTTAAAGATTTCTAGACAGTGATAAAGTGAGGAGGAAGCAGAATTTTTCCTGACCAACACAGCCTGTTCCCCCAAACAAACGAACAATTCCAAGAAACTGTATTTGTCTTTGAAAAACAATTTCTACTGGAAATTTTGGAGCAAACTTGCATTTTCTCATTTGAATACTTCTTTTTGTTTGTCACTTGTCAATTCAGACAATCAATTTCCAGATATGCTAACAGTTTATGTTCCAAGATTTGCGAACAATTTTTGGAGTAGTATGTAACAGTTTTTTTGAAATGTATGTAGAGTACCAAGAACTCAACGTAAGAACTGTAACTCTTGCAGTGAGGAGGCAAAAACGTGAATTCATTCACTCCATACTTATTACCTAGCTTCATGCCTTTCCAGGAAAAGGAGAAAAATGTTTTTATGCTTTTTTCTTCCTTCATTACATTTTCACAGAATATAAAAAAATGGCTTGGTTTGGAAATTATTAATTGTCATCTAATTCCAGCTCCCTGTCATAACCAGGGCTGCCACCTAGCAGATCAGGCTGCCCAAAAACACCACCCTGGCCTTGAACACATCCAGGAATGAGACATCCACCGCATCTCTGGGCAGCCCATGCCAGTGCCTCACTGTGCTTTTTACTCAACACCTGAATAAACTTCCTTCTAATATCTAATCTAAATCTTCCATCTTTTAGTTTAAAACTGTTCTCCATTATACTATCACTTTCTGTTTGGAAAAAGGAAAAAATTACACCCATTTTTAAGGGTGTGGAAAGGAAGAGCTTGGGAACTACAGACCAGTGAGCCTGGAAAAACTGTGGAACAAATCCACCTGGAAGCTTTATGTCCAGGTAAAGGCCAGTGATGAGTGATGTCCCCCAGGGGTCATCTTGTGACTGGTGCTCTTTAACATCTTTATCAATTACTTTGATAGTAGGATTGAGCACACCCTCAGCAAGTTTGACAGTAACACTAAGCTGAGTGGTCCAGTTGATATGACAGGAGGAAGGGACATGGACAGTCTTAAGAAGTGGACCAACAAGAACTGAATGACTTTCAACAAGGCTGAGTGCAAAGTGTGCTTTGTCTTTGTCACAGCAATCCCAGATATATGTACAGACTGGGAGAAGAACTCACTGAAAGCAGCACTATAGAGAAGAACTTGGGGGTCCTGGTGGATAAAAAGCTGGACAGGAGCCAGCGGTGTGTCAACTGTGTCATAGACTGCATCAAAAGAGGGATGGCTAGCAGGGCAGTGGAAGTGATTGGGCCCCTCTCCTCTGCCATCTGTTCAGGCCTCACTTGTAGTACTGTGTCTCAACATAGGGCCCCAAGCACAAGAAAGATGTGGATCTTTTGAAGAGAGTCCAGAGGAGTGCATGTTGACAAGAGAGCTAGAATACATCTCTTATGAAGAAAGGCTGAGGGAACTGTTCTTGTTTAGCCTGGAGAACAGAAGGCTCCAAGGACACCATGTCACATCTTTTCAGTACTGTGCATTTGTTTATGCACTATGGTCTTATGAGGTGCAGAAGCAAGTAAAAGCTATTTTGCTGGAATGGAACGTGACATTGTGTGTAATGTTAAAGACTAAAATACGATTTCAGCAAATGAGAAGGAGTAAGAAACAAATATTGTACTTTTGGGGAAAGTTGGAAAGCTATTATTTTCAGCATTGTGAGAACAAAAACTATTTTGAATGTAATCTTGAAGAATGGGAATTATCTAGGGGATGAATATGAGCTGTCTGTATTTCAGCTGCCTGCTCCAAAAAATGGGATTTTAAGAAGCCATGAAATAAATTACTGCATTAGCCTAGGCAAGATGAAATGATATCATGAATGAAGATCTGTGCTGAGGTGGAATTGAATTATTTCATTATACTAGCTATAATTTGTCTGGAGATGCGTTCCCTTAGGACTCTATTTATGTAAGCAATATGTTTCTTTGAAATGTATATTCTTTTTCATTTCTTTTTTTTTTCTTTTCATTTTTTACAGTGCATCTTTACAAAAATCTTGCCTGCCAAATCTGTTACAGAATAAAAAGGTCACTGTACCAAGATCTGTTGTTCCTGTTTCTGTGTTTCCTCACTTAGGAGCATAAGATGGGCTGTGGGTAATATCAAATGCTCTGGTAGCTTTTTTTCTATCATACTCTTATTCTCTGTTGACTAAAAGTACATTTGATATATAGTCATAATCCAGACATTTCATGTTCTTATCTGAAATTGTTATGTTGGCTTTAACATGGGTTAGAACTTCCGGTTCCACTTTGAGCAGTTTGTTATTTATTACCCGTTATTTTATTGCAGCCTCTTACCATATGCATTGTTTTGGACAATTCTGATACATTTCATTTGTGCAAGTTAAATATTTTCCTCTTCTGCTATTAATAATCCAAACTTAATGCATTCCATAGTTAATATAGAATTTTAGTCAGACATAAAATTCATTTTTCTAGGTCTCTTTTTTGATGAAGGCTTACATAATTTTTCATCTCAAAAGTTGATAAAATGTTGTGGTGTGGTGGGAGGGTACAATAGATTGCATAAGTGACATCTTTACCAGGTTAAGATTTCATCTGACATTTTAAAAAGATGCTGATTATTGATTTCCTGGAAAATGTGTTTGCACATCATCGTTCTCACTTACTAGTGATTTCTTGTTTTGTTTTTGCATCAAGTGAAAAATGTTATTATTTTTGCAAAAAAAGACCCAACAACAATGGTTGCTGATTTGCTGTTAATTACTCACGATACATGTGTTTCAGTAAATATTTGTATTAGCTATCATATTTATCATACCTTTTTTTACATTAATAGAAGGTCATTTGAACTTGAGACTCTGACTTTTTGACTTCATGACGTCAACAGATATTTGGTAGTCTTACAAATCTAATAATGCCAATGAAAAACTATTAATGTATCTTTTAAGGGTGTTTTTTTTTCATGGTTTAATATGGAAATACCTTTAGTAGTACCTTTAGTTTGCTGCTTAATTAGTCTTATCTCACCAATGCAAAGATGCCAATTTTGTGTTTGAACTTTTTGCAAACTGTTTTAACATAGTATAGAACATGCTCATAGTATAGAACATGAGAATCTTCCCCTCTGCTGTGTAGCTGTAAGATCCTCAGTGATTTTAACTGCTCACATTCATGAACAAACCTCATTGTTTTTGTGTGTGCATTCAGGGGAAGCCATACTGACAGACATTCTGATGATATTATTGCAATATTACAGCTTGGGAAACCTACAGATCTTCTGTGATTGCTCTCCTGTGGGACCTTTTCATTATCATAATCTGTAAACTGTTCAGAGGCAGAGTTTCATTTGCTTACAAATGCTTATGCCATTTGTATATTTAAAAAATAAAGTTATCTTCAGGAATTCTGTGGAAATGCACAAAAGAAAATAAAATTTTTAAAAGCATTATTTATGGAGATACTGCTGAAGTTTAGTACTTAAGAATTCATTTGGAATTTCCAGCTGAAGGGAAATACTAGAGTTGAGTATAAAATGTGATTATATTTAGGAAGAGACTTTTGGTTTTGTTTTCATGAGGTTTTTTTCCTTCGTTTTTTCACCAAAAAAATGTTAGCACTTAAAGATGTGTAAGCAAAATGACTTACATCTAAAGCGGTATCCTCCTATATCTTTTTATGGATGCCATCTGGCCACCAGACTGTAGTGGTTCAGAATAACAGTTCAGGTTCCTGTAGATGTTTTAGGATGCTCTGTTGCCTTCCCAGTGATTAGATATATGAGTACATGCATGAGTTAAATTATTCTTTTCTTAACTAATGTATGTCCACATTTTTTCTTATTGTGTAGGTAGGAAACGTGGCTCCAAATGAAGTTAACACCTTATTGTTAAATGGATAATAAAATGTATATTCCGAAATACATTCTGCAATATATACAATATATACACATAGAGAGAGATAGGAAATAAAACTAACTATGCTGGAAAGATTTGTTTTAAGAAATAATATTTGAGGGTTTTCTTTTGACGTAGCATATTTGTATTTTCCATTCTCTCAAGGTCATTTTTGGGTCCCAGTCTCACTATTGTGAAAATAACATTGTCATAAAGGAAAACAGGTATCATTGTGGTACACAGTTGTAAATCTTAAAGGAGTAAATCTTAAACAATTTAAAATAGAATTATTATAGTTTAAGTGATGCAGAAAATAATGTAGAAAAGAAGCTGACAATGTTTTTTGTGCTGTTATAGTTATCAGCCTATGTGTTCTCAGTAGCAATTGAAATGTTATTTGTTCTTTGCTTTAGTTAAATTTTTTTCTTAATGTTGAAAGATATCAATCACAACTAATTATAAAACAAGAACATTGAACTTTTTTTTCACTTTAATAGATTATATGGCTCCATTTAGCTCCTCAAAATTATATCAGATGAGAGTGCAGTCATTGAAACGACAAGACATTGTGACTGGTATGGAAAAATATTATTCCTTGTAGTGTCAATAAAGTTGTGAGAAAACTTGTTTATCTTGTTGGCCAGGTTAGATGGGAGAAGAGTGGAAAAAATTATATCAAACTGATGTTAGTGTTTTTAAAATATTATTAACATCTTCCAGTGAAGACAAAACTGAAAAAAACATAGATATTTTTATTCAATAATTTCTTTAGAGCCAATGAAAGCATAGTAGGTTGTTTTGGTGCATTCATGATAAAGAAGTGGAGAAATTGGATTCCAGTTTTACAGAGCTGCTGATGGAAAGATGCAGGTTACATCATTCATTTCTGGAAGGAATTGGAGTTTGTTATATTCAATTGGTTGGGATGTTTAATCTCATACTTGCTATAATAGCAGATCCAAAGAAGAGCAACAAGACTTGTGAAGGGCTTGGAGAACATGCCTTACGAGGAGCGACTGAAGGAACTGGGGCTGCTTAGTCTGGGGAAAAGGAGACTGAGGGAAGACCTTATTGCTCTCTTCAAATACCTGAGAGGTGCTTACAGTGAGAGCAGGGTTGGTCTCTTGTCACTGGTGACAGGATGAGGGGAAATGGCCTCAAGTTGCACCAGGGTAAGTTTAGGTTGGATATCAGGAAAAACTTCTTTACTGAAAGGGTTGTTAAGCACTGGAATAGGCTCCCCAGGAAGGTGATTGAATCACCATCCCTGGATGTGTTTAAAACCATTTGGATGTGGTGCTCAGGGACATGATTTAGTGGAGAGTTTTTAGAGTTAGGGTAGTATGGTTAGTTGTGGTTGGACTTCATGATCTTGAAGGTTTTTTCCAACCTGAGCAATTCTATGATTCTGTGAAAAATGCCATGGATATTATTGCTTAACTGCAGTTTTGCTTATAAAATTGGATTTGAGTAAGCAGGAGTGAATGATTGTTTCTGCTATAAGTGAAAGAAAATTTTCTGCAATGTAAATATTTGGTATGGACATTGTAAAAATATTTTACTATCTTTATTTTGATAATTGATGATAAAAATTTGGTTGCTGAAGTTTATTTCTTGTTTAAAAAATTGACAAGGATGAATGAAGAGGCATGACAGTATTTTGATGCTTCTGAGTTGATAAGTATTTTTTTAAATTTGTTTAAACTGTGAGCTTTTCCTTTGTACCAGTATTAGCTGAACCTGAGAAAATCTTCGTCTACCCATGCCCCAGTCTTTCTTTTTGACAGTTTTCATTTGCATATGTGTCCAGCCCACTAACTTTATGATTTTGTCACTTTTGTTTTAATTAAAAAAAATAAAATAAAATAAAATAAGTTTTGTTACTTATATACGTTAGCTATATAATATATGTCAAGTATAATGTATTTATATATCACTACTACTACCATATATAATGTATGTGGCTCAACACTGTTCTTCCTTACTCAGTGAAGCCCAGACAAGCTTAAAGTAGCAGGGATTAAATGTAGCCTACTTTTTTTCCATTGTGTTTTGGCTTTATACATTAGAGTTTTATGTCAATCTCCTGCTGACCGATGGAGTGGCCCACACAGAGCAAAAAAGAGTTTTAACAGGGAAGAAAATGCCGTAATCAGTGACAAGGAGATAGCCATGATGGAAAGGTTCAAAAAGCATTGGTTTTGGCCTGGGCTCTCTACTTACTGGGTAACTATCTTCTTTGGGCATTACAATGGATCTACCTCTGATTTATTATCTGCTCCCATCCTACAGCTAATCGCTTTATTTAACAAATCCTTAAATATTGAAGAAATAGATGTTTGGCTCCCCCCCCTCTGTGAATAAGCTGTTCTTTGAAAAGGAGATTTGTTGCACTGATACTGTTCCACCGAGAGCATATGCTGTTATTATGCTAGTCTTCTGCCTTTTTCTGACAGTTTATTTGGAATGAAAATATAGTCATCTGAGTTATTAAACGTTTCATACAATCATATCTATCTTATAGCATCCCACTGTGAGGATTGCTGTGACCGAAGAGAATATTTAAAAATCTCTTAGGATTTGTGTTTTCTTACGGGGTGCATGCAAATATATGGAACATATATATAAGTAAACTTGTATTAATCCCATTTGAGGGCAGCATTTATTGCAGAATTACAATTAAGCATGTTTTCAATTCATGTGGCCATTTTAAGTTATTAGGTTCCACATCAGCATTTTTTCAAGATCTGTTTTTTTGTACTGCTGTATGTTATGTTTGCTATAACATTACTATACTTTCCTCATCTCTGAGGTTGTACCAGTGTCGTGGTACAGCATCATTGAATGGTTTGTGTGAAGAAAGAAAAATGAGGCGTAAAATAGTTCAGCCAGAACCATGTCCACAGTATGGAACTTTTTGTTGTTTCTACAGTGAAAGTGCACCATATTGTTTTGTAATTCAAAAGGAGTATCCAGTCATCTAATATGAATTAAATTAACGGAATTTTAAATAATCGATTTGGTGAAAATAAATTAAAGTACTGAAAAAAATGCAAATGTTATTAATCTATTTGACGTTTCTACTAAGATAGAGAAAAATGTAAAGCTTTTTTTTCTTTTACATAACTTACATATATACATAATATATATACGATACAGAACTGCAAATTTTCTTGTTTTTTAAGCGTTCAATCTTGAAAGATTTATTAAATTATTTTGAGACTATGTTTGCCATATATCCTAATGGAAGTGCTCTTTTCCAATGGATAATATACATCGCTTCTCACAGTACTGTTTCTTGAACGTATGTTCTCAGATAAAAAATTTCTTCTGACAAACTACCCTATCAAGTAGACCATGCAAAACAAAAACATATTTGGGGAAGTTGAGACATGAAATCTACTGGAGGAAAAAGTAAATTGTGGTGGTTAATGGAAAGAGTCAGGAGAGGAAACTATAAAAAAGAATACTACAGAAGAGAGGCTGCTTGGAGGCTATTTCCTTTCACATTACCTTCATAATGCTTTTATCACATACTATCACAGAACTCTGTTTAATTTCTCACTTAGTTTAAATAGAGAAGTAAGTGCAAGATACAGGAATACGGTAATTCACATGCAGATTTGTGAAATCAAGTTTTTCTGAGTTTATGAAAAGATTAAATTAGCTTGTTTAGATGAGTGTGTTGTTTAATAAATGTGGAATTATGCATTTACAATGATTTCGTAGCTGTAATATAGTTTTTGACAGCTTTATTGGTGATTGCAACAACTTGTTCCTCATGTATTCAAATATTGCGTAATTGTCTGTTGTAGCTGTGCTTCAAGGCAACTCATATTACCAAAACATAATAGAAAAGGGAGAGGAGAGGAGAAAGGAGAGAAACAAAACAAAAATAAAAACAACCAATGTAAATATATCCAGAGTGAATAGGTTGAATGTTTTCCCTGTGGCAATTCTTGATGATGGCAGTGCCTGAATGCTCAGTTGATGTGAACCACTGTAGTTGTATTGATGTGTGAATATTCAACTGGCTCCAAGTCTCTGGATCCCAGGAAGACTTGCTGTGAGAACTGTTGAGATGAAAGAAAGAGAGGAGACCTGCAGTTCAGGAGAAAAGGGACATTCTGTAACATGTTTAAGATGTATTGACAATATTTTAAAAGCATATTTCTGGCTTCTTTGTTCTACCCTGATGAAGAATATGGTACTTAAAATCATCATAAACCATTTTTATTAACTGTAATACAGTCATACACTGACTGATTCAGTTTTCAGTGTTTCTTAACTTTTGTCATTAGACCATTTTCTGAACTGCAGAATCCTGCAAGATTTTCCAGCAAGAGAAGTGCTGCTCCAGGTTATGCTTGTAGTTTTTCCAGGTATCAAAAATGACTGAAATGCCCTTAAAAATATGATTTTAATGCACTAATTAGTATTAACAGGAGAAAAAAAAAAAGAAAGAAAGAATACAGTTTATATATTTTTTCTCCTATTTGCTATCCTTTTATACCCTGACTTTCACCTCTAGCCAGATTCATTTATTTCTGACTAAGCTGGTTGCTGTCTTTTGAGTTAATTATTGACGAAGTGATGACTTAAATACAAGTGTACAAATTAAGCTAATCCATTTAAAAGAATCCATATTTCTTTGCTGTTTAAACCCTGCATAATCTCCCTGTGTATTTATTGTAATTTTGTGCTCTGCTTTTATTCTCATCTACTCCTGCACCAGCTGCTGCTGCTTCTGGAAAGCAATTTTGCTGGCATATCATTTCACCAGTAGTAGCTGCCCAAGGGAAATTGTTAGATCAAATCGATTCTACAGATACTGTTCTCTGTTTCCAGAATTCTGCCCTTTCTTTCCCCATGTGTGACATAAACATCTTCAGTTCTTGTCTTTTTGTGTGTGTGTATGTGTGCTTCCCTGTAAGCTGTTAGTACTATTTACAGTACTGTAAAACATCAAAGTATTTCGGATTCCTGAGTGTATGCAACTCAAAATCAATGCCACTCTTGCCTTCAGCTTCAGCTGACATCTTTTCTTAGAACTGAACTTTCCTTTAAGACCTAAGCCTATATTTCATTAGATATATTCTATCTGATTTTATTTGAATGAAGACATGAATAGTACAATCTTAAGTAGATTCTGGTTATCATGGTAAAATTATCGAGAGTATTCTTAAACATTTCATTAAACTTTCCAAACATTTTATGTAAAGTGCATTCAGAAAACAAGCCAATGCAGTAACCTATACAGTAAGAACAAGCACACTTTAAAACTTGGTAGGAGACTACATCTTTAAATGAGAAGTAGTAGACTAAGAAATATTACTAGCTATTTATAATGCATGATCAAAGAAGTAAGACATGGAACTGCTCATTAAATATTTATAATTGAGAAAATATTTCCAGGAAAAAAAAGAAAGGGGAAGAGTCACATAAATAGTCTCACATTTGCAAATGGTAGAAAAGCAGTATGGTAACCAAAGAAATACAAGGAAAACTGAGTTTATTGTTTAAAACAATAGAGCTACAATTAAGAATCAGGACAATATATTTATAAAAAGTTGGCATAGATCCATGGACAAATACATCATCATAAATCAATGTAATATACCTTTCATAAGATTACCATTAAGTTATATAAATACTAATGTTGCTGTTTTATAAAGCAGCACAGTCTAAAATTTGATTTCTGACTTGTGTAATATATTTCATGATGACTGAGAGGATGGAAAATACAAAATCCTCATGACTTTCAATAAATGCTATCATACAAAGAGATTTTCAGAAATCAGGATGTAGCAAAAGCCTGCTGTGTCACAGTAGTGGTCTATCTAGGCTGGTATTTTGCCATTGACAACATTAGTGGGGAAATGCTGTTTAGAGAGAGGATATTTGTCAGGACACTTTCGACATATTGCTCCCCTAATACTTGCATCTACAGCTGTTTCATTAGAGATACAGAAATATAGCACCTTCCCTAATTTCAACACTATCAGTTTCATAATCTGTTGATCATGAGTTTATCTAATACTTTTCTGATCATGCTGATGCTATCCTGTAGTAGCAACCTATATTTTTAAAGAAATACTTTCTAGTTTTAACCAGCCTCTCTAGCAAGTTTCATCATCTGATTTCAATTTTAGAATTGTTAGATTTGGTGAATAAAAGCTCTACATTTAAATTGTCTTCCATTTTATTAACCCAGAAGATGTTCCTGTCACATACTGACTGTGAGATTTCACTTCATGCTTCTTTGTCTGAGAAAGAAATATTGAGTAGTTGTCTAAATAAAACTGAGAAGACCCAAGACTGTCCACCTTTCTAGACCCTCATAAGAGAACCTCACCAAGCCTTACTTTACTTGTTCTCTGTAGCTCAGAGTGTTCTAAGGCATGTTCTAAGACCAGAACATCTCTCAGTATTCGTTTCAAAGAGTGGCAAAATATCATCCTCCACTTTGTTCCTAATAACTTTTCCAGTCTGTCTAGCATTTTGTTGAATTAATTATCATTATGTCAGTGATCTGAAATTCTTGACAATGACTACAAACTCTGTTTTTGTTAGTTGAAACTACCAGTATGGATGGATATCTTTAGTAATTTTCCCTGAATTCATTACTTTACATTTCTTTAGAATCATAGGATAGAATCATAGAATTGCTCAGGTTGGAAAAAACCTTCAAGATCATGAAGTCCAACCACAACTAACCATACTACCCTAACTCTAAAAACTCTCCACTAAATCATGTCCCTGAGCACCACATCCAAATGGTTTTTAAACACATCCAGGGATGGTGATTCAATCACCTTCCTGGGGAGCCTATTCCAGTGCTTAACAACCCTTTCAGTAAAGAAGTTTTTCCTGATATCCAACCTAAACTTACCCTGGTGCAACTTGAGGCCATTTCCCCTCGTCCTGTCACCAGTGACAAGAGACCAACCCTGCTCTCACTGTAAGCACCTCTCAGGTATTTGAAGAGAGCAATAAGGTCTTCCCTCAGTCTCCTTTTCCCCAGACTAAGCAGCCCCAGTTCCTTCAGTCGCTCCTCGTAAGGCATGTTCTCCAAGCCCTTCATAAGTCGTGCTCTTCTTTGGAGCCGCTCTAGCACCTTAATGTCCAGTACATATTTCTGGCTAGTTTTGTGAGCTTCCTTTAGTGTTTCATGCTGTTGGAGGTTGTGATGTTGGTTGTTCGAGGTGCCTTTCTGATATTTGATGTTACTATGCCATTTGTTTCCCCCTTTGCCTTTTCAAGGTCACAGTAAATGATAGCTGTTTCTCCCCTGTGACTTGCAACAGGCTCAACAGGGCACTTGTCTGTCTGTTAACTTTTCTCCTAGCTTAAAATGCTTTTTAGTGCCAACAGGCTGTCTCAATCGTGATTGAAGTGTAGCCTGAACACATTGTTCAGCCCCTCCAATTCAGATTCTGCCAAATTCTCATGCACCTATTGAAGCTGGAAATCTCTGCCTGACTCTCAGGTATTACATATGAACCTGGTCTTTTTCCATGGGGATCATGGATCCCAGTGCCCTACTCCTGAAGACAACTCCCAGAATATTACTCCTGCACTTTTTACTGGTACTGATACTGATAGTGATATTAATTACAATAACTGACCTCTCCCCCGCATCTCCCAGTTCTTCGGACATCTCAGAAGATCTATTACCTTTACATCTACTAGATAAGTTAATCTGCTTCTTTTCAGATATCAAAAACTTAATTATCTGTGTGACTAATAATCTTTCAACTGCCGTCACCTGCCATCAGCATTTCTTTTTATCTTTGAAGTTCCCCCCAGCTGCAGGAGTATTCTTAGATCATCATGCAAAAGTACAAAGCATTTGCAGTGCAGCTCAAACCAGTAGTTTAGATCTCTTTTCCTCAGGTAGGTCTTCTATTGTGGAGACTGCTATAATCCTTCGTGGCAGAAATGCCTGTCTGCTAGCAGCTATGGAGGATAAATTATTTTGCAGTATTCCTGTAGGCTTCTGCTTTCAACCTTTCAGATTTTCTTAGATGTTAGAGGCAACTAGAATCTCCCTGTCACATATATGCCTTTACAGAACCCATCTCCTGGATAGGTAATTGAAAATAGTGCATTCTGTGTAGTAAAAGAAAGATAAATCACATGCTGTTGCTTCAGTACTAGAGGAGGTTTTATCAAGCAGTTTATTCTACTTTTGTTCTTTCTGATCTCTAATCTCACTGAAAGGTTTAAAGCATCCTGGAAGTATCTAGTTCTCTTAATTGGTTGGGAAAAAAAAAATCTAGACAAGCAGATCAAGCTAAACTATCACAGATATTTAAAGTTAAATCAGATGAACTCGAAAATGCCCTGTTAATATGGAAAGGAGAATTTTGTTTGGCTTTGGCATGCCCTGGTCCTTGCTGTGTTTGAGCACCAGATATATTTTTACTTGAATAACAAATTAATTGTATTTATCCCTTCAGAATTTCTTGAGGAAATATAAACCCTGTTTCTAAAGAAAATCTTGTTTTCATTTTCATGGTGGGGATAACTCATAAGCCTCAATCCTTATTGTTTTTTTAATGCTTCTCTGCAATTAACAATTAATTATTTTTCATTGAATAGCATTGAAAGAATTCTTCTTCAATAAATAACATTGGTCTTCAGCCTGCCATTGTTAATATACCGTTTCAGCAAGTGAAATTCAGAGTTTCTTTTTTCTGTGACTTTTCTAGAAGCTGAAGAGCTCAACTTTCCTCAGTGTTATGAATTTTTACATGACCTAGATGATAATCAAACTAAATGATCTAATTTGTAATTTAGCAATGTAAGTTTCTTCCTTCTTCAACATTTGCTTGTTTTACTTAGAAGAGTGTCGCCTTTGGAAAGGCTTTAGGAAATGCCCACTAGCAATGCCAAGGGAAAAAGGTTTAAAAGCTTAAAATCTGCTCTCTTTCACACCCGGATGAACTCGTCAGTGGAACTTCCAACTCCTTCAGTTCATGAGTGTTTTAGAATAGCTTATAGTTTTGCTCTGATTACCCTCTAATTTTTTTTTTTTTCCCTACTAGTCAAAAAAGCTGTTGTTTTCTGAAATTTTGCTATATATGTGAATCTGTTCAAATAGACCTTCTGTGTCTCTACTACTCCATCTCAACTGCTACTAAAGAGACAATTTGGATCCGGAAGAAAATCGTGAGAACAGTAAGAAATTTGGGGAAAAAGTGATTTGAAAATAAATATTAAAACAACTGTCCCTGTTAGTCAGAAGGGAAAAAGTGACTGATGAAACAAGTGATAAGAGTTCTTAAAAAGCCAGAAAAGAATGCAGGCTGTCAAAACGTAAAAAAGAACTGAGAAAGATTCATCTTATGTGTTTCTGCAGATAGATAATTAATTTGTATTGACAGATTTCGTATAAAGCATTCCTTTAAATATATAAATAAATGACTTTATATCCATCAAAAAAATCTGGTTAAAAAAAAAAAAAAAAGAGAGAGAGACTAAAAAAACACATTTGTAACAGCCAAACAGCTACTTAGGGGAACAGCTTACCCATTGTGGTTTGAAAACACTTACAATTGAAGGTTATAATACCAATTTAAATAATACCTGCTAAGAGTGCTTGACATAATGTCCCTGAGTTTGTGAGTTTGCACCTGGGAGCATAGGATCCCATAAGACTGCAGGTAGAATAGTGTTGTGTGATATGGGTTGAGGCTGACTGGGCTGTGAATCCAAAACTAAGCTCCATAGGGCTGCTTTCAGCATAGCAGGCAAACTTTCCATGCTCTATTAGTTCAATCTCAAAGCAGTACTGGTAGGGAACTGCAGTGCAAGCCAGCCAGTGCCTGGAGAATAATTGAGTCGATCGGAGATAATTGCACTCCAAATGTGTGAAAGACAGTAGCCACAATGGGAAAAATTCAGAGAGCGTGTGTATGTCTTGTGCTGAAAGGGGCATGCTCTTTACAGCAATATTTTCAACTGACACTTGAAATTTAAATTTATCTCCTAATATGACAGTAATAGCAGCATGAATAGGAAAACAAGATTAAGAGGAAAGTTCATGAACAAATTACAGGATAACATTTTAAAATTATTTCTTCTATTCTTCTAGAAGAATTTAAGAATCTACTTCTAGAAGAATCTTCTTCTAAGAGGAAAGAACTGAGAGTAATATATACATTAGTGGATTAAATCAATTCTACAAGTGCATTTTTTGTTGCATGTTATCTGCTTAAGCCTCATTGCTAAATGTGCTTTTCTTATATACAGGAAATAGCAAGATGAGAAGATGAGAAATGGGCTACTCGTAAGTGTAATGACACATGGTATACCATAGCTTCTCCAGGCTAATTTGAGCTGAGAAAGTCCTAGAATGTATGTTGAATATATGCTGAGTATATACTGAGAACATTTGAGCTGTTCATAGTATGAGTGATGTCACTGTGCAGTTTTTTAAAACAGATTTGCAAATACCCAGGTTTGTTACTGCATAGACTCGAGCCATCAGCCTATTGTGTTCCTCATCTTGTTGTGCTGATAAATAAGACAGAAACAAGGGGGATTCTAAGATTATTTGTGTCTCCAGATTCTGCATCTTTATGTCATTTATATGGTATGGCTACATAAATAGTTGATTAGATGGCTTCTTAGAAAAATCAGATTATTCTATTAATAGACATTTTAAATATAGTTAATAAATCTGTGTTTGTTTCCATTCACCTTGTAATATTTTCTATGTGTTTGCTGTAATAAAACTATGTTCACTGTAATAAAATAATTTTCAGCCACCTGCATGGTAGAAAAATGAAAGATGCATCAAATACTCTTTCGTCACGAGATTTTCCATTTTCTGAGTATTAGACCTTCATTAGCAAAAGGAGTAGAACCGAGAAGCTGCAATGTCCTTTTCTGCTTGTATTTCCAAACCAAAAGAAAGCAAAATATTCTTGTTCCTTTACATTGAAGGAAATCATGTAGGCTCAGATGTGTAGCCTGGTTTTTCATGTGGACATCTCTGTGTCTGAAGAATTCATTCCTAGTCATGCATTCAGTTCTTTAAAAGAATGAGTCTCTACTATTTTGGAGAGTGTTTTCTTTAAATTTAATGTTGTATCAGTTTGCATCTCCTCCTAGATTAGAAAATTAAAAGAAAACAAAAACTGAGGGGCATTATTTCTCTGTAAACAAGAAGATCAGTGCAGTTCTGCACTTGTCTCCCCAAGAAACATCTTGACATAAATGTGACTTGCATGGTATTTGTACTAAGAATAGAGTTACTGGCAACTGTTGATGTGGGTGACATCCACGTCATAGTTAGGCAGTCAATCACATAGACTTTTCATATTCCTTTCTTTTGCTTACCTGCAGATATTCACAAAATGCACAGAAGAATTAAGAATTTTAATCTTACTATAATTCTTGCTTGAAATTCAAGCCTGCCATTTCACATTTTCATGCTTAAGTGAAGATTTATGGGAGGTACTTCTTAAAAGCATCAGAGGAAAAATAAGTATGTTGCAGTTGGTGTACATGTATGTACATAAGGAATAGATATAGTAGCTTTAAATGGAATGTAGATAATTTGCATGCAAGAATAGTTGGTACTAAAGTGAGTCTTGTGTAAAGATCTTTATATAAATCCAGATGCATTATTTGTTCTACTGCTTCTTTCAGAATAATAAATATCATTTTTGGTAGAATATAAAACTTCAGCAACAAAATTCATAGCAGTATTTCCCTCCCTGTTCCACTGCAGCAAAACCCTTTGTATAAATATTCACTACTGCAGAGAAACCAAATGTACTCTTGAAGCTTGGGAATACTTTATGTCATTCAGAAGCATCCTTTTCTGGCAGACACCTGAAGTTGTACCCAAGCTCTTTTAGCTAGGAGGATGGTCACAGTTTTATGTGGCCCCTGAGACAAAAGGAAGGAGAATGAAGGAGGAATGAAAGACTCTTAAAAGCTATTGCTTGTTTTGAAGTGAGGAAAATTGGAACATTTATAGTTTCTTTGTATACCATACCTTTTTCCCCTCAGACTTTTTAAAGACTGTCTAATATTGCCAAAATTTTTAATTTTTGTTTTGGCTTTAAAAATATTCAATTACAGGGTTAGTAATGTACTATCTACACAAGGGGGAACTGCACTGAATACACAAATGACACATTCAAAACAAGCATTATGTAAAGGACTGTAAAATTCACTGTTCTCTCTGTGTTTTTCTATCTGCTATTTGTACCTGTGTATATCTATTTGGGTACTATGCATTTTTGAGCCATGTCAGGATATTAAGTATTAAATGCCTCGGTTGTTCAGAGTTTAGGTAATGTCCTTTAAAAAATAGCCAGCCAAAAGCGGACTGGTGTATTTCCTTGTGTGAAAATTACTTCGTATCATGCTTTGAATTTAAACATGGAAAAATGAGTGGATCATATGTTAAAGCCAATCCCCAGTGGAGTACTTAGAGGCCCAGGAGGGCTGCTATACTTTGTCCTGATTACCAAAATAGGAAATCAAGCAGAGATTTTTCATTCTTTTTATTTAAGATGGGTTAAATTTTGAACATCACCCATGAAATATGTTACTGACAGTCTCAGAAATGTAATGACATAGGCTGACCTTCAGGACAATGGTTTCTGGCAGGAAGAAAATGCAGAGGCCCTGTTAGGAGGAAAGAAAGGCAAAGAAAACTGCGTAGATTTCTTATTTCTCCTTCCTCATAACGTAATACTGGTCTGTGTCATGTAAATGGCAGATTGTTGTACAGATCTGTTTTCACAGGGAAGTTTAGGTAAAGAGGCTTTGCAGCCATTTGTGTGCATCAGCAAAACTGCATGTGCTTTGTGGAGCTTTCAGACAAAGGTCTCCTACTGAAAGTTGCCACATTTAAACTCCAAATACTAGTTCAAGCTAGTGAATGCTATCTTAGATAATTTAGCTGCCTGAAATGGCGAATGAGAGCAGTGAATTCTTTCTGAATGTCAGTGCCTACATTATGAAGTGTTGCAGCTAAAAATGAACTGCTTGACTTCCATTCGGAAACAGGTAAGAAACGACAAAATTGGAAAGTAAATAGCGGTACCCTCATGTTCAGAACAAAGTTGTGTCTCAGGCTACAGTGAGATCAGTAACACAGAAAGAAAAGAGCTCTCTTGTCTTCTGAGCAGTTTTTTTTCCAGCAATAATACTAATCCTTTTTCACTTACTTTCCAAAATACATTTTATTTCCAAACTGACAGTGGAAAGGGGGAAGGATTTATTGTTAGAATGTGGTCAGTACTGTGAAACTTGGATACGCTGTCAGATGAATTTTAGGAAAATGCTGTGAGAAAGGAATCAGACATCTTGACACTGAGATGATTACTCACATTTGGGAAATTGAAACAGAGAAAACAGAGATACTGAATATGGTAATGAAATAGCAGTGCAGATTTGTTAACTCAGGAAGACACCATCTAGGTTGATTTTTATTTTTTTTATTTTTTTTTAGATCCATTTAGGAGCAAGGTCAATTCCACTGTTTAAATTATATGACGTGCTAATGCATCTACAGAAAGTTACTTTACATAGAAATTACACCTCAGTTAAATATTCCTTCATAAGTTCCTGAGCCAGAATTTAAATAACACCATGGTTCATCTTATCAAGTCATTCAGAATCTTTTTGAAAGGTTTGCATAAGAAAAGTGATCTGTTTCCTTACACTGTGAGCATACAGAGAAAGGGTCAATTTACCTACATCCTAATCCTAAATGGAAGAAGAAATTGCTTTCTGGAATATCTAGTGTAATTTGTTGCAGGCTGACTGTTAGATAGTACTTTCTGAAGATGATAAAAGACATTAATTGATTTTGTAGTTCAGTGACACTAGGATAAGTGATGCTCTCAAGCTTGGCTTAGAAACTTGTTTTCATTTTTCTTCTTTTTGATTTGAAAGGTTTATATCAAATACATAGGAGGCACTGATGGAAGAAACATACCATGCAACACATAATTAGTATGATGAATGTATTAGACAGTGTCTGTCTTTGTTTAGCTTATTTGATTTTAGATTAAGTGCATTAGTGCCCAAGGAGGAAAAGCAGACTGTAGATGAGGGATATATATGTATTTTTTAATGTTCTTCAATGTTAAAGGACATTAGGAAACTAGGTATTATCAAGTTAAAAACAGTTTGCTTTCTTTGTAGCATTTGTGTAACCATTGTTTATCAGTTATTAACATGTAGTGCCTATTAAATATTTTTTTGCAGATAACGCGTGCAATAACTCACAGAAGATACAATATCTGTTTAGGATGTAATATATTATGGAAACAAATATTGAGTTTTTCTTGGTCAGAAATTCAATCCCATAAACTTGTAGTGAGAAATGAACAGACTTCCTGTACTGAGTCCTTATTCCCTCTATTCATTTCTCTCACACACTTGTATAGGGTAGTTTGAGCTACACTGTACCAAGGGCATTGCTGTGACCCGGTCCTTGAAGAAGCAGCAGTTGCTGACTTCCAGCTGGTTTTAAAAGAACTTTTTTTTTTTTTTGCTGTGTATTCTGTCCTTTAGCCAGCACATACAATCACTTCTTCCCTGTCCCTATATTGAAAGAAAAAAGAGCGTGTTCTGTAGACATTGATTCTCATGAAAGATGGAGAAAATGTTAATTTCTGTTAGTCTTCCTTCAGATTTCAGTAATTAACATGAGGCAATTACTTTTTAAAAATATTTTGATAGTTTTAACAACATACATGTTAGTAAGGAAAGTAAAAATAAAGCCAGATGTTGCTGAAAGTTACTGTTGCATGATATAAAATAATCAACACAGTCTGATGGCTTTGCAAGTCTCTTACTTCCTGCTTCAAAAATGGACGTGGGTTGATTTCCACAAACAGTAGTTAAGTTGATCAGGGAAGACTTGTCCTGTATTTGTAATATACTTCTTGAGCAGCTCTGCAGTGAGCTCATGCAGTCCTTGAATTTTTATTTTGTTTCATTTATTCTACGTTTGTATACATGTAGATCTATGCGCTTTAACTGGGTTTTTTCCCTATAGAATCACTAAGAAGGTGATTGCACAAACTTTCCTTTTAACTGATTCAGTGTTTTCTTGGACCACTGATTATAAAGTGTATTTGTTATGAGAGACAATTAGAAGATATAGCTGCAGAACTAAAATCTGGTTATGTATATTGATATTTTATTGTGTGTTTCAATGCAAATTAACTTTTATCTAGGAAGAAAAACTCTTCTTCTTAGCAACTCATTAGTACTACTTCACCAAAATGCTTAAAAGCTAAGCAAAACTGGCAATCAGGACATTTCCACTGTCAGGGAATGTTTATTAAGAAGTAAGTTACTTGCAGAACATAGGGAAAATGATTAGAACTGTAAGATGGAGAAAGAGAAATGGAAGCCATAGAAGTGTAAATTTCATTGACCTGTGCTAATGCAGCAGTATAGATAAAATTACTTGCTCTAAAGTAGATTTAGTTATGATCTGTAAAGTGTAATTTTATATAAGCGTAACATCTCAGGACAAGACTGAGGAAGGAAGTTTGACAGGTGGCTAGGGGCTATGCTATTAGAGGCTTTTAACAAAAAATAATTTAAACAATATAAATTTAATCTGCCACCTTCTAGGCTGCTGTCCTGAAAGACAAGCACGATGACTGAACAGTAGTAAAAACTGTAAAGCTGCCAACATTCACTTCCGGCAGAAAATTTCAGTACTCAAGCATTTTACTTACACACATGCATATTTTTCTCATAAAGTCAAGATACAGAAATATCAACATATAAAAATAAGAATTCTCTGGCTAAAAAAAATTCCTCTTCATGCTTTTGAATATGTACAGTCTTCAGTGACTGCCAAACATGATTCTGTTAGAAAATATTGCTAGAAAAGCCTAGATGACTGCTATTAAAACAATACATGCAGATCAGTCGGTTATATTAAACAGATAAAAAAAACTTTTTGAAAAGCTTTTTTTTATATTTATAAATGAGAATTCAACTCAAATTAAAAGGACTTAGCTTTGGTAAAACAAACTTCTCAATATTACTCATTTCTAGAATACTTTTTCATAAATATTCTTGAGGTTGTTTTGCTTTCACTGCAATTTTGGATGGGGAAATATTTCGCTAGTTCAAGCTTTTCCAGACAAAAGAAGCAATTCCAAAACATACTTGAGATCTATCAGAGATAATGTCAAGAGTTGCAGTCAGGGTCTTGTTTTACCATGTCCCTTCAGCATGCGTGAAATAATATTATGATAAAATAATTGTAATTGTAAATAATTATGTTTTCAATCTGTTTTCACAACTGTCTAGTTAATAACATCATGACAGTGTATTTCTGTGGTTGAGAATAAATTTGAAAGTTTGCAGAAGAAAGGGGATGGAATCTCCTTTGTGTCTGGGAAAAAATGTATGTTTTTATTCTTCTGAACCAGACAGAACAAATGACGATTTTTCAATTACAGTTTCAGGAACAGGAATTAATTTCATGTTTCTTAAAGGAGAACTATGGTCATAGTTGTGAAAAGCCGCTGAGAAATATAACATGGACAGCTGTTTAAATTCAAAATAATTAAGAGGTCATATATGAAACTAAGAAGAGCTTCTCGTACAATTAAAATTATATGATGCTTTTAGCCAAAAAGATGAGATTTGTAATGGACTGTTGCCAACACAGGCCTATGACTTAAAAAGCATATATTTAAGTAATGTATCCTGTGTGTTCTTTTTACCATCAGATTGTAACAACATTATAATTATTTGAGTCACAGTTTGTAAACATTTGTATAAAGATAACATAAAACTTCAATGGGAAATGTAAAGGAAAACCAAGTTAAGGCTGTCCTTTCCCTTTAATTTTTTACCAGACATCATATGGCAGTACATTCTATATAAAGCACAGGACTGCAGAATTTCATTTTATTGCTGGGCTGTTTATTTATTTGTTTGTTTCCATTAAGTTTTACACTATTCCCTCGGTCAATATTTGGAAACATTTTGTGGATTAGTTGTTTGAGACGGAGAAACCCTTGATATGTATAATGCCAATTCAGTGTGCAGTGTCTCCTACCTGTCTATCTTTGCTTCCCACTTCTTTTCTACTTGACTCATGTAGAGATTTTAAATACATTTCTTCAAATTTGTTCATCAGTCTTCCACTGTTTCCTGATTTCCTGAATTTCAGAAAGATTAAATGCCCAGTGAATGATACGTGAGCACACAAATTCAAAATTGCACAGTAGGAGGATATTTTTTCTGATCAAAATAAATGTGTTCACTGCTTATTTTAGTTTCTGAATATTTGCACAGTGTTTTACATGCTTTTGGCCTGGTCAAAATAAAGAGTTGCTACAAAAGTAATGCCTCCTATTTTATTACGTTGGCACACAGTGTCAGTGGCAGATGTTGGTGGTATGACTGTAGAGGGTGAATCATCTCGCCAATGTCCTATTACATTCCACGTTGTTGCCATGTGATAGATGGCAGCAGAGGGGCAATCTGACAAAATGGCATCTGACATGACAGTGCATATGAAGCAGATTGTGGAACTGAATTCCTCCATGCAGGCCAAACAGCAATTGTGAGCAAAGTGAGGTGATGGGTGGTGTGTTTCAACAGTGGCAACAGTGATGTGGAAGACAAGCCACATTCCAGGTGGCCACACACAGCTGTCACACCACAAAAATGTCTCAATCAGCAACTCTGCACAAATAGGTGAACTACAACCAGGCATCTGTGTATGGAGCTGAATATTGGGTTTGATGCACTGGAAACAATGGTGGCAATGTTGGAATGGGATTTTGCAAAGTTTGTGCCAGATGAGTCCCTTGAATGCTCACACAGGACAAGAAAGAATAGTATATGCAAATTTGTCAGAATCTATTGAACCAATACAAAGCTAAAGGTGACAGTTTCCTGGATCACGTCATTACCAGTGATGAAACGTGTCACTGCTATGAGCCGGAGTCAAAACAGCAGTCCGTGGAAGGGTGTCCTGTTCCGATACCCTGCTATAGGCAGGGACATGTCCCACTGGACCAGGTTGCTCAAAGCCCCATTTGGAATGCTTCCAGGGAAGGGGCATCCACAACCTCTCTGGGTAACACTCAGCTTGTTGTCATGATGCTGGCTAAGCTAAAGGCTCATGCCAGAGAAGCAGTCTTTCTCTTGCAACAGGATAATGCCAAGCCCTATGCTAGTTTGAAGATCATAAAGCATATTGCCAGTCTTGGCTGGACTGTCCAACTATACCACTGTATCGTGTGGATTTGGGGCCTTCTGACATCCATCTATTTGAATTGATGACTGTGTGGGCAACATTTTCCTAGCAAAAATGCCATCATAGCATCTATGAAACAGTGGTTCACCTGCACTGGTGCAGACTTTTATGAGTATGGCACACAGGCTCTTATTTATTGCTAGTGAAAATGCATAGCTAATAGTGGTGATTATGCTGAAAAACAGTGTTTTGAAGCTGAGAATTTGCTCTATAAAATAGTGTTACTGTGCTCTTTGTAGCTGTTGTAGTTTCCATAGAAATAAATAGAAGGTACTTCTTTTAGAGCAACCTACATAATAAATATTTGCAATTGAAATGCCTTCAGTTTTAAGACAGGCAGTGTCAGGTTTCCAGTTCACAGCATGAACTGTGAATTAGATGGCATTTTGTTCTGTATGCTGAAACAAACTGTAGGGTTTTTTGTTTGTTTTTTTGTTGTGTTTTTGTTTTTTTTTTTTTTTAATCTTTTCTACTGCAACTGGATTATCTTTCCTTTGGTAAGTATGGAATACCTGCGCATAGGACAGAGCTTCTGAGTATGGAAGGCTCAGTAATTGTAATCAGATTATGTTGTGGTTCTGGATTATCTGTGATTTAAATGTGAGGCTTAGGAAGAATAGTAAAAATGGTGTGATGGGTATGAGATTAGTTTAGGAACTTCAGCAGTCAACTGGCACCTAGCTTGTTCTTTTACATAATGGTTTAGCTGTGCTTCTTGTAAAAAACGCTGCATAACACAATAGAAGAAAAATGTACTATCAAACAAGCATATTCTGGTTACAATAATTCAAAACGTTACCTTTTAACATCTAGACTTTGGAGGGGTTGTTTTGGATGTTTGAATGTAAGATTTCTGCATAGCACTGCCATTTCAATTGCTGTAGTATCTATTGCAAAATAACTATTATAGTTTTTTGCATAGGAATTGTGAATGTGTTGAGTAATTTGGGAAAATCATAGATTTTAAAGAGTTGAATAGACAGTTCTCATTGGAAATGCATCAGAAGAGTTAAGGATTTGGGTATTTCTTGCTATTCATTTTGGGCAGAACCGTAGGTGAGCTCTACTGCTTCCTTTTTCCTAAGTATGCATCAAGACATTTTATTTCTTTTGTGTGTTTTGAATCACTGCATGGTTGAATAGATATAATGGCACAAGGCCACAACTGCTCAAGAAACAAATGCTTGTAATTTCTAGTTGAAAGTTCCTTATTCATGTAAACACAGTCATATCGTTCATACCGGAGAAACTGTACCATTTGGCTCTGAAAGATGTTGTGACTCCTCCTCCATTCCCTCCAGAATTCTTTGTGAAATTCTGTTTGTTCACTCAGAATTTGGTTTCATTCTTTTGTTTCTCCAAATGCTGTTACTGTGGGGCAGTAATATGCCAGCTGCACAGGAGAAATTTACCAAACACAAACATTGCATTCAAGGAGAGGATTATAAGTGGTGGCTGAAAATCCATTATCCTTGCAGTGTTCTGTCATTTTACAGGTTTGCACCTGCATGTGCTTGTTTGAATTATCTCTATTCTATTATCAACATATCATTCTTTTAGTTGGGGAATGCACCTAATGGCCTGGAAAATGACTTCAGTGTTGCTCAAAAGCTTTATGTTAGAATGTATTGTGTGACACAGTTAACTCTTGTCAGTTGCCATCACTGAGAAAAGCATGAAATATAGTTAAAGCTGGCACAGTGCTAAATAAAAAAGGAGGGCTGGTAGCTAAAAAATAAAAACAAACTGATAGAATAAAATGAAAGTCACTGACATGCAGTAAATACACAATGGAGGACTTGCCAAGTAGAGTTCAGCTTGCCTCCTGTTTTCAAATGTGCAGTGTTTGCGTTCTATACTATTTTATTTTTATTCTATACTATTTTATACTGTTCTATACTATTTAACTCATGCACTGCTATACCAAACCCTGTCAAACAACATCACTACCACAATCACTGATGTTTTTCTAGCCATTTAAAGCAATTAGTAATGAAGATATTAAAATAATAAAACATAAAATGCAGGTAAAGACTCTTGTTAAGTGATCTAAATTATTTGTTATATTTCATGTTGGGGGGTTTCTTCCAGTGTTCAGCTGCTGGAAATCATGTTCGTCCTCTAAGTGGACACACTCTGATAAGTTGCAGGACTGGCATGCCTTTGCATAATGAATTTGTATTTTATGTCAGAGACCACAGGCATCCTGGTGTGCAGTCTTTAGAAGCAGAGAATCTTCACATAATTGTGTTCTACACAGAGAAATAGCTAGATAGTCAGAACACAGCTGGCAGGAGAAGAAAAGCTGCAAACTATGTCATGATTCAGTTGGACTCTGAAACATTTCTGAAAGCAAAACTGAAAGTTTTTGCAAGCAGAATGACTTGACTTTTTGGGGGGAAACTGACATCCATGCTTCTGTGGGATAATTAGGGAATGTTCTTCTACTTCGTATTTAGGTTCCTCTGTATTACAGTGTGGAGAGCCAGGGCTCTAACCTGTTGATTTCACTGTATGTGAAGGGAATAAAACAAAGCTCTGGAATTCAGCCTTTTAAATATGGCATGCAAATGGAGAAAAATCTAAACTCTTTGAAGTTTGAGATGAATTACATTTCTCTATGTATTTTCTCACCGTTTTCTACTTGTGTCCCTTTAAATATTATACTCAGTAAACAGATCTCTAATTATTAAGATGCTCTTCATACCATTTCTGAATGTGGATTTAATGAAAAATGCTCAGATTTGTCAAGTCACTCTTTTTATATGCCGTTATAATAACAGGAGCCTTACAATAGAAAGTGAAAATTTCATCTTTACAGTAGAATTCACAGTGTTGTAGTATTTGTGTGGAACTGTGTGGACAGCTAAAACCTCTTCTATTCTTTGCTTGAAATAGCTCTTTAAAAAGTTTCCAGGAACAATTTTGTGGACCTGGGTGAAATGTAGTTGCTTGATCTAGTGCTCTGCACAGACTAGGTGTTGTGGGCACACTGTCAGTTCCAAGGATTGGAGTAGTCCCAGTTAATGATTTTCACATGACATTAAGTGAGAAGGTGGCTATCACTGGACTGCTTGGATTATGGTAGTAAGAGTATTCTAACTATTTATGTAATATTAATCATGCTGTCACACATTGTAAATATAGTTAAGAAGAGTTTCAGATGGTACTAATTGTTAACATCATCCAAGCTATGGCATAATAAATGATGGAATCTCCAGTTATTCTATTTTCTAACGTAATGTTTATCAAAGATAATAACTTTCCCTGCCTCATACAGTAAAACAGAATCTTTAAACCTGTGCCTTGTGTTCTGTTGAAAATCAATCTTTTAGATACAGGGAACTAATGGTGAAATCAATATTTTGAAATATCATTGCCTAGTGTTAGGTATGGTTTCTCAGATATAAGTGGGCACACTTATTTTGAGGCCATGTTTTTAAATGACTGTTTTCAGACATTTATGCTTGAAAATTACTGGTTTCATCCACATTGTCTTGCTATTGTGTAAGGAAAACTATTTTGCTAAGATTTGCTTTTTTGTTCAGAGTGGTAAGACCAAAAATAAAAGATATAATGCTTGCAGACAGCTTTTAGAAAATTGTTCTTGAAAAATATATTAATTCATTCAAAACAGAGTGATATAGCTGTGTCCTTTGCAAACTATATATGTGTATCCCATTAAATTTTCTTAAGATTCTGAGGATTTGTGTGCCATTTTCCATTTGATAAATGATATCTTCTAGAAAGGGTTATAAAAGTCTGTTCTCCAATCTTTTTGTAAATGGTTTCTGCAACACAGTTCATAAACAATCTAAGTGATATTGTGTAACGGTAATGGATCACAGTGCAAAAGTTTTATGCATGTCAAAATATGTTTTGAGTTTTACTGTTCAGACTTTAACATTCAAAATGCTACTTCTTACTAAGTTTCAAAAGTATTAAAGAGGATTTATTAGGATACTATGTTCTCTGAGGTCAAGCTGACAATTGTCCTATGTATAGGGAAATGTTGCTCCATAAAAGTGGTTTTTACAAGTGTACTATTAGTCTTGATCAAAACTAAGAAGATAATGTGGACGTAAATGATCAACCTCTACTAGTGCTGAACCAGCTACTATGCGCATTGCCATTTTCTGGACTATTATATGCTGGAAGTTAAGTTTTCTAATATAGCCAGCAGTACTCTTCAAATGCAGCAGTCTATAGATGTCATTTATTTAAATCTGAAATACTTAAAATATATATGGCCCATTTGAATTTTCACTTTTCTGAATGTTACAGTGACTAACTTTGCTGCAAATAAATATACTACATCCAGGAAATAAATTCTGCTTCATAGATGTTTCCCCACTTAAAACTATTTAATTTCCTGTGTTCAGGATAATTTATAGTACTTGAGCTTTCTTCCAGTTGCATTCCCAGTGTTGGTTTACTTACTGCTTTTCTCAAAAGATCCACTTCATCAGCAGAAATGCATTGTTTTTATAAGTACGTATTGATAATTATTGCACATTGTGTATTCAGGAGCCACTTTGTGTCTGTAGCAGATATCAGGTCTCACTGATGAACTGGTTTCTTTCTGATAACGCAAAATGGTAAAAAATTCAGTACAGCCTAAAATATAAACATGAAAGAAAATATATGATTGTGAGTAGAAGGATAGAGAAATTAATTGAATTGCCTAAGAGAAAGGTAATGGCTCAAGTAGGCATGCTGAAAACATAATGGTATGAACATAATGGTATAAAAAAAATTGCCATTTTTGGCCAGATTTTCAGGAGCTTTCTCATAAAGGCAGCCTTTGCTAACATGAGCTCCTCTTGCTATTAATAGCTGAAGAGTGAGAATTCATCATCTAGAGTACTGTATTGACAACTTAGCCCTAATCATGGTAAGAAGCTTTTTCGACTAAAAATAAAAGATAAGATTATTTATTGATATAAATCGTTGCAGCTTCATTATCTTTATTTGAAATGTCTGGATTTACACCAGATTGAGATCAACAATGTGAGCTCCTGCTCATCTTAATTATATATATGTACTTTAAGATCTTAAGAGCAGACAAGAAAAACACTTTACTGTTCCAAACATGGCAAACCATAATTGCTGCTTTTTCTGCACAAGGAAAGCTCCTGTCTACTTGAATTAGGATTTGCTATGGCTGACCTGATCCCATTGATTTTTATAGGTTCTAACTTGGTACATTAGATAAAATGCTCTTTTTAAAACATTTATTTACATATCAGTTATCATATATGTAAGTACATTTAAATTACTTTAGACACTCTGTTTCATATTGTCTCAGGTTATTCTGGAGAACTGAGTTACATATAAGGAGCAGTGCTTACTATTGTAGGTGAAGCTTAAAGGAAGTGTTCCTCTGAAGCATACACAAAGAGAACACCAGGAAAATAATACATTTCTAAGTTTCTTTTGATTAAAGTAATATAGTGAATAAAATATGGAGTGAAAAACTGGAATTCTTCTCTGACTCTCCATTTTATTTTGTCGTATTAATTCCCATCACTACTTAGAACACACATTTAGTAAGCAATCATTGACTTCATACCGAATGGTCAATCAATTTATTCCTATTATCTTTTCTCTATATTATTGTACAGTGGATTCTTTAACAAGAAATAGAGAAAACAGATATAATTTTAGGAAATCATTTCTTGTGAAAGGGACAGTTAGTTAATATCCCGGTTTTTGTTCAGTCCGGGCCTGCATGAGGTAAACATTTGCACAGCATGTAATTCTAGAGAAGGAAAAAAGCTCTAATATAACACTGCTTCTGATCTGTTTTCTTCCCTGTATAGACAACAAATAAATCACTGAGACAAATAAACTCATTCAAGGTATCAATCCTAGGGAAAGTTTATTTTCAGAAGGTCAGTGGAAATTTGCACCAGTTGTTATTTCATTTTTTTTTGACATCTTCCCAAATATTTTATCTCTAAAAAATTCGAATGTCACACCTTCATCTATGGTCAAGATTACATTTTGTCAAACATTTAGACAGCTAATGTTGGTTCAGTGCATGTTTGAAACATTGTAATGTGTTAAGCTGCATAGCACAATCAAACTGTACAAAAATATGAAGCACTTAAAAGAGACATACCAATTACTCAGGCTTACTTAATCTTTAATTGAATTTGTGCATTTTAATTTTTCTACACTGAGCTTTAAAAGGCATATTTATGCATTTGTTATTGTGTTCATCTGAAGGGGTTGTGTAGATCAGTGCAGTTTATGGAACTGCAGTTTTAAGGTTTTATTGTCTTCTCAAAAAAATAATGGAAACTTGGAGGTATAGCATGAAGGCTATTACATTTTTCAGTGACTGCAGATGAAAATGACAGGTAGGAAGAGGAAATGAAAGATGATCTTGTGAATTTTTTTTTTTTTTAATTTGTATTTATTTATTTTCCAGCACTCATCATAGAAGTTTGCATAAAATTGTGGTACTTGTGACTTGGTTAATAAAGTTGCTTTCTTCATTGTAAATGGGGTCCTGGCTTTCCCAGGGCTGAAAACTAAATACATATGGAGTTATTCCCAGAAGTATTAATATTCAGTAAGAAGTTTTAAGGGAAGGCTTTTGTATTTTCAGATTTGTGCTTTATCTGAATGCAGAATCATTTCAAATGGAGTCAAGCTTCAGTTTTAACATAAAAGTGTTTTCCATACTAATATTCAGGCACCTTGCAGAATAATGTATTCAGACAAATTGAGAAGTGAAACAACTTTTTAAAACTGCGTGTTGTCATGGAGCAATCATATTTTGTATTTTGTGTGACTGTTTTGATGCTTTTTCAGTTAACTTTAGTGTGAGGGTGTTTCTTTTCAATGTACTACAATACTTCTCTAATTCAGTAGTTATTTTCTTGATAGCAGTGCACCCATAGCAGTGGAACAGCACAGACTTCTGTTCTCAGCCAACTATTTGATTTATTGTGCCTCTAGGCAGAGATTTATCTTTACTCTGACCAAATCAATATCTAACTCTCAGATCAATGCATCCCAGCTGAATCTCAGCAGAAGTAAATAACTACCTTTTGTGTCACCTAATAGACAAAGGTTTTCTATGCGTTAGGTCTAAGACAGGAAATATTTATGAGCAACTAAATCAGAAGTTTTAATATAGGATAACTTTAAATTTTCTACATAAAAAATCATTGTGTTTTCCATGTGAAAAAGAAAGTTGTGAAAAATGTGCTGTTTACACATTTTCAGCATTCAAAAATATCTATTTTGAACAACTGTTGTTCTTAAGTCAGCGTTCTGTTTACTCTGATTAAATTTCTTAAACATCTCTACTTCTATGTGGAATTTAAACTGTTTCTTTCACTATCTTGGAATTTTGTTATAAGAAGTAAGCTTTCAGTGAACTTATATATGTATATATAGATATAGATATAAATATATGAAACATGTTGAAATATATATGTATGTATATATGAAATATATACGTATTTCAGTTAAAAGGTTTTTTTTCTAGAAAATACAATAAAATTTTTTTTCTAAGATTTTTTCTTCAAGCATATCTATTAATCTCGTACGTAATCATTTTCACTTATTGTAATACATAGATAGATACTATCTATACTATAATTGTATGGATAGTTATATTCAGTTGTACTAAATTTGCTACTAAAACATTTCTAAAGAATTTTTGCTGATTGTATTTCACTGATGGTTAAATTTGATGATTTTACTTTCAGTAGTCATTAACTTGCATGGCCACAATCACACATTGTAGTATTAGTTTCATTGTTGTTCAAGTACCTAGGTTATACATTTTGCATTTCCATATTGACATCAGTCTCACTGTATTTCATTTGCACTTGAAATTTATAAATAAGCATACTTAGATGATGACTAAGGTTGAAATCTAAGTACCTTACGCCAATTACATATAAATTCAGCTATACTGCTATGAAGTCCTTAAGGTGTTACATACAGGTCAGTGATGCACTGAGGTTAAGTGGCACACTCATGGTTATGTTGTGAGTGTCGTGGGTAGAAAAAAGCACAACCTTGTAAAAGCTTGGTCTATTGGCTAAGCAAACTTTCTTACTAGAGGACAAGTGGAGTTACAAGTCTAGACACTGTCAATTACAATTAAACCAGTCAGCATATGAAATTTGTTCAAATGTGGAATCTTTCCAAGATTGTGTGGCTGCATTCAGGTTTTAATTAGCTGGACACTATTTTGACCTTATTTGAAGGCTTTTTTTGTCAGGCTAATAATCACTGTCTTCTTGTCTCTCTTTATCAAGGTGACTTGCTTGAAAAGAAAACACAATATTATTCAACATCATGGGCAATTGTGTTAATTATCTCAAATTATTTAGATATATTCTCATATGTTTATTAAGGACAAAAAGTTAAATTTGCATAAAAGTCTAACTTAATAATAATAATAGATGAGAAATGTAAAATAATGTCTGTGAGTCAATCAATTTTCCTTTCTGTTATGGAGGAGCTGTGAATTATGGGTGAAATGTTAGTGACTTTAACCTTGAGCTCTCTGTTATTTTATCATTTCATTCAAACTACAAATTAAAAAGATTTTCACGTAGATGGGTATGTAGGCATGTGACATTACAAGAAGCAGTATTTGATGCTAGTAGTAAACACTATTTCTGTTTTAAGGGAAGGGTATTTCAAAGCTGGTGAATATTAGCAACCAGTCTTCAAATAGTTCTAAGCTCTTTCTTGTCAAATGGGATTTTCTTTTAGAGGATTCTGGTACTTAATTCCCATCTGCTGTGACCAGGGGTTACTGAAGCATCCCCTGTCTACTTAACTGTTTTGTTCTTCTCAAGTGTCATAAAGTCGTTTAAGGATTAAATGCAACCCCAAGTTCACGTTGTGAAGAAATCACCCTTAATGAATAATTTCCCTCTTCCCAGTGTTTTTTGCCTCTTCCTTATGTTCATGTGCACATCATTTGCTTGATCCTTATACTTGTCTACATGACAAGTAATCTATAATGGAGAATTTTTCAATAACTAAACAACATTAATCTGTTAGTTTTGTATATCTGTATGTATATATATTTGTATAGATACATAGTTATCTTGAGCATAATTAGGTATTCCATTACGCAGCCAGTATTCATTAATTGAGGGGTTTCAGCAATCTTTTTTTTTTTTTTTTTTTTAATTTTTTTTTTTTTTTTTTTTTTTTTTTTTTTTCCCTAGAGTACAGTTTCATCTTCGGTTTTAAATACATGTTTAACTGAATTGTCAAAAAATCAAAAAACCCAAAACTTCATTTTCAAAAGAAGGAACATTAGCCTTGCCTTGTGCTGCTTTACGTAAGGCACGACCATACTGCTTTAACAGAAACACATCAAAAATTTAATTGCTATATTGTTGAAGTTGAAGAAATAATCATTGAGACCTGTTTGCTTCTAACCATATATTTCTTCAGAACAATGAAAGAACTGCTAATTCAGTCCCAAGGAAAAGATATTGGTCAGCGCAAAGTCACTGACTTATCCTCATATAAGACATCTCCAGCTCCAGAAGTGATGTCTTCTATTTTATTGTGTTGGCCCATGATGTCATTGGTGGTATGGCAGTAGATGTCAAACCTTCCCACCAATATTCTGATACATTGTGTTGCTGTGTAACAGATGGCAGCAGAGGGTAATCTGACGAAGTGATGTCTGTCATGGGAGTGCATATGGAGCAAAGGTGTGTCATTCAGTTCCTCCCTGCAGAAAAAAAGTGCTGCCATTGACATTCATCAATGCTTGCTCAACACTGACGGTGACCAAACAGTGGATGTGAGCACAGTGAGGCACTGGGTGGTGTGTTTCAGCAGTGACAATAACAACAGTGGATCACTTCTACTTGAGCAGATTTTTACCACTGCAGCATCCAGGCTCTTGTTCATTGCTGGTAAACATGTATAGCTAGTGGTGATGACTGTGTTGGAAAACAGAGTTTTGTAGCTGAGAATTTGTTCTGTCAGATGGAGTTATTGGGCTTTTCATTTTCGTTTCCATGGAAATAAATAGGAGGCATTACTTTCAGAACACCTACACGGCAATTATAAATTACTGAGTAGATAACATGAAGAAAGCTAAAGACATTGGAAACTATGAATCCATGAAAGACAAGACAACAGTTTAAATAGGTTTAGTATAATTTTTCAAGTAAGAAGAGAGGAGAAAAAATGGAACATAACAACATGAACAAAAATGAGTGAAGATGTAGAAAACTGTAAGAATGCTACAGGAATTAGATCTATGCAGTATTTAGAAAGAAGCAATTATTTGCTTATCACACCATGTAGTCTTAATAGTAGCTATGAAGAACACTGTGTCACATCTGCTTGGGGAAAAGTATCTTCCAAGAAACAGTCTCAGATAAATTCTTAACTACTTGCATAACTTGCTAAGGCAGTTTTGATCATGACAATTCTCACTTTAAATACTGTATTACTAGAGAAATACCAGAACCAGAATTTTCAGAGTGTAAATGTGTGCAAATTTTATGAAAGGACCAGCTAAAGAAAATCTTTAACATTAGGCTGGCAAATTTATGCAAAAACAATTAAAATGAAATAGTTGAGAAAGTATTTAGCTTGTTAAAAATTGCAGTAATGCCTTTCAGTATGTTTTCTGTAAGAACACCAAGTTAAACCCAATTACAGTGTTTCATGAAATGAGGGGTTACGCAGCATTCTAATAAAATACATAGCAATGAGTAGTAGCAACAAAGCACACATTAACTGGATTTGAGCCAGCTACCTGGGAGGTAGCAAAAAATTGTCATCAAGGCAGGATCATTTAGAAAGAAAGAGTTACAACCAGAAGTTAACAGGATTGGTGTAAAAACAAATCTATTCAACTTCTTTGTGGTTTAGAAGTATGAAAGTATTACTGATAAAAGTTTTGGGTGACACAAAATGGACAGAATATTGAACACAGATGAAAACAGCACATCCTGGTGGAATAACCTGGTTTATTTGAAAGACTGTGCTACTCAGTTCAATAAATGCAAAGTCCTACAATTTGGGATGCGGGATTTATAGTAGAAGTGAGGAAGGTAGAAATATATCCAGGAGAACTACATCATAAAATAAGAATAAAGCAATTCAAAATGAATTACCATTGCACTATTAAGCAAAAAAAAAAAAAAAAAAAAAAACACAACAACAACAACAACAAAAAAAATCCTAGCACATTTCTCAAATTGATTTTGTAATGTATTGCAAAAGATTAGAAAAGCAAAATTTCATACAACTATAGAATCACAGAACCACTGAGGTTGGAAAAGATAATCTAGTCCAACTACCACCAATGTTGACCTGTTTCCCTCTAATTCATGTTCCTTAGTACCATATCTACATGTTTCTTGGATGCCTTCAGGGATGGTGACTCAGCCACTTCCCTGTGTAGCCCATTCCAGCGCCCAACTGCTCTTTTAGAGAAGATTTTTGTAATATCTAACTTGAACTTCTCCTGGTTCAACTTGGGGACACTCCCTCTTATCCTATCACTAGTTATGTGGGAGAAGAGGTTGACCCCCACCTTGCAACCTCCTTTGAGGGAGATGGAGAGGGCAGTAAGATCTCCCTTGAGCCTCCTCTTCTTCAGACAGAACAACAGCAGTTCCCTCAGCTGCTCCCCACAAGACTTGTGCACCAGACCCCTTGCAGCTTCATTGCCCTTCTCTGTACGCAATCCACGGCATCGGTGTCTTTCTTGTAATGAGGGGTCCCAAACTGAACACAGTACTTAAGGTGAAGCCTCAGCAGAGCTGAGTACAGGGAGACAGTCACGTCCTTGCTCCTGATGTCTACACTATTTCTGATACAAAATTTACATCAGAAGTTAGTACAGGGAGGAGAGAGCAGAATTGTGATACCAATATTCACATAATGTGTCCTTAGTTCTCTTAATAAAATGTTTTTTGAAACTGAAAAGAGAAAATAACACTGAGTTTTGAGTAAGAAAAATGGCTTTCCAGTTACTTATTTTTACAATTTATTTTATCAGAAATGTAGATTCATGAGAATATATCTTTACAAAATGAAAAAGAGCAAACTCATGGTTAACAAAATTCAAAGCTTTGAATTTGAAGTTGCATACCACCAAATGAGGGGTAGACTTTTGACTTCATGATTAAGAATTGGAATATTCAGTTGAGAAAATAGATAATATCTTGTACTTCTTGATTGCTTCAGTTTAAAATTACATGCTTTTAGTAGAATGCGCTTTAGCCAAAATCAAACTGCTAGTTTCAGTACAGTGCCAGTTCTGTCAATGGTCTGAGTTTTATGGGAGATCTTGTGGTACCATATGCCTTTTAACATAGGGAATCTTTAGACAAATAATTTACCATTAAACTTCAGTATCAGTTATTTGGAGAAATGTATTTTGACAGTGAGTGTATCAAGTTGTATAAACATAAGCTATGCTTACATTACTTTCCAAGAAATATTGAAAATGTTGCTTAAGAAGCATCTGAATTGCAAAGTTTTGACTAATTTCAAAATTTATATCTACTTTGGTGCAGTGAGTTTGATAATGATCTCAAGAGACACCACCTGCAATGCTACATCGAGTTCTGGAGCCCCGAACACAAGAAGAACATGGAGTTGTTGGGGCAGGTCCAGAGGAGGGCCATGAAGATGATCAGAAGGCTGGAGCACCTTCGCTATGGGGACAGGCTGAGAGAGATAGGGCTCTTCAGTCTGGAGAAGAGAAGGTTCTGAGGAGACCTTAAATGGCCTTCCAGTACCTGAAGGGGCCTACAGGAATGCTGAGGAGTGACTTTTTATTAGGGCATGTAGTGATAGGATGAAGGAAATAGCTTTAAATGGGTAGAGGATAGATTTAAACTAGGTATTAGGAGCTTTGGACAATTTTGTAGCATCCAGTGACTCTGCAGCCCACCTTTTGGACTGCCCAGGTGGTGACTGCATGACTTCCCCATTACTGATTTGTTTTGTCTTAGAGAATCTGAAAATATTTTTGGAAAATCAAGGCCATCTGCACTCTTATAGTTCAGCTCATGCTTGTTTTGTGTAGATAGTTATAAGATGTTCCCTTGAACTAGGAAATATTTACAGAATTGATGCTGCATGTCATAATGTGCCCAACTAAATCTAATGACTCGATATTTTACTGTTTCATTATTATGGTAGAAGCATCTTTTTCTGTTTCATCTTCATTTTTGTATTAAAAACAATTTCTAGCTTCATTGGTCCACAATATAGACCCATTTTACTCATCATGATTAACTCTTTCTTGTTAGAAACAGAAACACAGAAAAAAAATTTATACACCGTACTTCAAATTACTGCCAGACAACCTACCAGCTACCACTGGAGTTGTGCTAAAAACTTGAGTTTTAGTGTGTAGAGGTCCTCAGACATAGAGACCTGTGTTTTAACTATTCAACAGAAAAGAATAAAAGACACCCCTATCTTTACAGCCACGTTGAGTCCACACCAGGCTTAGATTTGATGAAAGAATTTGAGTATGAAAGCAGCATGGAAATGTCAGTGCAGCAGGCTGATCTTTTATGTTATTAGATACTAAGATTTGCACCAGAATATTGGTTTTATTTCAATACTGTATTAGCTGATAATTTTAATGCAGATTTCTGAGCCAAAGGGAAGAGTTAATGTTTGCAGGAATAACTACAATCAGAGTGGAATAAACCAGCAATCCAATACTTCTAAATCCAGTAGATACCTTTCCAAAGGGCAGTAATTTGGAAGTATTAGTGCTCTGAAGTCAATGGAACATGTACATCATTTCAGTGGAGAGACATCCCTAGTGGTAGTGTCCTAATTCAACCAGATTACAAGATGCTGAGAAAAAAAATTACTTTTTTCAGAAAGTATGAACAATTTTAATTGAACAGAATTGAAAAATTTGTAAGCTATATACATATGCTTTAACTATTGACAAGAGAAAGAATGACAGCTTCCTGCTCAAATAGGGTGTCCAGTTGCTATGGTATTTCTGTAACATGGATTCCTTTGATTTGCAGCAATTTTATGTGGCAGATTTGTGTTGCTACTCTGCTTGCTGGCAGGCAGCATGGCAGCATATTCTTAATTTAATTCATTTGATTATGTTTTTCATTATGGAAACAGTGGAAGATGCTATGATTTCATTTGGCATCCTCACAATTACCACATAAATTGGTGTGTTTTCTGCTCAGTCAGTGAAGATCTCTTCCAGTCCCTTAATTTGGGAGGTTTTGGCAGTTTGGTTTTTTTTTGTTTTGTTTTTTTTTTGTTTGTTTGTTTGTTTGTTTGTTTTGGTTTTTTTTGTTTTTTTTTTCTAAATTCAGGCTGTTACTCATTAAGAGGTTTCACCACTAATAATAAATTGAAAGTCAAAACCCATAGAAGTCCTCCTTCCTTCTCACAAAAGGGATATGTCAAGTTCTTTCAAGGAAGAATAGTACTAGATTTTGAAATGTATGTTAGTATATATAATATATTCAGCACATTAAGATAAAATAAAAAAGTTAACTATGTATCCTAAAGCAAAACAGGTATAAAAATAGGTATTTTTGTTCAAAATATAAAAGTAATACTAATGAAATTGCCATCTGTAGCAGTTCTCTTTCCTCAGTAATTAGTAAAATTTACAAAATCAGTTTGATGGTTGTGTTTATGACAAGACACACAAATAAGAAACTAGAGTATAAGAGATCCAGTAAAACCTATTGTTCATTCAGAAAATCTCTACTGATTAGCAGGATTGTGTGGGAACTGCTGAATCACTGCCTCAACCTCTGATTGATCACCTGAGGTGAGCAATGAGTCAGCCCTGGGAGCACAAGTGAAGGCAATTCACCTGTGCTGCTGGAAGGGGTGGAGCCTGGCTGCACCTCTCCTAGACCCATTTAAGAGCTGACTAGCAGGGGGGAAGAGTCTTTTTTGGAGATCCCTCCTCTGGAGTTTTGCAGTGAGCCCACGATGTGGGTAAGCTTTCTATTTATTCTCTATTTGTTATTATAATCTTCTTTGTCAAAATCTCTTGTTTATTTTGTAGTTATGACATTTGTATGTTCATTGATTGTACACATGATGCAACAGCAGGATGGGTATTTTCCATACGAAAAACTAATTAGCCCATAACAAATTAGACTGTTGCTGAAGCAAAAGTGGTTCGGGGGTTTTTTTGTTTGTTTTTGTTTTTGTTTTTTTTATAATTGTGGTTATGAAGTCTGAACTGGAATGCAGGCAAGTATAATTAATGATAAAGAAAGATAAACTCAAATTGTACAGTTCAAAACTAGAAATTATTGGGGAAAAAAAATAAAACAACAAAAATGACTATGATGTAGGGGTGCATAAATTTAGGTGAGTTTGAAGGAAAAGTGTGTTCATGAGTAGTCTTCCATGTGGGAAAACAGATTTCACATAATTTAAGATGGAAATTGATATGACTAGACTTAGCAGTCCAGTGATCTAGAGCTGCATCTGCAACTCTGCGCCGCGGTCTAAACTTCCACGTGATATATACAGTTTTTAACCTAACTGTCTCTTCCTTAATGTAACTCATCCTTAATATCAAAAACAGTATGGAGGAGTTTTTGTAATGATTTATACAATTTACTTTTTTATTCTTCCTTTCCTTTTTCAATAAAGATAAATAAATATTGGAAATACAGCTGAGAAGTAGCCAACTAGCAAGGTAGCAATAGTGCCCAATATGCCAAACAAGACAAAGATTCAGGCTGTATTTGAATTTAAAAGGCCTATGAAAATGAAAAAACTGTAACATGGAGGGGAGTTGGCCAGGGAAGCAGCTTCTCCTTGGGTAAAGGCTGTGCGCTGTTAGACAGATAGTGAGCAATTGCGTTGTCCTTTTTTTTCTTTTTTTTAATATATATACTTACTATTAACATACTACTAATATAACTATTATCATTACTATTTTTTTTCCATTTCTCCTCCCCAATTCCTCTAGGAGGGAGGAGAGAGTAAAAACTGGTGCTGAGCTGCTGCCAGGTTGAAGCATAGCACTTCCTGATACTGATACCTTTGAGAAATTTTAAGTAATAAGCCACCTATTGTGTACCTCAGAAACCTAAAGTTTCTTACAACTGTCTTTTTTCAATTGCTTTTTCACCAGTGGAATTATTTTTCCATCTCATCACACCATGGACTGGTTGTGCCTGGTCTTATTTCTTCCCTATTGCAGCACTTGACGTTTCCATTTACTGAACTCCATGAACTTTCTGTCAGCCTGTGATCAAATAAATTACCATTTGCAGACATCATAATGAATGAAAGATATACCAACACTAGAACTGAACTCACAGAGTTGACTGTTACTCCTTTATACTAATCTTTCCTTGTGCATTTATGATCGACTAAATGTTAAGATAAATTCCTGGTTATTATGCATAAAGAGAAATAGAATTTTAGTCTTACTCAGTTTTATTTTTCTTTCTGTACAGTAGTAGAAACAATGAAAGCTTATCCTTCACTTTTCATACACTTATGAAGAGAAGTGTGCATGATTGATAAATGTAAATAAGGAAGTACGTGTTGGGGTAGTTTTCAAAGGGAAGCAGCCTTATTCTGAACTTAACTTTTATTTAAAAAAAAAAGTTATCTATGTCTTCTCCACTTAAGTATTAATTCTCATTAATAGTTCTGTTAAGTAGATATTTAAACCGTTATAGTAACTGAGTTCATTTTAGTGATGCTGGATTCATTATTTGTTAATTTACTAACATAGTTGTTGAGGGCTGCTCCTAAAGTAATGACTGCTGTTTTATTATGTTGACACCATGGCATGGGTTGGTGCATTTCAGCAGTGACAACAACAGTAGGTCACTTCTGCTCAAGCAGATTTTTATCAGTGCAGCATCCAGGCTCTTGTTCATTGCTGCCAAAATGCATAGCTGGTGACAACTGTCTTTGAAAACAGTGTTTTGTAGCTGTGCATTTGCTCTGTCAGATGGAGTGACTGTGCTCTTTATTGTAGTTTCCATGTAAATAAACAGGAGGCATTACTTTCAGAGCAACCTGACACAGAGGTTTTGTGGTTTTTTCATAGTCTCAAGCAAGTTGACTGGCTAGCATCTGGCATGTTTGCTCTAAGAAGAGATAGTGAAGCACTCTCAAACACTCTGTGTATAATCCATTATTTATTATTTGTTTGTACACAGGAAGCAACCAATTGGCTTTTAACTATGAATATCATCTTAACCCAGCTGATTTGGATTATAGAAAAGCTTTGTGTTTCCAGAAAAAACATTCTATTCTTCTACCTTTCCTGAAAAGAACAGTTGTGCTTAGCATTTCCCTTTGCTATAACAAGCTAATCCTCACTTTTCTTTCTTCTGTTTGTTTTCTTTCCACCACAGGAGTCATCAGGACTGCCTTGCATAACATGGACAGGGAAGCCAGAGAGCATTATTCTGTTGTCATTCAAGCCAAAGATATGGCTGGGCAGGTTGGAGGGCTGTCAGGGTCAACAACAGTAAATATCACACTCACTGATGTCAACGACAATCCACCCAGGTTTCCTCAGAGTATGTACAGTTTCAATATATATTTTGTTGTGAAAGTTGTGTTGTTTGTCAGTGAAGTAGGAAGCTACTAGTGAAATCAATTCCAATTCAAGGGGGAGAAGGCTACTGAGGGAATGGTATGATTTCACGAATATTGTTGCTCTAATATTTTTTTTTAATTTTCTCATGTTTTTGTGTGAAGCACAGGTATGAAACAACTGAAATACTGAAACCGTGAAGATTTATTTCAATTAAACACTGAGTAAGAGAGAGATGGGTGATAAGTAAATACTCATGTCACATGTGGGTTGCTCTCCACACCTTTTAGAATGTGCATAAAGCAGTAACCACATATTTCACCTGTGGGATCAAAATGTTGTTCCATTGTTCAAAACAACAAAAAGTAACACATTCAAAGTTCAAATCTGCATTTGGCTGCTTCCATACATATTTATCAGTTTTCATTTTCTATTTCTTTCTCTAAACTCTTGCAAACTTTTAAGATCACTTTTTGCACTACAAACAAAATCTGAGCCGTTAACAATTGTTGAACTGCTGTGAAGTCTGTCTTTCTCCTAATTAAATGTTCTGGCAGTGTTGGTGTCAAACTGAATGTTCTTACACTTATGTATGTAAAAGTGTAAGCCAGCATACTCTTGTTAGAAAATCTTTATGTGACCACTTGTCACAGATTTATCTCTATATCTATCTGTGTTCATGACAGGGGGACAGCAGGCCCGCAGGGCCCCCCCCCCCAAAAAAAAAAAAAAAAAAAAAATAGAGGGGTTTATGGGCTGATTCAACCCGGTTCTTTGACTGATGGGACAGGGGACCCACAGATCCATGCCCTGGGAACTGAAGGCAAAACGGCTAGGGGATGTGCTGCCAGGATGATGAGCAGAAAAAGAGACAGTCTCGTTCAGCAACTGCCAGCTATGACACCACTAATAGGAAGCTCACTTTTATCCAGCTCGTTTTGTGTATAGTGATCTGACACAACAGCTGGAGCCCTGTAAGTACTCAGGATTCAGTTGACAATTTATTTGAAAGTCTTCTGGAATGAAATTGCATAGCAAAACCTACTCCCTTTGCCGATTGGCTCAAGGCCAGTAAGAATCTTGTAATCTGGACTCAGATGTTGCATGAGCCCTTGTAGAACATAATGGACTAGTAGCTATAGGTACATCCACTGGGAAATACATAAGCTATTTGAATGAGATTTATAAACAATAGTAGAGATCACAATGCTCCAGGGAAAAACAAAGCTCCCTGGCAGTGCATGTTATGTAAAATCTGGTCAAGCAATAAGAAGGCTCATTAAAAGTATTGCAGAAAAGAGTGGTTTTTAGTGCCTCACATGTGCATACACAAGCCTTTTAAAAACAACCTTTAATAAAGTATGTTTGGTTTTAGGTTTCACGAAATTGCCAATATACTCTGTGTTGTATTTAATAATTCTGAACTTTTGAAAAGACAAAGGGAAAGCCATATCTTCGATCAAATAAAATAAAGCAGTTAAGCTACAGAAAATGTCTTAGTTTTTCTGCATATTCAGGAAGAAATGGATCCCTATGTTTGCTCCCTTTTGAGTGGAAGTTTTTGGCAAGCTGACTGACACAAAAGTGTACATCAGCACATATATTTCTTAATTTGACTTAGTATTTTAGGAAATTGAGAAAATATAACATCTTCACATTATCTTCTACACAGTTTAAGGGACTCTAATAATTGCATAAAATATTTTCAAAAACTACAAAGCATCATTTCATTTCTAATGGAAAGTCATTGTTTAGTAAAGCAAGGTAAAAACCCTATGTTTTAACATGTACCGTTTTTACCAGAAAATATTAATCCTGGAACAAGTATTGTTGGTTACAACACTTATCTTTCCTTACACAGAATTAGTATAGTGCAACTTTGACTGTAACATTGCTTTTCCACTTCTTTTTGAGAAGTGTAATTGAAAGCCATTGCAAAAGAATGGTAGCTGTATGTTAGTAATAATGAATCAAAGCAGATGATCTAAACTCAGCCCATCTTACTGTCTTGAAATATTGCAGTAATATATGAGTATTATGTTAATAAAAACAACTTTGCTGTTTATTTTTCTTCTCCTCTAATTGTATGCCATGCTTTTCAGTTAAGTTTCCCTTCAATTTCCTTATTAGGTGGAATGCTAAATGACTCTTACTGAGGTTTGTCATATTCAGAACTGAATTCAAGAGAAGTACTAACCAAAGCTACGTATATAAAGTGTATAAATCTTGGGACAGGCTGAGCCTAAGCTAAATCAGAATTCTATTTTGGTTAGTTTTCTTTTTCTTCATAGCCATACATGTGAGTTGTGAATCTGACTGTAACTGTATGAGTACAGTACAAGCTAGGAAGCATGTCTGATTGGCGCTTCTATTATTTGTTTTATCTAGAAGCGCACTTTACTGTATGCATTTAAAAGGTCTATCTTTCTGGCCCTGTAGATAGGAGTTCATGCATATGGACTAGGGTAAGCTAGATTTGTCCTTTCTGAATAAATTCTTCAAAAAACTAATTGAAACCTGAATAAGAAATTATAAATCTATCTTTTTATATGAATTTACTGTATTTTTTCTGTGCTCACTCAAAATATAACTGACCTTTTCCAAAGAAATTATTAGAAGAGCTACAGTGTTCCAAAGTACCAAAAAGACTATAAGGAAGATTATGGAAGCCTTCTGCATAAACGGATCGGTGTGATTGCAGTTCTGAAATAGAAGTGAATACATGGTAGTAATAATCTCTGAAATAAGATGCATAGCTGAAAAATTCTGTTTGCAAAACACAGTGGTATGTGTCGGAAGTAGGCAAGGGGTTGTAAATTCATCAGAATCGTGAACTGAATCTTTCTATGCATTTTGCTTTTCATCTGCTTATTGCATCTTATACAATTCTTATTTATTTTCCCTTATTACCACACATTTCTTCTTTTTAGAGTCTAGTTATACACGAGCTAGCTATGTAATTTAAGCTGCAGACAGTGCTCTGCATGGGAAGGTCTTATCAGTAATCAGCATCACTCAGTTCTTGTCAGTTTTAGCATTGATGGATGTATTTGGCTGATAGTTGAAGGCACAAATTTCATAGTCATAAATTTACTTCAGTAATCTGTTAATGAATTTTCATCTGCTGATGAAACAGTTGTATCAAGCTTGATTTACATAAGAATTTTCTGTATACTTCTGTTTTGTTAATTCTCTCTGGTCTTGCTTAGAATGAGTAGATTAGACATGTTTTTCCTTTGTTTAGGATGAATACATTTTGATTGCATCAAGATCATCACACTTGGCAGATGCTTACACTGACATGTTTTGTACATCAAATGCTAATGACTACAGTCCAGATAGTGTGTAGTAGATCTATAGCATTATGTCTTGAGCCCAGTTTTACAAGGGAATAACTTCCTGTTTCCCCATTTGTAGATTTTCTTCTTTCATACGTCTAACTCTGTTCTTTAGGATAAGGTGGAATTTAAATATAATTCACGAAGGAAAGAGTTTTTATAAAGCTTGATTGTTGAAACTTTGTTGTTTTATAGCAGTGTATAAAAATAGTATGAAAATATGTATATGTGAAATTTGTTTTACCTCACTTTTTTAAAATGTCATTTTATGATATAGAACCATAGAATGGCTTGGGCTGGAAAGGACCTTAAGGATCATCAAGTTCTACCCCCTCTGTTAACCCCTCTGCCACAGGCAGGGTTGCTACCCACTAGATCAAATACTAGATTGCTTGAAGTCCCATCCAACCTGGCCTTCAGGGACAGGGCATCCAGCACCTCTCAGGGCAACCTGTTCCAGCACCTCACCACTCTCTCAGTAAAAATCTTCCCCCTGACATCTAATATAAATCTCCCTGACCATAGATGGGCCCTTGGGAAACACCACCCATTAGTGGCTTCCCCTGGACATACAGCCTTTGACCACAACCCTCTGGTTGCGACCTCCAGCCAATTCCTTATCCACTAAATAGTCCATTCTTCAAATCCATATCTCTCCATTTTAGAGTTGAATTTTTGTAACTTTGATTCATATCTAATTATCTAGTTTACTTTTCGTTGTATTGTTTATGAGATAGATGATGGTAAGTCCAGTGATAATTCAGCGGCCAGGGAGTATTAGGAAGCATTTAATTTCCTAGACTGTTCTATGTTTAAATTTTGTGCATTTAATGAGATTATTTTTTATTAGTATGTTGAGGTGTGTCTTTTTCATATTTCACACTGTAATGTGTACTGCCTTTGTGACTGTCCCAGTATACTAAAACTTTGTAAAATGGAAAAGACCCAAGTATCAGTAATTGCTGAATACATGCTTAGATCTTTCAAAAAGACCTTAAGTCAGGGTAGAAAGCTGACTTGAAGCCAGACTTCCACAAAAGGCTGATGTTTCTGTTCTACAGAACGTTTTTTTCTGGATGTCCTAACAACTTCACACTCGTTCTTCAAAACTTAAACTACTAATCTTGAAATTTCATTTCTCATTTTTCTTATTTCAGTGTTCCACAAGTGAGCTTTCTTTAATACTGTATTTAGCCTTTTTTTTTTCTTTTTACATTTTTTCAGGTGGTTCATGATTTGGGACGTGTATTTTTTTTTAAGTCATAGTTTACATATTTTGTACAAGAAAGTTTCAAGTCTAGACATTACCAACATTTTTTCCATGCATACATGCCATGTTGATTAAAGAAATTTAAATGATAGTCATTTTATTTGATTATTTTTTCCAGTCTGGTATTTAGAGAAGAACATTCTTCTTTCCTAGAAGTGAAGCAAAATCAGGTTCAGAAACAGTGCTTTGGATAAGTAGTATACTCAAGTACTTTGAGCCTGGTGTGCATGATCAATCTTCTAGAAGACTATTATTAATCTCTCACTGAAAGATTAAGTAGTTTCTACACACTTCATAGAGGAAAGCATGTATTTGTAGGTGATAGAGCAATACAGCTGCCTATATTGCTTTATTTTATGCTTGAAACAGCTTGAAATCAAATGTAGCTTCTTTTTTTTCGTTCTGTTTTGTAATTTAAGTCATCATAAGATAATTTAACTGGTAGGCTTGTGAGAAAATCTAAGCTCTTTTTTTCTATGTTAATATTTAGACATTGTTAATGTCATAATTTTTCTGCAAAAAAATAGTTGTAGCTTTTAGTGCTGATTAGATGTAAACAGTAGTTCAGTAAGGACTTTTGAAAGCATAATGGTATCTGTGTAAGTTAGATTTTTAGTTATTTGCAGAATGAAAGGAAGGTAGGAAGATTTTCTTTTGATTAGAATGCTGTTAGGACTGTGTTTCAGTTAACTGTAAAATTCTGGCAGCGCAGTTCGTGGGGAATGTACATCTTAGGATTTGCTATTAGAAATCAGGATTAGCTATTAAAATTGGATATTTTTCATATTTGAATTACAGTCATGTCATAGTTCTGGTGCTAACAAATATTTTGCTTTTTCCATGTTCTTAAAGCAAGAGAACTATTTCAGTTAAACGTTTTTATAAAATTTCCATTAACAAGAATTCATGAAACTTTGATAACACATTTTTATAGACTTCAAATATAAAAGGAATCTAGGAGGGGTAGAAGTATGTTTACATCAAATCTGGTTAAATATTCATGGACAATATATGTTTGATAGAGAGCTTTAATGTCAACTTCATGCCACAACTTTACTTCTAACAGTAAGTATATGGAATCTAGCAGTGCTTTGTATTTCGCTTCTTAGATATCATAGGATTTCTATGTACAAGATAGATTATTCAATGCATATCTCATACATATCAAAATCAAACAAAGCCATTTTGAAGTACTCTGAAGTCATTTTCATCCCATATGGTTTCTGATGTTTGAGGCAGTAATGGTTTGGAGAGTTAAGCGAGTTCTCATTTGTTTACTGAGTGAAGAAATGGAAATAGGACTGCACAATTTTAAGGGATGCTCTTCAGAACTACCTTAATTTTCATGCTTTTCATGAATCTAAGCCTAAATGAGAGTACAATCCAGGCTGTGCTACTACCAGGAATAAAAAAAGAACCACCACTACCAACAACCAGTAAACCTTATTCAAACTATACTCTTGGATAAGCAAATCGCATCTGGTCAACTATTTACTTATTTCTCTGTCAGCCCAGTATTGCATCTGCGTCTTCCTTTACTAAGAAAAGTGATTCTTACTGTTCCAGAGAATGTTACAAGTTAGAAAAGTAATTCAAATTTATCACGAAAAATAGATTAATAAATGCAGTGTATGATCTGCTTGTTGAGTTGCTGTATATATTGTCATATTTCTTTTTTGAAGAGATTCAGACAAAGAAATTGTTTTTCTGAGAGTAAAACAGCATTATAGGTTGCCTGTAGGCTAACTGAAATGGGAAGTAAATCATTCTACAAATCTTTAAGTTGTTTCTGTACTGTAATGACAGATAAGCCATACAGTTTATTGGAAGAAATAAGATCTCTTCTGTGTATTTGAACAGTGTTTCAATTAGCATAAAACTTTGTATGACTATTTTTTACAATACATTGAAAGGAAAATAGCATTAATTTCATGAGCCACGTGAATGCATCCCAGTGAACGCTAACATTACATTAAGAACCAAATCAGCCTTTTCAGAATTATGATCTATGAGTTGCCAAGCCACCGCTTAAAGCAACATAGAACATCATGAAGACTTTGAAATTTCTTTCTTATAGAAGCCGCTGGAAGCCTCTGATGCTGGGAGTGTGGAAACAGTCTGTTCAACACAGGCGGGTTTTATGAAACAGCTTTGATACAGAACAGTATCAAAACTTTCAGTGTCCAGTCAGATTTTAGGAAATGACACAAACTCGTAGTTTGTGGTACCAAATCATGAATTCATAGCGTACTCATCCCACAAACCTTTTGTGTTGAATGCCCTATCAGAATGTAGTTCATGCCCAGGGAAATGTTCTGTTATGTCACTGGTTCATTCCTGTACTTTCCAGTAATAAAGTTTACAACTATTTAGTGATTGGAAAGAACATTTCTGATTTCCACCTCTGGTGTAAATTTATTTATTTATTTATCTAACCTTCATGTTGCCAAATCCTAACCTCTTCTGTGTCATTTTTAGATAATATTGCTTGTAATTACTGAGTGGCTCACTTCAGTGTTACGTACTTTCACGATCTCTATGTGAAGCAATGGTTAAATTCTCATTTCTGACCTCTTAATGCAGCAGTTTTAATTTGCAACTGTTTTAACTTTTTTCCCACAGCATTTCAATTCTACAAATACTGACAGGTAACTAATAAGTGAGTGATTCCAGATACTTATTCTCCTTGAGGGCTTAGAATTTCAGAATGTTTGAATTTGATATCAGTAACACGATTTTCTGAAACAGATGGCTAACACTTGGGGTGTGATTATAAAGCAAAGTGTAGTGTCATGTGGGTATGTTTGAATAGCTTAACTATTTGGAAGTCTCTAATTAGTTCACCCTATCATATGGGATATAACACTTCCAGTTGTTGGAGTGTCTTGATTACGTAACATTCTTTATGGCCTTTTTTTTTTTTTTTTGGCATGCATTAGTAAGAGATAAAGTGTCAAAAAAAAGAATTCCTTGTTTTTTTTGTTTTTTTTTGTTTTTTTTTTTTAAGCAATAAATAAATTCCAGAATGAATCTCATCACTATAATTTTATGTACAAAATAAAGCAACTAGCAGTGTGAAAATGTCACTTGATGTCATCTATATGCATAAAACATTGCAGTAGAATTTAATGCAGTGCATTTATATCAAAATTTGTAAGAATGGCTTTTATACGCATGTCAAAGAATCTGCTGTGTATTTTAATTGAATCAGTGATTAGCAGAATTTTTTTCACTGCATCAGAGTTGCCATTTTCTGATCTGCATGATAGGTTTTACTTTTTCACTTGTTTTGCTGGACATTTCTTGTTTTCTTGAGATTAACTTGATTTTTTTTTTTTTGTAACCCGTCCTTTATTTTCCTAGTAAACCTCTTCTTTGTTTCTCTTTGTTTTATCACATTTTGTGCACTCATCTATCTTTCTGTTTATGTGTGTTAGTATTAATTACTAATTCTTATAGATCAGTATTGCGAAAACAGTTGGCTATCATAAGGTTTAAGAACCATTGAGCAACGAATTAGAGAAATTATTAATAAAATCATCTATTTTCTAACCAGTGCCTTAAATTATTTTAGCAGTAATGTGCATTCCCTTTGCAGTTGAAACTTCTGTAGATTTGTAGGCTTCTTCAATTCACCAGTCAATGTTTTTCTGCCATAATGCACATGTAATCATAGAATCTCTGAGTTCATTTTAAAACTTTCTATTTCTGTGTGCTTACTGAGGTACATCTGCAGTCATACTAGCTGGTTTAAACCCAGCAAGTTGTAACTGTGTTAGCTTTGTTATTTAGAATATACTTTTCCACTCTCTTGCACCTCAGTGTTTCGCTATTGCATTCAGTATTGCAGAATGCTTTAAGAAGTTAGAAAAAATTCTAGAGTTTCCAGGAGATATGTAGTAACTGAAGTTGACTTTTTGCCATTTTTTTTTCTGTGTTGGAAGTTGACATGTGATATAAACTCTGCAGATGCTTGATAGGGTCATAAATGAGTTATCTTTGGAGGGGATTTTTGTATGTTCATAACTTCTGTTGTTATAAGTCTATGGTTTCAACGTCCCTGCTGTCTTACAGCTCTAACATTATTGGAGAAAATGTCTTTAAGCCATCTTGCTGGCCTAGTTTCAGATGGAAATTAAGTTTTACATAATTGTATCGTGCCTGTTTATGACTTTCTTCTCTTTGTAGAACCTTTGTGTCCCAATAAGAACTTTGTACCTGTCATAAAATTTAAGCCAAAACGATACTCGCAGTTAAGAAAATTATCATCCAAAAAAATTTATTTTCCATTGATTAACCTAACATAAAAACACTGAGAGTTGTTAAGGGTGCCTTTCATAGTCACTATTCTCTAGTTCATTTATGTACCCATTATGCTCATTTTCCTTTATTTTGGATACCAAGGGAAAAATATGTGCAAAAGGACAATTCTGGTAAGCAATAATGGTAAGGTATTAAGGATTTATTACATTTTTCTGTGGCAAAAAATGTGTTGATTCAAAGGTACTAAGACAGATGATAAAATTTCAGGAAAACAAATCATTAATATAGTATGCAAAGTTCTTCCAGATGAAATATGTTCCTGTGCTTACTCATTTTGTGGTAACTGGCTGAAGGTCTATATATTTAGACTATAGAGAAGGTAAACTTTTAAAAATACTGTAAAAATTCTATAAGTAAAGTTCAGAGTTAATTTCTGTGATATGTGATGAGCAGCAAAAAGAGCTGTAAAAAAAAAACAAATCCTGCTTTAGGTCTTTTGGGTTTTGAGCTGAGCTATCCTATGGAAGGTACAGTTTCCACTTGGAATCTTTAGGGAACCTAAATATGTTCATAGGTTTATTTGTCTGCTTTCTCTATGAAGTATTATCCATTTTCATAGGATAATTGCGCACATAATGGTTCTTTAATTTAGTTTGGCTAAAAAACGTCCAAGCTGTTTTTTGTTTGTTTTTTACCCTCAGAACATTATCAGCTCTATGTTCCTGAATCAGCTCAGGTTGGATCAGCAGTTGGCAAAATCAAGGCAAATGATGCAGACACTGGCTCAAATGCTGACATGAAGTACACAATTATAAATGGTGATGGTGCTGGGGTGTTTTCCATATCCACTGACAAAGAAACACGGGAAGGAATTCTTTCCCTGAAGAAGGTAAGCAGCAGATATTGAAAGTTGCTGGAGTATGTCGTTAAAAATGTTATGTTGAATGTCAAATAAGCAGGTGCTGTAATTATTTTTTTTCTGTGTCGCCCTATTAAATTCGGCAGTGTAAGTTTATCCATGTTGCTTTGTAGAACATCTTAAGCCATTTCAGAGAGAGCAGGGAGAAAAAAAAAAATCAAAGACAGAAACATATAATTTGTGGGTTTCTTTGGTTGGTTGGTTTGTTTGTTTTGGGTAAATAATTTTACTTTGCTGATGTTTTACTCATCAAATTTCATTAAAAAAAAAAAAATTTGGCTTTGAGTACAGAAATGGATGAAATTTTATATGGAAAGCTTATCTATGGAAATGAAAGTATACTTAAGTTTTCATATACCTTTGTTACTTGAATTTCTTCCTAGCTGGCTATCTACTGTGCTAAGTATTTTGCACTGTATAATACAGACGCTAACTCAAAAAGACTCAAAACTTAACTAGCCTAAACATCACACAGTTACAGTATATATCTGAATGACATAGCTGATACATTGGAGGGAAGGGAAGCCATCCAGTGGGACCTGGACAGGCTGAAGAAGTGAGCCCATGAGAACCTAATGAGGTTCAACAAGACCAAATGCAAAGTATTGCACTTGGATCAGGGCAGTCCCGGCTATTTATATAGGCTGGGGGAAAAACAACTTGAGAGCAACCCTGCAGAGAAGAACTTGAAGGTCCTGGTGGATAAGAAGGTGGACATAAGTTAGCAGTGTGGGCTTGCAGCCCGGAAGGCTAACTGTATCCTGGGCTGCATTAAGAAAGGGGTGGCCAGCAGGGAGAGGGAGGAGATTGTCCCCCTCTACTTGGCTCTTGTGAGGCCCCATCTAGGATACTGCGTCCAGGCCCTCAGCATAAGAAAGATGCAGGAGTCTTGGAACAGGTCCAAAAGAAGGCCGCTAAGATGATGAGAGGGCTGGAGCACCTCTCCTACGAAGGAAGGTTGAGCTGGGCTTGTTTAGCTTGGATGAGAGAATGCTCCTGGGAGACCTCATTGTGGCCTTGTAGTACTTGAAGGGAGCATATACTGGAGGGAGAACAACTGTTTACATGGATAGGTGGTGATAGGACAAAGAGGAATGGTATTAAACTAAGACAGGGGAGATTTTGATTAGATATTAGGAGGAATTTCTTCACACGGAGGGTGGCGATGCATTGAAACAGATTACTCCAGGAGGTTGTGGATGCTCCATCCCTAGAGGCATTCGAGGCTGGATGGCAGGATGTGGCTCTGGGCAGCCTGGTCTAGTGATTGGCAACCCTGCCCATGGCGTGGGTTTTGAAACTAGTTGATCACTGTGGTCCTTTTAGACCCAGGCCATTCTATGATTCTGTGATTCTATTATATGTATTTCCTGCATTTATCCCTGTCTATTTAAACTATTAATCATAAAGTGTTCTTGCCATTTAAGTTCACTCTTAACTAAGTTCTGTATAAAAATATAATTCCACAGATAATTTCATCTGTGTATTAAACCCCCTGACATGAGTTCACAGCAAATCTTTCCTGAAATACTTGCCTGTTTATGTTAATATCCTATGAATAAAACTGACTTTACTTTAATAATAGTACAGAAAGTTGAGTTGTTATGTTTTAAAAGGTTTTTTTGAAATGTTTCCAACAAGGGAAATCCTTTCTTGATTATTATTATTTTTTTTTCATTTGGGCTAACAGATTTCAATTATCAATTCTCACATGGCTTTGTTGTTACCGTTTTGAGGCAGCAATTATATCCATGTGCCCTAAAAAATGGTAGCGAATTGACATTCATATTTAGCTCATGTATTCTGTGCTCAACTGAAGCTAGGAAGGATGAAAACCAGAACCTCTTAAAGAGATATTGTGAGAAAAGGGAATCTAAAAAAATTACATCATTGTAGTAAATGTGTTTCTTTTGCATCTGGATAAGTATTTATGCATGTATTTGTAACTGAAGGAAATGTTATTTTCACCACTTATAATGATTTAAAATGGTTCCTATCTTTCTCAGAGTAATAAAAAACTTCAATTCAGTGTATTTTAGCCTTTCAGCCATAAAAATAAACTCTTGACTTTTTTATACCAGTGAAGCTCATGGTGGCCTAGATGGAGGTGATGCTATAATCTGTTATTGCTTCCTCAAAATGAACGTTGTTCTGTTTAAAAGTTCACCATGGCTATTATTCATTAAGTACAACAAAGATGCATATTAAGAATGTGAAGAACAAAGGAAGAATCTTCAACAAAACAAAGTAGTTCTTATATTGAATATGTAAAATACCGTTTCTTGTTGTTGTTGGCAGACATTTCTCTGTGTTTTAGAATATGGCAAAAGCATATGTTTCTTATTCCTTTACATACACATGACAGAAACTTGAGTCTCTTTCCTATCAAGACAAGAAAGGGTCCATTTTACTTGGTTAATGTTTTATTTCAACTGAGAGATGTAACACTTAACAAGTCACAAGCTTGTGTGCAATACTTCCATTCTCTCCTTCTACTGCTAAACAGCACAGATCACCTGAGACAGTAGATGAGCGAAGTTCTTAGCACAGCATTGGACAAGCTGTAAATGTAAAATAAATGTCAATTTTAATACAGTATCTTAAGCAGTATTCCAACAAAATAAAATTCTGTACATTCAAATTGCAAACAGATTTCAGTTATTGAATATTTTATCAAATATACAATGAAAAATACTTGTGAGCGCTTCAAATATGTAGAATCTGGCTTCCTTTGATTGAAAAGTTCCTTACTTCTCAGGAGAGAACAAGCAAAACCAAAAAATTAGTACTAGTTGGGACCCCTGGTAATAGTATTCTGTAGCACAGTGTGTATCTTTTGTTCAAGATATCTCAAAATGTTGAAAGTAGTGTTGTTTTTTTTGGGTTTTTTTGGTTTTTTTTTTCTTTACCTATGTGAATCACTGTGCAGGAGTGTAGGCTTTTCCTTTTTTCTTTTTTTTTTTTTTTCTTCTGTGCCCAAGTGTATGATTTTTATTTTGCAGAAATTGTGGAAAGAAGACTAAAGAAAATTAAGAGAAAAAAAACTGCTCTGGCTATAGTTTTAAAAACTTAGGTTTCTTGAAACATCAGCTTTTTCTGATTATCTGGAATGTACTTCTAAATAAAAAAACATTAATATTGTCCAATTGAATAACTCCAGAAGAGAAAACAAGACTTTAGGATCCATAGTATGCCTAATGTTTTTTGAGAGAAATTAATGTTCTTGTACAACTTAATCCAAATATTGTCAGTATAAATTTTATTTTCCCAAATCTTCTATTTGAAATTTGCCATCCTATTTTGAATTTGTTTAATCTTAGAGTATATATGCTACAAAGCAGTGAAAATAATTATTTAATATTTGACCTGCTCATAGCAGTAATATAGTATAAGTAAACGAATGTCATCTAAATTAAAATTGGAGAATTTTAGAGTATGAAATTGTATAGATTATATAAAATTGTATTTACTGGATATATTTCTGTATGAATTGACTTATTAGGAGTAGTATTTTTAGCTCTTTTTTTCATCGCAAAAAATTATCTCATAATGGTAAATTTTCACGCCTTTAGTATTTTTATTTGTACATTCAAGAAAGGGAAATGAGAAATAAAAATTTTTCATACTATTATTTTTAAGAGAATTAAATTGTTTTTCTTCAACACAAAGAGGAGAAATCAAAGAAATATATATAAATCCTCACCAGCTATATTTCTTATACATCAACAGTCAAATTTACTTTAGACTTTTTCTACAAAATATACAGACATTGATAAATCACACATTGAGTTCCTCATAATTCTTGGCTTAAGTATTTCTTTTCAATTCTCTAGTGTGATAGGAAATAAGAATTTATCATTGATCGAAGTCTTGAACACTTCCATTGATTTCTGTTCAGTCAGGCTGCAGGTCCACACAAAACAATATTGATTTTTATGACATTCTGTCACACCAAAATTTCTACCTGTGGGGATTCCAGTTAGACCATTGACCTTGTGGGATGTGGACTAAAGCATGGCACAGGAAGTGAAAGAGAAGAATATACATTTACTTTGTATAGTATTTTGAGATCTATTTTTCTACTGAGATAAATTTCTGTAGTAGAATGGTATTACATGAATGTGCAAATTATTGTTATGCTGTGTTCTGAGTCTGTTTGAAATTTACTGGTAGTACATTTCTGTACAAACTATCTGCTTTACTCAGCATGGCAATATGTATTAACTACCTATCCTTCTTTATAAATCAACTGAAGGCAGAAAGTTGTAACCCAGTAAAGTCTTGAGGTATTTATTATCACATATGAGCACTTTTCCTCAACATTTAAATGCACTCAGAGGAATGCATTTAAAATGTAACACTGTGAAGTTTAGCAGCCTATTCAGTGACTGCCTGAAATTACATATTTTCTTGAGACTGATGAATGACCACTTGGCATTCTTTATAGCCTCATGAGTCTAACTGATTTGTGGAAACTTGCTGAACTTCATGTAATTGCAGACAGATGCTGATAAAAGTTCAAAAAATTGCAACAGGGATTGGTCTTGATGCTTGTACATTTAAATAGCTTTGGTCCAAAGTGCCTTGTTTTATGGCTGCTTTCTCAGGCTCTTCTCCTGTTGGCCTTGTCCTCATCATTGCATTTAGTCCCTACGGTCAGTATAGTACAAGTTTAGTTCTTCATTTACACATTTATCCTTCTCTGCAAAACCAAAAAAAATGTTGACCTCTCAGGTTATAAACTATTGTATGTAGATTTTGTACAATCCATCATGTAATGCAGTTTCTGTTATTTCTTACTGGTTTTGAGATCAGTATCTTAACATGTTTAATGCATGTAAATGGAAAATGTATTTTTATAGACATTTCAGCAATAAACACCAGCAAACAATATATGGAAAAGGTAACTTCTCACAGTAAAGTCGTGATTTACTCTCCATGAAAAGTAGTAAATTATTTTAGTGACGTAAAAGAAAACAGCCCAAAATAGCTGTGGTTCTTTCAGTCACCCCCACTGTGTAACCATCTAATACTGGAAGAGTTGGGAGTGGGGTGTGTCATGGCCTGTCCTGTGAGCTCAGGCTGGTTCTAACTGCAGTGAAAGGTTTCATAACTTACTGCTTTACACAAAAATTGAAGACTATTAGCCAGTTCATGCTCCTGATTTTAATATTAATTTCAATGTCTCTGTAACAAAATATTGTCCATAAAACTTATTATTTAACAGCATGCAACTGAATCTGCATACATGAATTTCATTTTCATGATTTGCAAGGCCATCATTTTTTTTTTATTAGTAAGCCTAAAGTATTTCAGAGGATTAAAAGAGACATAAAAGGAGTGAAACAGATAAAATGTTGTCATGTAAATAGCTAACTAGAAATACTACTCCTAAGAAAGGAAGTGCTATGTGATACATGAGTTAAACCAACTTCTTCCTAGTGGAGCTGTACGATTCCTAGTGGGAATCTATTGATTTTAATACCTTAATTGATAATTTTAATTGATATTATTAAAATCATTAATTTTAAAGGTAAGACTAAAGTGGCAGTAGTGCTTCTTGTGGATGGTACAGACAGGGATTTGCTTTCTGTTGGGTTTTATTTGAACATTACGCCTTGTAGAAGACACGTCTACAGCTGCAGACTTTCTTTCCACTTATGGCCATTTAATACATGTGCAGTGAAGCAGCACATAGTAAGACAGACTGAGAGGTTGTCCCTCAGGTTGCTGCTGGTAAAGAATTTAAAATAAAAGGGTCTAGACTAGAGGTATACACCATTCATTTGCCTCTCTTTAGAAAAGCATGCATGCATGTGTTCAGGCCATCCTTACGTATTTAAATTTATTGTATTACAAGAGTGTTTTCATGCAAGGAGTTGCTTTTCAGTTGGAAGTTTAAGAGAAGAGGTGCCCAAAATAATTCTAAATCCCCATCATTGTCTATTAAACATGTTAATTAAAGGTATGAAATTAATTTAATTTGGAATACTTTTTAAGCATCTAGCAATGACCACTAAATTTGAAGAGTGATAAAATCCAGAGACTGCATTATCACAGAAGAAGAATTTGACATTCAGTCACAATCCTAAGTTCTCCCAGAACAAAATTCTGTTGGAGAAAAAACCTGAGTCATCCTACTCCATGTATAACCTTCTACTTACAGTGTATGTCAATGACTGTCGAAATATCACAGAATGTTGTCCCTTCACAGTAACCTGCTACCAAACTAAACTGAAAAGATATAGTTAGCTACCAGGCTAAACTGAAGCACAGAATGGTAATGAGAAATACTTTTTTCTGCCAACAGCCTCTCAACTACGAAAAAAAGAAATCCTATACGCTTAATATAGAAGGAGCAAATACTCATCTTGACTTCCGCTTTTCGCACCTGGGACCATTCAAGGATGTAACAATGCTGAAGATTATAGTTGGCGATGTGGATGAACCTCCTCTCTTCACTATGCCTTCCTATCTCATGGAAGTTTATGAAAATGCAAAGATCGGGACACTTGTTGGCACTGTGACTGCACAAGATCCTGACACTGCCAACAGTTTAGTGAGGTATAGTGAGTTCAAGTTATACTGGGTTGAATTCCATCTGCTAAATGTTTAATGAGATTTGGGGTAATGAAACAGTTTATTTTATTTTAGTACACAAAAGGAAAAAGTGTGTTAGTATTCATAGTGTTACAGTCTGCCTACATGGATTTGATTTAATAATGTAAACTCAAACTTTCGTTGCGTTACATAAAATCATCATTCAGTCGTCAGTCTGAGCAATAATGTACATTACATGTATGTTATTCATACATCAGCAGCACTTCTCCAAGCAAACCACTACACAAGACCAGTGCATGTTAACACATGGTGTAAAATTATGCACTTCACTGTCGTTCTGCCAGTGAGTCTTGTACCACTGGTTATAAATCAATTCATGATCATAATGCTGATTTTTTTTCCTGTTATTCAGATATTATTCAGATATATGCAGATACTGAGATGGTCCTCTGCACTCCTCCCACACTTGTTGTGCCAGGTGCTTGTGCAAGGCAGGAGCTGTATTAGGTGCTCTTTTCCTGACAGTCATGCTGTAATTGCAGTGTAATTGCTGCAAAATTATATTTCTAGAGGAAGTCATTATTTTCTTATATACTAAAGTTTTAGTAGAGTAATGAAAAAAAAATTAATAATGCAGCTCACTGACATTGCTAATCATGTGTGCAAGGTCTGGTGCAAGTGCTGAAAAGTAAACGCTTGTAATATCAGATGTATTATTTGAAAACTAAACAAATGTTACATATTAGGAAGGCAAGATTTTGATAGCCTTTCAATTGAATTTCCTCTTAAAGAAAGGAAAAAAGGGAGAATTCTGTGTTGTTGCCCTTATTGAAATAGTTCATATAGCAACAGAACTGGGTTGGAAATAAGTCATGATCTGAACTAAGGAACTGAAATCAAACTGGAAATGCCCCCACAGCAAGCTTGAAAAAGCATTGATGCCAAAAATATGCATATGGATGATAATCTGGCTTCTTCTAAATTTAAAAGCATCTGGATTTAACCTTGACTGCCCTGGAACTAAGGCTTGATTTCATTACTGGTTTAGAAGATGATTTTAGTTACATGTTTTCACCTGTAGTAGGATCTGATAATGTATTTTACTCACTTTATCTGCTGGATATGTTACTTTCTAAACTGACATGCAACGTGTGAATTTTGTGGAACAATGCAGAAATATTTGTCTTAAAATTGGTACTGGTTTTAAAATGTTTCAGAAAAAAAACATTCATGAATACATATTTGGGGTTACTTCTTTTTATGACAAAATGGTATAGCTTTTCTGGAAATTATATGAGAATTTACTTGGAGAACAATATTTCAGAAGCTAATTGGACTCCTGACTGAGCTGAAGTCTGCTGGATATGTGTGATAGTTTTCGGTAGGATGAAACAGTTTTTGCAGAACAATGAAATAATCCAGTTTTTATGGTTCTCGGTGTGAATTTTTTGAGGATTCAAAATATTTAGTGTCAGAAAATCAATATATGCAATTTCTTAGTGGTAAGTTATTGCCTTCGAAAAATCAGCACTGTATTATTTATGTCCAAATCGTAACACAAATTAGAAAATACCACTAAAAACAACTCCTTAGTGCCTGTGGTTTTTAATAGTATAATTCTGAAACAGCAGCTAATACTGCCAGATTAGAAGTTGTAGTAGATTGGAAATAGAAAGGACAAGTGCAGATTTGACTAGTTCTACCATATTTCAGCAATCTGTGAGCATTGAAATTGTTGTATAGAGAACTATAAGACAGTAATGGTGACAGAAAAGCTACTGCAGTTTGCATAATGTCTGGGAAGGGCAGAAATTGATTTTTTTCTGTGAAACAGGAAGTAATTTGTAGGAAGGGCGACTGGAATTTCCAAATATTTTACTTTTGGTGTTGGCCTTTTATTTTCCCAAACAAGAACTTGTAACCAATGATTGAGGTCAGAATATGAAATATCCATATTATTCAAATAAGTTAGTTGACTTTTTTTCCTGTGTTCTGCACATTTTTGTGCCTTTCCTTCCATTTCTTTCTGTTGAATTAGGAAATTATATAAAATGCTGGCACAATGTACTGAATTTTTGCTTCTGAAAGGATTCACCCCTCAGAGGGGTTCTGATAGTCCTTAGCAAATCAAGCATCCATAACATTTAATGCAACACGTCACCAGCCATGGGCCACACGGAGTGGCTTGGCTGAACTAGTGCTTGGCCAGAGGCAGGTCCTAAAGGAGGAACCTTAGGAGGTGGTTTTTCTCAGAAGTGTGTGTGTGTGTGGTGTCCTTATGTCCTGTGCCAATCTGCAAGAGTATCCTTCACTGTTCAACTAAACCCCAATGATTCTGAAAGACCATTGCTTTCCCCCGTATATGAACAGTTCCAAGTTTATTTTAAAAAAAAGTCATTATAGAAATAAAAGACAGAAAGTTTCAATATAAGAAAGCACGTATCACATAGTCTCCACAGCAGATAGCTACAGAGTAAGACGTGAACAGCTGATCTGCATAGAATAATGTTTCCTTTGCCAAGAGAATTGGATGCATTTCCCAATGCTGTAAGTCTACAGGACAGCTATGGAGCAGCAATTTGCTTCACAGCTTTTCCTTATCTACTTCTGCATCCTTTCTACTTTGTGAGGGTGCTCATTGCTATGTGTGAGACTGATAAAGCAATACGCACACAGATGCAGCCATATCATTTCTCTATTGTCCATCTGCTAGAAAAGATATGGTGCTGTGATTTATTCACTCCCCAATTAGCTATCACTTTATTTTGGTGGCTGCAATGATTCTTATAACTAGAATGATGGTGAGAGGAGTAGTTAAAGTAATTAACAATGCTGAGGGGAAATCCTTGTAAAATTTAATTATTGAAGCTAGAAAAATAAATAAATAATGACTTCTGTTGTTATCAGTGGTGAGGAGTCAGAATGCTTTTTTTTCTCATTTTGTCACTGCAATTTCATCCCAGTAATTTCAGCTTGCTTCTGAACCAAGTCATCTCAGAGGCCTCTGACTTTGTGCCAATCCTTGTAACACTGTTTAACTTTTTCAATCCTAGCAAAAGAACCTCTCATAACAACTGTAGCTATTATTGGTTTATTTTCTTCAGACATTATCTGGTTGGCGGTTTGGCAGTTTTAAAGGATTTTTCTTTTTAAGTGACTATATATTTTTTGCATAAATAGAAATGCATTTTCAATGAAACTTTTTGAAGTCCTGTACTTTGAAAATTATAATTCTATTGAAATAGCAAAAGTAAACATAGCCATAGAAAACACAAGAAAGACAGATAAATAAACTTCATCATATATTAATTTTAACTATTTGTGAGTGGTTTGGAAAATAACCATGTGCTAATTGAATGTGCTAAATGAAGAGAAAATATCCCAAATTGTAATTTATTCAGAGAGATCACAGACTCGTTATATTTGTGCCAGGTAGTCTACTTCCATACCAAAATATTTTATTGCTTTTAAATATCAGGGTTATGTCTTATGAAATATCTGATGTGCAAGCAAATCTTGAAAGTTGCCAATACAACATTAAAGAATGGATAAAGATTGAATTCACTTACTGTCGTTTTATTTTAATAAATCATTCATTTTAAATCTCTCTGCACTTACTTAGATATCATCTTTTTTTCTTCCTGAACCCATACACAGCAGAATTCTGTGGAGATTAGAGGTGAAAAAGTTTTTAATTGGCAGGATGCATATGTGCAATGGGAGCAGCCCTAGGCTGCTAATACTGCCTCAGGGCTGCAGTTGTGCCTGTTGAAACCCTGCCATCTTCCTATAGGTGATATTTAGATAGTGTGTCTTAGCCACAGTGAATGCTTACAACATTCCTTGGAGCTTTCAGATTGCATCTGCTCTATTTTCTGTGGAATGCTTTTCAGAAAGATAACACTGCTGCCATTCCCCAAGCCCCTTTGGAGTTAATGGGTCAGAAAAGAGCAAAGGCATGGTTACAGGACCACAAAACTTTATTGAACTCTGATAGAACAGTGAAAATAATTGCATGACATGGGCAAATTCTTTCATATTAACTTTATCCCAGGCTGATACTATCTTAAAAGGAGCTGAGTGCCTTCTTTAACATTGATTGGATCCTGGCAAGTGTACTATGTGGAAAAAAAAGTTGCACTATTACAGAAGCACCGTATTAAGTCTTGTTATATTAATGCATTGAAATTCAAATCATTTTCATGTTGGACTCTGGCCACTCTGTAATCTTACCTTGTTAGATTGAATTTTATTAGTTGGGACTGAAATTGATTAGCTATAGGAAATTGGGGTGATCTTACTGACTTCCTGATGTCATTCTAAAATAACTTTCTACTCGGTTCTCTTGTCACTACTCCTTAAAAGTAATAGGCAGGAAAAGAAAAAGGAAAAAAAAAGAAAAAAAAAAGTTACACATGGTTTTCCTTTTGCTGAAAACCATTCCTTCAATTCCAGGAAATGCAGAATTAGCCAACTGATAATGAAACAATAAAAACAAAATATTAAACAAAAATGACCCACACAAAGTCAGAAAAGGCCTTTTTATTTTTGTGAATGTCAGACCATTCATTTTGTGGTAAGAGTAGGAGAAAGGCTTAAAAAATGTTTCAGAGAATTCTGTTTATATTGTATTTTTTCTGATGTGAAGTTTATATTTACTGGAGGTAGAATAAAATGTGAAATTCTGATTTAGCCATTCACTCAAATTTTGATTGTATAGTATTGGCATGTTTAGGGGAGGGAGATGATCTCTCAGCCATGTGATGGGACTAAGGACATTGAAGATGAAAATTATATTTTTCAATTTATTTTCTTCCTGCCCTAGGAGATTAGTATCAGTTTCTATGCCATTCTTGCTGGAAAATGTAAGAATCCTCTTCATCTTTTTGTATAGATGCGTCTTAGTTGTTAGTTGGATGATCTATAAGTTGAATAAGGTCAGTTTGCTGTTTTATATCCTGTGCATAGGACGCTTTGTTAGCTGTACTTAAGGCAGCTTGCTGCGATCAGTGTCACCTCACATGCCCAAAGGGGAAGCATCTCCCCAGATCTTGCCATCCCTGAGCTTGTGGAGTGAGGCACCTCTTTGCTCAAGCCTTCAGAGCATGACACTGTCACAACCCTGTGACCAACACCTACAGAGACACTAAAGTATCTTTCCAGAGTATGTGAATGCCTCACAGCTAGCAGAGAGGAGCTGTGACCTCCTCCACCTCATCATCTTTTTCATTCATTTGCTTTCTGCATTCCTTCAGTATTGTTCTTCATCAAGAGCATCTGTAAATCAGAATAGAAAAAAAACTGTTCCTTTTTGGAACAGCTAAAGCCAGAGTGGATTTCTTTCTCCAATTTCTTCTCTGATTCTCTATCTGTCTTCACAGGGAGTAACCATTTTAAAACCTTTCTTTACTGTGCTGAGGTTGGAGATCTGTTGCTGACTTTTTCCCTGAGGCCTCAATTTATTTTTGATTCTTGTCAAGCTGCACATCCCAGGCCTCCCACTTTCCCGTGAAATGGTGCTGCTGCCATTCCCAAAACAAATCTGCCTAACAAAAACATCCACCTCTCTGTTCAGGAGCTGGTAAGCTGTTCTGACAGCTGTTCTCTCTGGGAAGCATCCAGTTCAGGATGGTGGTCAACATCGCACAGCAACCAGAGCCACCTCCATCCCTTACTTAAATCTTTGATAGAAATACTGACAGAACATCCTAGTACTGTGGCTGTGAGCCTGATTTTTCATTCCAGTACATCTTTGTTTGTTTGTTTGTTTCTTTAAGTGTAATTTCCTCTGGCTTCAGAGTGCCTACAATATTTAAAATTCTTTTATGGTTTTAGGAATTGGCGTTTATATCTGAATAGACTCTGTAATGAAGTCTTTTGGTAGGGCTGTTCACTTCCATAAATATGTATTAATCTATTGATGTTGCTTTTATTTGGTTTGCTCTTTAGCGTGACTCAGAAAAAAATGTGTAAGTAGAATTCCATTATTTAGCTGGTGAACCTTTGGGAACAAAAAGTGATTGTCATATAACACCAACTGCACTTTATTTTTTGGCAACATTGGAATCTAAATGTTAATGTGTCTGAATAAAAATAAACTGTGATGTAACAGTTCTACCATCGAGGCGTCTATTAAAAATGCAGTTGGACAGTTGAAATCCTCTGAAGAAATTCATGAAGTCAGGAAAAGAAGAAAAACTTTTATCTTGATTTGACTTCTGAATTATGCCTCTGTGAGTGTGTGATATTCTTAGCCTACATTTACTGCCAGAATTAGCTAGGAAAGATGATCAGTGGTTTTAGCACATGTAGACAGAAATTGTCAGCTAGAGAGATGGGAGTACAGAAATGTCTCATTTCCTTCAAGTGAACAACATCCCTAGTTTCCAGTGTCCAAGGTGAGCAGTGTGCCAGCAGTGCTCAGGCAGTGGGAACAGGAGCAGCAGCAGGGAGCCAACTTCTGCATGAAATGCAAACCAGCAGCAGCTGCCACTCAAAGGCTTGGCTTGGGGGGGAGGCAGCAATTTGCAGCTCCTCCGCACCTCCTGGGACCTGCTACCTCACCTTCCTGGGATGAGGAGAAGGAAGACTATGTCACATCTGCCAAGCACAGATTTTGATACAAGAGGTGAGCTTGGGAGTGTTGGGCAGGAGATGTTAAGGTACTGCTGATCAGTTGGCAGCCAGCACCGGAGCTAACTCAGTAGGAACAGCATATCCTGCAAGCACTCCGAGAGGAGCAGTATTCTCTTTAAAGTAATGCTATACCTATCTGAAAAAAGTGAAGAAATGGTAAACAGTGATCATCTTCTCCAAGCTCTCTTCAAATGTATTTCATTTTCACAACTGGAAAGCATAGCCTAAGGTGCTGCAGAACTCTGGAACATCTAATGTCTCCTTTACCAGACATGCTGCAGGGAGAAAATTGGTTACCTGCTGTTTTGGCAGATGACTGCTGTGTCACACTTCCCAATTGCTTTTCTCTCCTGGAGAAGTTTGTTTGAACTATGGGGAAATAGACTGTCCCTGAAAGGGAGGCAGTGTGGTACAAGACAAGTGTGACAACAGGCTGCCTTCCCACCACCTCGTTTGTCTTCAAAGCTTGCTGGCAGTGCTGCTGCCAGGAGGGAGATGGAAGATGAAGGGCATGCACCAGAGTTAAGGCCCACCATGGCACACTTCCTGCAGCTCTCCAGCTGGCCAAACACAGGGAGCTGCAGCCAATCAATTTCCTTGCTTTTTGTCCTCATATACCTCCCATGCACTGTATAGTTGTTCCTCACACATTTATTTTCTATTTTTTTGTTGTTGTTATTTGTTTGTTTTGTTTTTAAATTCTCTGTCCTTTGAATCTGGATATTTTTATTCTGAGATTATTCACTAACGTATTTAATCAACTGATTTCTTATAGTGTTTAGATGGCATGACTGATCAGTTTGGCCAGTATTCCCACTAACTTTTGTTAGTGGTTCTTTGTAACCAGTTTTTGTTGTTATTTGAGAGCTGACTATTAGATATATCTCTATATACAAGCTTAAAGAGATTTTATGAACAGTAAATCTGAACCTGCCTGAAATGTGATTTTAGAAGTTTAGAACTAAAAGTTTTGTCGACAAGGTTGTAATTTCTGAAAGAGTTCTTGTTTGCTCATATTAAATTTAGTAATAAATAATAATGGCATAATGAAGGAATGTCTTAAAGACTTGCTTAATGACAAAAAACAACAACAAAAAAAAGACAAGTCAAAAGCTCAAAACAAGATTTAAATCTCAAATTCAAGGCTTAACTATGAAACATAAAAACTGGAAGTGGACGCTGGGATCTTGACAGACTATAGCACTTATCAATTACCAAACTGATTTTAATGTTATCTCAAAGCCAAATAATTTAGTTAGATTATGAAAATAATTACGAGTTTTATCTTCAGAAACCCTTCTAAAAGGTTCAGTGATTGTTATTAAACTCCTTTAGCATCTTTTAGAACCTTCTTCATGCTCAAGCATTCTCTGTGCTATTAAAACCCAACTACTTTAAAATGCAAACTGCTTTATATGTCAAGAGCGCCTAGGGCCTATCTTGCATATAATTTTCTCTTTATTTCCTAATTCATGCAAGCACTTTTGATTAAAAAAAAAAAAAAAAAGTTAAAAGAAAAAAAGAAAAAAAAAAAGTGGAAATATCTGTCCTCACTGAACCGCTGCTTCACTAAAAACCAGGAAACGAGATGTGAAGTCATAGAAGCTAGGGGTTTGATCAGAAGTAGGAATGAGAAGGCTGGTAATGCCTTTCCATTCAGTGACTCTACCTGAAAAAAAAAAAAAAAAAAAGTGCATATTCTGTTGCTGATCTGCATCATGCGTAGTCATGATGAAAATTTACTTTTGACATAACTTTGAAATTCTAAACTTGCATTATAGCTCTTTGCAACCTAGAAAAACCCATAATCGCCATACTAGCTACTAGGAAGGAAATTAACTCTGTCCCAGCCAAAATCAGGACGTATAAAACTTTGTGGCTAATATTTTATAAAGCCTTAAAATGTTATGTGCTTTATAAATGCAATGAAACTTATTCTAAATGTTCTTTTATATGTGACAAGAATGAGTGGCTCTATCTTACAAAACATTTTTGGGGTATCTGAGTGTAGAGCTTTATATTAATATTCATATTTCCTTTGCTCTTTGAGGATGTCATTTGTAGCTTGTTTCAGACAGACGTTCATGAAGGATGGGAGCCCCAGTAGTGCAAATGGCTGCTCTAGGCATGATACACAAAGCAATATTTAGGAAGAATATGGATAAATGGAAGAGAACTAAACTTCATAATAAGAAAGCCTTAAACAGGGCCACTGTTTCATTTATACATGATCAAGAAAAATTCTGTTGAGCTCTAGATGTTTTAATATGCTGTAACTATATGAAAAAGTTAGGATGTAGAGAGAAAATGCTACTGTGGATAAATTATTATCATTCCTTATTTTTCTGTTGTCACTGGAAATGAAAGTGTTACTGAAAGAATCACCTCAGGACTGCTTTATTTCTATGAGTGACATAGAAAGTGCAATTTAAATTATTCATCCAATACTGAGCTTTCAGCTTATATAGATATATTTAAGTAAGTGATTTAGAAAAAAACTGTTCATATTTCAAAATCTAAGGCAATGTTTTGTTATGTGTCTATGAAAATGATGTGTTAGGGTGTCACAATTCACAGCAGAATTGAGCTTCAGTCTTTCTACATAAGCTTCATATTTGGTATATGATACTGGTTCTTTTTGGTTCTCTTGCTTCCCTCATAGACAGAAAAGTAATAATTTGTTATGATTGTGAATTAGACATGCACAAAAGCAGCAGTGTATTCCTATTGCTTTTTTTTCCTCATTAACCCCAGTTTAAAATTATGTCTGTTTTTAAGCTTATGTCTGGAAATAGTCCTACTTTTTACGGTTATTAGCACAATATTAGCACTACTCTGACTCTCAGAGTAGTCACTCTGTCTGATGTTGGTAATAAGTAAACGCTATTGACAGTAGTAAATGTTTGCAGAGGCAAGATTCATGTATAATATATATATATATTTTAATTAAGAATACATATTCCATAAGAATAGCTCAGTGAAGATTTTGTTTTGTTTTGTTTTCCTGTAAATAATTCATGTAATTTTCAGGAGACCTCTAGAGCCAAGAACAAGGCTGTAGCCAGGGAGAAAGAATTACATTTTGTCATCACATACCTGACAGAGAATTTTGACAGTAAAGGGTCTTGCTAAGGTCTCCAGGAAAATTATTTGGTGAACAGTTATTCTTTCTATCCTTCCTCTGTCACTATTCCACTTCTTGTAGAAGAGGTCTGTATATGCATGTGCTGTCCATCTTGTCCAACACAACTAGACTTCATTATTTCTCCCTTAACAATAGCACAGCTAACATGGTCCAAAAATTTGTCAAGTTGCCTGCATTGCCAAGTATGAAGTATAAGGCCTGGAGGCACTGATCCAATTGAAGCATGCATCTTCTGGATAGACTTCAAATCTTAACACAGCTCTGCGCCAAGCATGGCAGCTGTATGTACTTTCTGAGTTTGATTGCACTCTGGCTACAAAGTTTCTTAGTAGTTAGGAAAAGGTAGAACTATTTGCCTGCATAGGAAGTAAAACTTTTCCACAGATATTGGATCAGTCTTTCAAAACATTTCCGTTACAAGTAACTGCTTGGAGAACCCGCAAATCCTGCTCACAGTTGATCAGCTCTGCACAGCTCTCTTTTTAGTAGACTAAGACCAGCAGAAACACTGGTAAAATCAATTGTTCTGAAACTCAAAAGTTAATTTTGATTCCCAGTGTGTGGGTAGCTTGGCCCAATTCTTCTAGATAAAATAATACCAAGAGAATAACTGTGGAGGTCTTTTTCTTGCTTTGCAATGTGTCCACAGCGGATTCCAGTATTCTTTGAAAGCAATACAGGTTTCCTTGGATATCTGTAACATTTATTTTGTAATGATCAGTGTTTTCTTTGTTTTTGGGTTTTTTTTCATCCAACTTAGGATGCAATGATTAAATAATGTTTTCTGGAAGAATGCTTCCTGACTTGAATTCTTTAAAAGTGATTCCCCCGTCTCCTACATACTCAAGATCTTTCCAGTTTACTTCTAATATGGAGACCTTTTAAGTCTTTTTTTCTGCTTGAGGCAACTTCCACTGCCATCTTTCACATCTTGAGTCTCATCACTGAGCACTTCTGAAGTATTTTATAATGAAATGTTCCCAGGTGTTGGTAACTGATGGATCACATGGGTTCTGACTTAGTTTGATAGGAGAAGGTAAGTTAAATTTTTATTCCGAAGGAGCATGAAGGTTTGTTGTTGCTCAAACCACCCCCATGGTCATACAGGAGCTGTTTCACTCTTCAGGATGGTGAGAGGAAGGATGCAAAGAGTCAAAAGAGAAAGATTTTCTAGCCTGGTTTGGTCCGCTCAGATTTCCAGTGCCTGGAACATATTTTTAATTTTTGAAAACGCAGGAAACGTGAAAAGACAAATCTTAAATGCCACAACCCAAACTGCCCTATTGTAAGCTTATGTATATTTTTTCTTACTGCTAGAAGAGATGGGTTCAGTTTCTTTCTAATAAGGAAAATCATCACATCCTAGCTGGCTTTTACATTCTCTCCTATCCTTTGAACAGTAAAGGTGATTCATTCAAATTGCCATCTCCTCCTCTAGTCCTTTATTTCTTCTGCTTTTTCAGAAAACATATCTTATTTTTTTTTGTATCATTCATCCAAGTGTTTCTTGCTTGTTTTCCATTTCTGTAAATAGTCTGAATAAGCACATTATGAGAGTAATAAAACTGAAGTTATTTTTAATTTTTTGAGCTTTGCAGCCTTTATGTGCACCACTCTTTTTATTAGTTGGCAATTAAACCTTTGGTGAAGTAGAAATAAGAGCAGTTGGATGGGACAAATAAATCATTTTAATCTATATGTATCTTCCATATATTAAAAATATCCCAGAATGAAAGCAAAGCAAGGCTGGCAAATTATGAAGGAAAACAATTATGGTACGTAAAAGGCTCTATATTGTTCCTTATTTCCTCATCAGGTCTAAAAGAGAAGGTTTAATTGGGGTGTGTAATTGGTTCATTTGTAAAAGCTATTGTAAGCTATTCAGGCTTTGTGAAAAAAAAAAAGAAAAGTTTTGTCAATCTCGTCTTTTGTGTTCCCATCTGCTTCCATTACCCACTTAAAGGTTTTTACTTTCTCTGCTAGGCAAAGTGCCCAGAAGCCAAGGGAGTTAAGGAGGCATGCTTCTTGGCTTCTAGGCTAATGTCAACAGCATCTCTGGGAATCAGCTGTTTCTGCTTCTAGTCTTTGTAATGTACATGTTTAAAATGGCTTATGTTGCTATGTCGTCAACTTCATGTCAAAAAGACATGCTTCAAAACAGGTTCTGGGACTGAACAGGCTGTTTAAGCAGAAGAATATTTTTCTGTTTTCTTTTCTGCCTTTCCACTGTTATAATCAAAGTAAATATGCTCAGTGTCTTTTGACAGAAATGAGCACTGCTGTCTAAAATATCACCTGTTAGCAATCTATGTATTTGTGACTCATAGTGGAAATCTTATTACATATCAAAAGATCAAATAATATTATGAAAGGAGTGAAAGACAATGTTATTTCAGGTATCCATCCCCATAATAGAGAATTTTTCTTAGGATGTTTCTTAGATGTTAGAAAACATCTAAAATCTCCAAGATCTTTGAAAGACTGAAAGTAATATTCTTATGTAGCTTTCTGTTACCTTGGATCATACTTTTTACAATGAGTATGTATTTACTATTTTATTTCTCCTTAGATATTTCATTGATCATAACACAGAAGAAGATAGATATTTCACCATTGATGCTAACACTGGAACCATTAAAACTGCCAAGATCTTTGACAGAGAGGAAACACCTTGGTACAACATCACAGTGGCTGCGTCTGAGATAGGTAAATGATATGTGTGGCACATAGTATTAAAAAAATTGAAAGGAAAATATAATAATTGGTTTTTAAGGAACACTGTCTCGAAGTGTTGGGTTCTTTTTAAACAAAGCTACTTTTTTTTTTTTAACTAACAACAGTAAAGGAGAAATTTCTGTGTGTGTGTAACTTCCTTTATTCCACAGAACAACCAAACAAAACCCCACAAGCCTGTATGAGTCCACTATGAAAGTTTATCATGTTTTTCTGTGTGTCATAGGACTTTTTTTACCAGTAGTGCAGACACTGAAAGGCCTAAAATGAATAGCTTGTCCTATTTGTGTATCTTATTTATATTATCTTAGAAGACAACATTATATAATACAGTCTGAGAAATTCATCCTTTCTTCTTGTAATTACTGTTTATGCTGTTGAATTATGCCAATATTAATTTACTTCCAACAGGTATCTAGTAGATGCTGATTGTCAGTGTGCTTTCGTGGCCTTTAACAGGCAGAGACAAAAAAGGCTTCCCACTGCATTAAAAGGCCTCAAAGCGTGATGGATTTCCACTACCTCAAAAAGTATTGAAATAGTCGGAAATGTCTGAATAAATATCCCAGATAAATGGGATATTTTACATGAGGCAGGGACAGTTTAAAGAAATAAAGATTAACTTTTATATTACAGTGTCCTTACTTTGACACAAAGTTGTAGAGAGAAAAAAAAAAACCCAGGCAAGCAAATGAAAAAAAAATCCTGTGTGGTATCAGTAAATCCAGTACTCAGTTACTCAGTACTCTCAGGGATACCGTTTTTCAATGGAAAGTGATTTTGATCCAAACTATAAACTTCTGTTTATTATTTTTCCCTTTCTTTTCTTCTTCTTTGGTGTATGCCATCATTGCCAGATGACAGTCTACGTTTTTGTTACCTCTAACGTGTGCCACTAACATAAGTGAGTCCCCTGTATTTTCATCTCTTTCATTTCCAGGTTTAAATGGAATCTGTTCTGCCACTGTACTGCTAGCATATGTTACAGAATTAATAGCACCTATATATTTTATAAGGATAACAATTTGTTTTTGTTTATTATTGCTGTTTCAACTAAGTTGACGCTTTCAAGTAAATAAATTTCTGTATTAAACAATAAAATCTGGAGTTTTATGATCAACTATTCACAAGTGGTAACCTCTGCACCTCTCTGTGCTTAACAGTATATTTGTTATTTCAGTGCAGCATGAAATGAAATATAGTTTGGGCCTTATGATAAGAAGGTGAATAATAAGTGTTATTTTTAAATAAGATTTAAAAGCCACATTGCAACATACAAAAAGGAGCAGTCACTGGGAGACAATCCGAATATTATTATTTGCCGAAATAAATCTCAATAGCATTAAGCTGAAATGTAGCTTTCTGCACTACTTATTTCACATGGTCTAGTGAGTGGTATGGCGCTTACTATGCTAAGGATGCTTATAACTAAAAGATAACTGAATGGATAATGAGGATGAAATACCTTTTTTTTTCTCTTCTAAGAAATCCTGCTTAGAATTCTGCATTCAAGGTGCTACTTACTAGGGAAAAACATAAGTCGTCTTCTTTCCCTTGCATTGCCTTTCTTGCTATCAAAGTGGGGATAAGGAAGATAAGTAGATCTGTATTGTCAGCTTGGATAACAATTCAGTAGTGAAAAATATAAAAAAGAGTATAGAGGAGGAAATGGATGGCAGACAGACTGAAAGGCAGACTAAATGGCAGGTAAACTTTCTTTATGCCTAATTCTTTGCCATTTTCTTATATAAATTTGAAAATTATAACACTGGCACAGTCTTCCAAATCCATTGTAAAAGCAGTAATTGGATATATGATTGAAGAAGTAACTTATTTTGTGCATACAGCATGAAGGCCTGAACTTGTGAGCACTACCTATTACATATCTACATCCTTTTGTGACATTCATTTTTGGTTCCATCCACAAGGCTTGGCATAAATAAGACTTGGGGTTGAAAAACAGATAGAGCACTATGACCAAAATGTGCTTTGGCTGTCAGAGGGGCAATCTTCAAATTTGTCTGATGTACTGGAAGTCATTTATAGCTTTCTGAAATAATTTCCCTAACCAAGAGCATTGCAGAATCTGAAAAGCCCAGAAAGATTGTTCTGCCTCAAAAATAAGAGGTGCTCTGCTGAAATAATGTTACTAATATAGTTAGTTTCTCGAAGTGTTTTCTTGTTAACACCACACTTCAGTGACAGAAACCTTTTCAATAGCCTACTGGTAGCTGTGCTTATTTTATATGAAGGAGATTTAAAATCAACACTATATTTCTAGCCTCAAATTTATGATATCCGTATGTTTCTTACATTTTTTTCTGAACTCTCCCTAAGAATTTTGCTTTCTTTGTAGGACTTACTGAGTCAAATGCACTCTACATTGCTCAAATGTCTTCTGTGAAATTGGTGTAACTTCTACCACTTTCTTCTATGGAAGTAATGTTGGTGTAATGAACAGTGATATTTGTGTTTGCAATGATGCTGCCAGAGTTCACTACTAGAAGAATGGGACAATCTTTTATTTTCTTTGATATGCATTATTCTTCAACAGCAGCGTGTAGTGAATGAAAACTGGGATTTTGATGTCCAGAGCACACCAAAGATGTTATTTCTTTGATTGTTTCAGTAAAAGTACTTCCTGAAATCTCCTTGTGGCATTAAGGGACAAGAAAGATGGTAAAACAATACTGTATTTTACACTCAAGTGTCTACTAACTGTGTTTGGAGTGAGGGAAAGGACTAAAAGTTGTTGGCAATAGATTTAAAAATATGGTTTCACTTAGAACTAGACATGTCTCATTAACTTGTTAGAATTCTTTGGAAAGGTTTTTAAAATACAGTTCAAAAGAAGGAGGGGATACAATTTACTTGGCTCTATTAAAGAATTTGATCAAGTCTTTAACAGGAGTAATAGAAATAGGAAAATGCAGAGTAAGAGCACAATTTTATAACTGATGAAAGACTAATTTAGAGGAAAGAAATATCTTAATGAATGGTTGTTGAGAGTGGAAGAAGGTAAGGTTAAGCTATTTTAAGGAGTCGTTTATGTTATGTCAACTAAAAGTCATTGTAATGATAGCACACATAAAATGGGCAACAGGTGATTAAGTGAGCTTGCCAAGTAACACACTCACTTGGTAAAAATTAAGGAAGATTGAGATAAATTCACACAAGAACAAGACATGTGGAAGTATGTCATAGATAAATGAGCAGTGAGTTGTACTGAAAACTGTCTGAAATGGACAGCTGAAAGGCTTATGATGAGCAGCCTGAAGTGCAGCCAGAGGCTAGTCATTAGTGGAGTACCACAGGGGCCAATAATGGATGCAGTACTGTTTAATCTTTTCATTAATGACATGGTTTATGAGACAGTGCATTCAGCAGGTGCATAAATGGCACAAAGCTGGAGTAATGGCTGATATGGTGGAGGGTTGTGTTGCCATCCAGAAGGATCTCAACAGTCTGGAGAAGTGAATGAACAGGAACTTTATGAATTTGTGACATGGAATCCAGCATTTCAAGTAGAGTAACCCTATGCACCAGTGCATATGGAAGGCCATCTCTCTATAGAGCAGATTTTCAGAAAAATACCTGGCTGAGTATCCTGGTGGACAACAAGTTGAACGTGATTCAGCAGTGCTCTCTTGAGGCAAAGGCAGCCAAAAACATCATGCTCTGCATGTGTAAGAGTGTTGCCAGCAGGTCAAGGGAGGTAATCCTTCCGCTCTGCTCAGTCTGTTAAGACTACTTTTGGAGTGATGAATTCAGATCTGGGCCCACCTGGACAAAAGAGACGTGGAACAAATGGAACAAGTCTAGTGAAGAGCATGACATCATTAAGGAACTGGAGTGCCAGTCACACAATAAAAGGCTGAAAGAATTGGGGGTTTTTTCAGCCTGGAGAAGAGAATGTTCAGGATGTTCTTGCCAGTATGTTTAAACACCTGATGGGGAAATTAAAGAAGATAAGTAAAAACTCATCTCTGATGTACCAAGTGAAATGACAAGAGGCAAAGGACACAAAATGAAATAAAGAAAATCCCACTTAATAAAATTTACTGTGAGATATGTCAAACAAGTGAACAAGTTGCCAAGTGAGATTGTGGATTCTGTGTTCTTGGAGATACTCAAAAACCAAATGGATATGGTCATGAGCAATGCACGTTGGCTGACCCTGCTTTGAGCAGGGAAGTTGAATGAAATGATCTCCACAGGCACTTTCCAACACCAGTCATTCTATGATTCTCTGAGAACTGCATGTTAAATGAGTAGAAGAAAAAGAACAACCACTCAGCAGCCTGCAGATGACACTAAGCTGAATAGTGCCGTTGATATAATAGAAGGAAGGGAAGTCATCAAAAGGCATCTAGACAAGTTTGAGAAATGGGTCCCTGTAAGCTGAATGTGACTCAGCAAGTCCAAATTCAAGGTACTGTACTTGAGTCAGGGCAATCCAAGACATGAGAGCAGACTGAGAGAAGAACTCATTAAGAGCTAGCCCTGGAGAGAAGGACTTAAAGGTTCTGGGGAACTAAAAGCTTGACGTGAGCCAGTAGTGTGTGCGCTTGCAGCCTGGACAGCCAACTGTATCCTGGACTGCGTCAAAAGAGATGTCACTAGCAGGGAGAGGGAGGTGATTGTTCCCCTCTACTCTGCCCTCATGAGGTCCCATGTGACGTATTGCATCCAGGCCTGGGGTCCCCAACACAAAGACATGGAGTGTTGGGATGGAGCATCGTTACTATGAACAAAGGTTGAGGGAGCTGAACTTGTTCAGACTGAAGAAGAGAAGACCTTCCAATACCTAAACAGAGTTTATAAACAGGAGGGAGAACAACATTTTAGATGGTCTGATAGTAATAGGACAAGGAGAATGGCTTTAAATTAAAGGAAGGGAGATTAAGGTTAGATATTGTAAAGAAATTATTTACTCAGAATGTTATGAGCCACTGGATCAAGTTGCTCAGAGAAGTTGTGGATGTCCCATCCCTAGCGGCATTTGAAACTGGATGGGGCTTTAGCAATGTGATCTAGTGGAAAGTTTCCTGCGTATGGCAAAGTGATTAGAACTAGATCATTAAGCCAGTCTATGGTTATGTGATTCTCTGATTTCAAAATACTGAAGCATTCTAAAAGAAAATGGTTGTAAAAACAGTCGTGAGCGATTCAGTTAAGGTTGTTCTGTAGCAAATAGTATTGCTGACATTAAAAGCAACAGCAAAGTCCCAAATCACAGCCACTTTCAAGGCAAAATAAACATACTTAAAGTTTTCAAAGCAAGAATGCAAACAGAAGAAATAGTAGTATTCTTGAAGCCTTAATGCCCAAGAAGAACAACTAATAGCTATGGGAACAAAAACTGGCGTAAGTCATAAAATGGCTTGATTTGAGAAAGAAATCAAGAATATCTTTCAATATAAATTTCTACTTGAAAATACTACAAGATAGACTGCATCAAGAAGCTCCTTTTAGGTGTTAATTCTAACAGCTAAGCTAACTGTTTCCAATATCTTCTTAATTAACAAAGAGAAAAACTAGCTTCTAGATCTTGTGTTCATGTGATATTAACAGTCATATGAAGAATGAGAATGGAAGATGGAGAGAAGGTGTAAAACAAACAGAATAGGTCTGTTAATGCTATTTGAAGGTGCACTGATTTATATTACAAGAAGTAAAAACAAAAGACAAAAAAAAATCATTTTTTTTTCCTTGTGTTCTGAAACACATGAAAACAACATATGTGTTGCCTAGAGGAAATAAGTCTATAGAGTATTATCTTCCTGGCGCATAGCACTGAAAGAATTAGAAAAGAGCAAGAATTGATGATATTTTATTTTCTCACTTTACCATTTTCCAATAACCAAGAATAGTTTTAATACTTTGCATTTAAAAAAATAAATAAATAAATAAATAAATAAATAAATAAATAGAATCCTTTTCAAGGTCTAACAGAAGGTAATATAAATCTGAGTGAAGTGCTGTCACAGTGCTGTAATCTCCTAACCTTTTATCTCTGGTGGACAGAACGATGATTCTTTCTAATACCAGTGAGTTTGTTGCCGACTTTGTGTCCTTGGGTTTCCTCAAAATGAATTTTTCCTTAAAATGAATATAGAATTTTTTAGAGTTAATTTTTTTTTTTTTTTTTGACAAAGTGAAGTGTGGATAAGTATTAATAATAAGTATAAATAATAAAAAGTATAAATTATGAACACGTTTAGTTTGACATCAGTAAAGGGAAATTTTCCTTATATATTGTTTTGCGGCATTTGTGATTATAGATATGTTACAGAGCCAGATCCTACAGTGCTACCTTAAGGCCAGCGTCTCCCATAAATTCCCAATCACGCAAGAAAAAAAAATCACACTCATTCTTTGTTTTTACTTAACTTACATTCTGCCAGCTAATTCAGTTACAGAAAGAGTTTTGGTACTTATACCAATGACATTTTTTTATTTTTCCAAGAAACAGAATCTGCCACAAAATATTTCCTACTTTTCCCCTAAATGGAAAGCAGATTAAAGCAGATGTTTAAAAATACAAGATCTGTGTTCTAAGACTATTTTGCTGATGGAGTAGTGACAAACTGAATATCTGTCATCTTTTTAGTGGCAAGATCTAGACACAATACTGCCACTCTGTCCACATTCTCCAGTGAAACAGTTTATTTCCAGTCTTGATAAGCTGCCTACCAATGGACCATGAAATTATAATAATCTTATCTGTAGGAGAATCTGCCATTGCATTCTTATGCAATAAGCAGAGTTGACACAAAACTCTTTATAAAAACAATTGTCTTGAGGCAGTTAGTTCTCCATCCTGCTAAAGAAGTGATTCCTCTAATGCCAAGTTCACTGCTTATTTCCCTGTTTATCTCGGGTTAGTCATTGCATCCTAGGCAAGATGAATTTTATTCTCCTCTGTTTCTTTGGGGAACAGTATAACTACAATATTCATACAGTGTCATCTAAAGATGGTATAGGGTATGGCTCTTCCTAACCTCCCTTCTTGTTCCACTTGGGTTTGCATCTAACAGTTCATTTACCTGCTTCTCTGGGCCATGATAAATGCGGTGCTCCTGGTGATGGTAGCTGCCAAGGGGGTCTCTGAAGAAGAGACAATCTTTGGGATCATGTGACATTTTCCCCTTCAGGGCTTTGCAAAGCAGTACCAGAATCCCGAAATGGACCCACTACTGGCCACAGAACCAGTGCAGTTTGTGGTGCCCTGATCTACTCAGGAGGTAAGCACTAGCACGGTCAACGAGCTGCAGAATTTTGCTTGCATTAAGGCAGAGGGAGTAGCCAGATTGAAAGTACTAATATTTAAGTCTGCTACAGTTCTATTATTACTGATATTGCTTCTTTTACTACTTCTTTTACTGCCACCACCCTGAATTAAACCCATATTTTTTACAATATTCCTCTCACTTATATATAAAGCATTATTTTATTATTTTACCTCTGCTTCTGCGATATATTTCATCCATTCTAGATCTATATTCTGTCAAAACTATTGACAGTATTGGTAGGTGAGAATACCAATCTACTTCTCTTTGAAAAGTCCCAGAAAAAATAGCTGGTTGAACTTCCCAAATATTGGTTTGCATCATAAGGTCTTGAAAAGGTGTCAAAATGAAAAGAAAATGTTTTTGCTGTGATTAAGAATGATATTTAATACTAATCATGAAAAAGCATAGACATTCATTATAAACCTAAATTAGGTGAAAATCTTTGTGCTACATCATGAAAAGGTCGAAAAAAAAATTTTTTTTTTTTTTTGCAAAGTTCTTCACACTATTAAAATAGTTCAGGCTTATTCTGTGTTAAATTATCTACTTAACTTTCATAAGTCTTAAACTATACCATTGTAACTTTACGCACAGGCACACTAAATAAATAAATAAATAAAAGCACAAAATTATTGACATCAGAACTGTTAGTATTACTCAAGTTGAATTTATCTTCATAAAGCTGGCAGGAATTTTGTTGATGTGAAAAAGGAGTCTTAGACAATAGAAGCTATATTAAAAATAAGCTTTCTTCTTGAAGGGGTTTTTAAAGTTTCCCCAATCAAGTTAATTGGGAGAAGATTTAGGCTTCCAGATTGGCAGTTGATAAGGAATTCTACAACTTCAGCGAGGCCTGCCTGGATGCAGCACTGATACTCAATGAAACTGATTGCTTTACAAATTTTTAGTGTTCTGGTAGAAGAATTTATTCCGGGAAAAATATTAAGCATAAGAAAGTAAGCCCCTAATGTAGGTGAATCAAAACAATATTTCTGCTTCAGTTATCCCTTAAAACAGTGAGCATTCACATTGAAAAATCTTCCCTTGAGGCATAATGCTAATAGGATACAGAATGTATCTGGTTGTTTTTTAATGCACAGGACTGAAATATACATCAGCACTGATTATCTCAAAACTGGAAATCTGCCAAACTACTGCATTGCATTTGTCTAATTAATATAAAAGGGATCAGTTATCAGTGTGTGTGTGGGATTGCAGGTGAGCAGCACACCTGCAAAAGGCTGTAGTTTATGTTTATTTTGTAATAAAATATATAATTTGTAATAATACAAACTAAAATACAACCTGCTTATAAGGACCTTGTTAATTTGCTATTCCCTCTCTCCCTTATAACCTGTGTTATCTTGCATACACATTGATGTAGTATACACAGTCTGACAAACTTCAAGACCATTTTGGAAAGTGATGTTAATACTTTCCGTATTAGCATTTTGTAATAAGTAGGCTTTCAGTATGGAAATTCGCCTGCAAAGATCAGAGATCCTATAAGGTAACTGCTTCCAGAAAGATACCAACAATTCCCTGTACTCTTTTGAACTGGTAAGATAAAAAGTAATTCCTTGTGCAAAATAGCTGCCAAAAATAAATAGGTAGATAGGTAGGTAGTAGGTAGTAGCTAGCTAACTAGATAGATAGATAGATAGATAGATAATATGCAACCAAAAAAAAACCAAACAAACAAACCAACAGCTCTCTGAATCTTTGTGAAATCTCAGTGAAAGTAATGCAAGCTCAACAGACTGGGGTAAGATGCATTGGAAAGTAGTGACAGGTATACAGGAGGACACTGTTCAGGAATGGGAAAGGGTTCTGATATACTGTACTGAAACACAAGAATTTACCTGTCTGTTGCCAGACAAGAACACACTGGATTAAAACATTTGATTTTCTTTCCTCAGTAAATATTCCAAACATGCCAGATCAACAGAACAATTCTCTGTCTCTGTTACCTTCTGCCCTGAGCTTTTCCTGATTTCTTTCTCCCTTCCTCTTAGATGTATTATGACCTCTTCTAGCGTTGAAGATGGCACTGCTTTGAACTGATGACCAGACCAATGACCTGCAGAGGTCCCTTTCAGCTAAGATTCTATGATTATCTAGTTGTCACAAATACTTCTGCCTTCTGACAAAACCTTCAGGCTTTTTCTAATATTAAAATCTTCATCGCTTTCACTGTATCTTTTGAAGCCACTCCAAGGTGGATTCTTCCTTACCCCTTTACTATAATATCTGCCTTTGATCTATGTACTATTCTTTTGTGTACTCTTCCTTTGTCTACTTCGTATCTTTCCTGTAATTTATAACTTTTTCTAGTTCATATGCCTGAAATTATTTTGGAGAAGGAGGCACAGGGAAGACCTTATAGTTCTCCACAACTACCTGCAAGGCATTGTATCAAGGTGGAGGTCAGCTTCTTATCCCAGTTATCAGTGACAGGATGAGAGGGAATGACGTTAAGTTTCATCAGGGGAGATTCAGATTGTATATTAGGAAAAATTTATTCTTGGAAAGTGGTAATACATTGGAAAAGGCAGCTCAGGGAGATGGTGAAGTTACCATCCCTGGAGGTTTTCAAGAAGAGAGAAGGTGCAGCATTTGGAGACATGGTTTACTGGGAGTGGTGGTAATGTGTTGACGGTTAAACTACGTGATTCTAGAGTTCTTTTCCAACCTTAAAGATTCTTTGATTCTATGAATTGATACCTCACAGAATTTGAGTTAGAGCATTCCAGGCTCAAGAACATAGATATTTTCCTAAACTAGAGATTAGATAACATATTATTCGATCTCATATCCTGCAATTGTGACTATAGGATTTTTGTAATTTGTTTGTCTGTTAGCACTGACAGAACAATCTACCTAAAATATTTTGTACAATATGCTAGTGAGCATTAATATTTATTGCTTTGTATTGTGCTATTCTGCACAATCTTAAAGTCTACCACCAAGGAAGGGCCAAACATCTTTTCAGTTAATTCTCAAAGTTCAAAGGGAGAAGGCTGCTTTTCTTTCTTTCATAATTTGAGATGGATGGTTTTTTGCATCCAACCACATAGCAAACAGCCAACCGTTCTTCACTTTCCCTTTGTGTATTCACAGCACTTAAACACTCCTCTAGACTACTAAAATAATCTACTTAAGTACTATATATTAAACATATTCCTAATTTTGCAACAGAGCATTCACAGTAAAAAAAAAAATGGAATTTGTGAGTCTGTAGCCCTTCTGAATGTATTCTTATAACTTTTAATACTAATGTTAATTGGAAATGACAGTGAGGTTCCTATCTTATCTAAATTAAATCTTCCTTTTCTGTTTATAATTTTGATTTCCCTCCTAACCCCTTTTCATGGGGATGGATGACTAATTTCCAAAAGTGAATGAAAATCATCATGCAAACAGTCATATTAATCAAAAAGAGAATGTGAAAAATCTGAAAAAAACCTTTCAAACCCAGGCTCTTTGACTAATATCCCAGATGAAAACATAGAAGGATATATCTCTCACTTTGTCAAAAAAAACTCCAGTGCTCTCAAATATTCTTTTAGTAGGAGGCTACATTACTGGTGGTTTTGATTCTAAATGTCTAAACTAATGAATGATAATAGAATTCTGAGCAAATGCCTTCAAAGGCATGAAAAATCTGAAGCATTTTACAAATGACTCTTCTTTTGATGGAAACATAATGTCGCTAAATACAGAAGAAATAACCAGGACAGGTGAACTTTAGATCCTTAATATTTCTGCTTTGTTTTCCTTCACATGAACAAGCATAATTAAAAATAAAACATGCACATTTAAAAAAATAAACCTGTAAAACCCATTCTTCTACCTTGTGCATGAATGATGGACTTATTTTTTTTCTACTGATAGTTTAATTTAATTGGTAAAAAACAAAATGAAGTTTGTTATCTACAAGATGGATACTTGCACAGACTTTGGAAGATATATTGCCCCTAATTTTAAAATGGCTTCAAAATATAATTCTTCTAATCAAATATAAGTGTCTTGGTACATAGTAGTAAGAAGAAAAGAATGATGCATTAAGATTTGTATTTTTTTTCCCATCTTAAAACAGAAAGTTTATTTTCACTGAAAAAAAATTATTGTGCTTTTTTGCAAGTGATCTCTTTTTGAAGGTGAGCTCTCAAACAAGTATAGATCATATACTAAGACACCATTACTTAAACATTTTCTAACCGATGTGTCACTGGTGCTGAATTTTCACAGAAAATACAAGACTTATTGACTACTTTGTGTAACAACATGGTAACTTGTGAGAAGGTTTAAACCAGCCTTGGGAATGGTTTATGTATGTCTGTGTGCTTTTAGTTCCATATAATTTCTGAACTTTGCATGCATTACTCTGAAAATAATGGCTCCAATTTATTTCCACGGAGACTACAACTGCTGCAAAGAGTACAATAACACTATTTGATATAGTGCAAATTTTCAACTACAAACCACTATTTTTCAGCACCATTACCACCATTAGCCGTGCATTTTCACCAGCGATGAATGAGAGCCTGCATTCATAAAAATCTACAGTAGCAGGTGTGACCCAGTGTTTCACAGCTGCTATGACCACGTTGTGGTTGGATAGTTCAACCAAGATTGGCAGTGCCTTCCATGGTCTTCAAGCTGTTAGGGGATCTGGTGTTATTATGTTCCAAGAGAAAAGTTGTTTTCCTCTTGTCCTGACTCTGGAGTTTCAAGCCTTCAGGTGAGACAGACAGCAGTGCTATGTAGTGATGAGAACTGATCATTTGTCTGCTTTCCAAAAAAATCCAGAAGGATCCAGAAGGATCCCTTTCCTATTCAAAAGAACAGTGCACATCACTTTAATTGCTGGTGGCAGCATTTATAAATTCTCTGATGGGGAATTCATGTCACCACTCCATGCACTGCCATTTTGACTCTGGCTCATGATGGTGATGTCATGTCTCATGACTGGTAATGATGTGATCCAGTAGACTATCACCTTTTGTTTTGTATTGGTTCAGTAGATCCTGACAAACTTGCATACAGTGTTTTTGTTCCTGTGTGAGCATTCATGGGACCCACTTGACACAAGCATTGCAATAGTCTAAAGTTATCACCATCATTTCCAATACGTTAAAAGCAATGTTCAGCTCCATACACAATTCCCTGATCATAATCCACTGATTTGCATGGATGAGCTGATGGGAACACTGTTCATTTCATGGTGTGACAGCTGTGCATGGCCATCTGGAATGTGTCTTCTCTTTCACATTGCTGAAAACCACTGCCTCACTCTACTCACATGCAAACTGTTGGTCTACAGAAACATTCAGCAAATATCAATGAATATCAGTGGGCACAATTATTTCTGCATGGAGGAATTCAGTGATACATTTTTGCTTCATCCATACTTTCGTGTCTGATGCTATTTTGTCAGACTGCCCGTCTGGTACTATCTGTCACATGGCAACACAATGTAATGGAATGTTGGTAGGAAGGTTCTGCCTCTGCTGCCATACCACCAACATTTGCCTCTGATGTCATGAACCAACATCATAAAATAGGCAGTACTTTTGGAGCTGCCTTCCTAGTTCCTAAACTCATTGAGGGACCGAGAAAAATATAAAAGGTCTTAATGTGATTACACTTTGATGTTAATTGAAAAATAATCAGTCGTTTCTTGCATAGAGTTTGACAGCGTGCAATAGCACCAACAGCCTTTTACTTCATTCTCAGAGTACCTTGTATTTTTATTGCTATGGTATAACTAACTATGCTTTCTTCCCTATTTCTTTTCAAAAAGTGAAGCTCAGCAAACATCATCTTTCATGATCTATTACTTAAAGTTTTGCAACTGTATCTAGTTCTCACCCAGTTGCTGTGTTGAGAAATCATGTTTTAATTGAGGATGTCACTGTATATTGAGGATGTCACAAGATATTGAATATTACATATATAACATAATTTGAATTGTTTTTGTAAAATAATATCTATGTAATGTTCAATATTGCATAATATTGAAAATTATATATATATATAATGTAATTAATTATATGAATATTGAATATATATAAATACCCTCTGTATATTTTTCAGACAATCCTGAGCTAGTGAGCCATGTTCCAGTTGGCATTAGAATCCTGGATGTCAATGACAATCCTCCAGAGCTCGCCAGAGAGTATGACGTAGTGGTCTGTGAGAATGCAAAGCCTGGTCAGGTAACTCTCAGTTACCTTTTTCTCAGTGTGAAAGAAGAATTGTTTCATTTGTTAATGCTGCAAGTGTTAAAACTTTGTTTTGATCACACGCCGTATGATCTTTCTGATTTCATTTTCATAATTCACATTTCACCCAACTTTTAAAATGTATTAATCTGTATTTTAACTGTATTAGACTGAAGGGAGAAGATTGGGAATTCATTCAAGGTATTTTCTTCTTATTTCAAGAAAATATAATACAAAAATCTTAATCTTGCCAGATGGAATTTGAAAAGTCACTATCCTCTAAAAAATGGATAAAGCAGATTTAACAGCTCTCACTAAGAGCCATGTGAGAGAAAGATTTCAAATGTAACTTAGTGGAATGACTGATTAGTATGACTACTGTCCTCAGTTTTTGCATGTTTAATTGCTCAGAAGTGTTCAGATGGAGAGCCAAATTAGGGTGAACCTGACTGTGAAGGATCTTCAAGGAAAATATGCTGAACAGTTCTTCCAAAACTATGAGCAGAGGGAAGGTTGCAATTCGAACTGAAAAACAATTACTTTCCAGCTGCCACTGGTTAATGCATTTCACTGTGGTCCATAGTTTGAGAACTTTACCAAGTTGTTTTGTTTTGTTTTACCAGAAGTACCTTCTTTGCATAGACTGAGTTGTTACACAGATCTTCATGGCAGTTATGCATGATTACACAGGTTGTAGGTTGGAATGATGAGCTTGCGTCAAGACTGTATGAGACATGCTCTGACTTCTATATTTAGTATACAGCTAGGCTTCAGAAGAGATTGTGATGTCCTTGGGCTATTAAAAAAAAACAACAACAACAAAACAAAACACATGAAAACAACTACAAAAAGATACAAAAGCACCTGGCTCTCGCTCAGAAGACAACTATTTTAAGGAAAAAAAGGTCAATGAACAACAAGTATTCAAGAAGAACAAATAAGCAAAGATTGCAGAATAAGACAACTTTCCATGTGCTAGAAAACACGTCGAGCTGAATAGTTTTGAATCACTACAAAGACAGCATTTATTCTGAATTATCCATCATCTGGTAAGAATGAGTAGTACAAAATATCACTAAAGAATAAATTCTGTCAGACATTGTCAGGCACAGCTACTTGACTGATGTTTGAGGTTGGGCTGCAGCTCTGCCCTGTCCTGTATGAGTTCTTGTTTCTTTCTTCAGGAAATCTAAGGAGATAAGCTGCATAGCCATTGAGAGCGTTTGTCCTAGCATATCTATTTTGAATTTATTATATACTTATAATATATATATATATATATAACTTATTATATATTTATATATATATACTTATTATATATATATTATAAAATAAACTGATTTTTTGTCATTAACAAAATTTTGTGTTTGCCTATTTATTTTCAGGAGAGGCATCTACAGAGAGAAATCAGAGACAGAATTGGTCCCCTGATTCTTTTTCTCTCAGTAGCTCAATTTATTTAGTTTCCAAAATAATAATAATACAACATAAGAAAATGTACTTCAATGAACCCCCTAAAGCATCTCAAAAATGTTTTTGAGAAGATGATAATTTCCACAGTGAAGTGATAGTTTTCCTGTATTAGTAGTCACTGAGAAAATAAATTCTGTATCTTTAACAGCTTTCAGATGAAGCCTAATAGATAGTACATATTAATGTAATGAAGCAGTTGTGATTTTGATCTTAGGTAATAAACAGAGTTGGAGAACCCTGAGTTCTAGAAATACACTCGTTTTCTGTATGGTTGTGAAATACAGCCAGTGGAGAAGAATGATATTTCAGAATCTTCAATGAAGTGCCATTACAAAAGAAATTTTCCTTTGTTTAAAACACGTCTCATTTTATTAATTTTAAGAAAATGAGAGTAAATAGTAATTTAAAAAAAGTTCAAGTGTTTTGTTATGAACATTGCAGGAGTGAAATGCTGACAGTTTTCTGAATGTTTCTAAGTTCACTGCTTGTCCAGACAGAGTATTAGGTTGTTAAAATGTCTCTCTAGGCCTACTAGTCATATTGGTGTTTTTCAGAAGAATAATAGAAAAAATTATGGTAATAATGAAATGTAATTTCCCTGACACTGTGTATTACTGTAAGTAACACACATGCATACGTGTACAAACACACAACAGTTTTTCAGAATCTGGGTGTATAAACATTGTGCTGCCAAGAAGAGCTACCTTATCCTGGGCACTGTTATTTCTAATAGTCAAGGAAGTGAATCATAGCTGGCAAGGCACACCTCTGCTATAAATTGGCCGTATGTATATTTACTTGTTTATTGATTCAGTTCTGAAAAGTAACTGAGCTGGACTGAATTCCTGCTCTATATCCTTTTCAATTACTTCTCCTTCATTACTGAAATACTTTTTCTTCTGGACAACTCTTACCTTTAAAAAAAATACCATAACCTTTCAGTTTAATATCTTCAGTGGTGTCAGTGAGGATTACAGAAGATGAGTTTCTCTGTCTACATTTTTATTTTAATCAGCAACTCTGATATGGTGCATGTTAACATCTGTTATTAAGCTAATAATTAGTTGGCCTATTAATTAGAAAAGGGCTAGGAGTGCATATGGATGTCAGATAGATGCACGTTTTTGTTCTTCACCTCTAAAAGACTGTCTTCAAAATCTATCCCTTGGAAAACAGGGGCTTATTCAGAAAGAGCATGGCCATTTTTCTTTTAAGAATCGTTCTGATGCTCTTTTGACCTATTCCATTACACACACACTGTCCATTTTTCACTTGGAAAAGCATAGCTTCTATACCATCTGATGCTGTACTTTTTACACAGGTTGATGTATTCAAGGGATACTCAAATTTCCACGTGTAAGAAAGTAGGTAGAATGTTGAGTTTTAATGCATCTTATTCATTAATTTTAGTCTTTTGGTAGTGGGGTCTTGATCAAAAGTATCTTTTTTTGCAAAAAAAAAACCATATTCTTGAAGCCAGGTTCTGTAAACTATCTATAGAACATTTGATTTAAGAGAGGACAACAGGACAAAAGTTTATCTATGAGGCCATCAAATAAAATCTGAAAGTACATAGCTAAGTGACATATCTTTCAATGATGATTACGTATGAGCATGTATGATATATGAGCAGTATTTAGCAATTCACATTTTTTAAGTTCTGGTCTGTATTTATTGCAGCTGTGAATTGCATTTAACTGTATTTTTGGTATTTGAGTAATAATGGAAACTGATTGTCTTGAAAATGTACTTACATTAACTCCTGTTTTTGTCTTGCTTTGCTCATAACTTGTGAACATTATTAACTTAAAATATGTATCTAGGGTAAATAAATGTTTTTACATGGTAATTATTTCAATTTTATATTCATTTTTTCAAAATTCAGTAGAGAACAACTAGCTTTTACCAAACATTTTCATCTGTATTATCATGTCTTTGGAAAACTTCATGATTATAGACATTTCAATTTGATCTTATTCTTCTACAGGTCAGTAAAAAAGTACCATGAGAAAATATTCTCTGTAGTTATCCAGCAGTATTGTTAATTGTTTAAAACTAGCACAGTCTATAGAATATATTATCTTGTATATGTTCAGCAGAATAATCATTGTAGTCTATTGGCTTTAAAATGTATTTGTTTTGCTTCTCGTACATGAATGGTGGTAGAGAACTGTGTGCTGCCTTTTCATTTCAAAATAGATCAACCCTCTGGAGCCCACACTGTTTATGCTTCAGGTTCAGCCCAGGCAGACTGCAGCTGAACACTGAACAGAAAAATTCTCATGAAAAGAGCCTTTCTCCCTCCCCCTTTTACATTTCCCTCAGGATATCTATCAGTTCCATGCAGCACTCTATGTGGGCTTCACTGGATATATCACAAGAACAACTTTTATTAAATTCTACTTTATCACTTGAGCTTCCAGGCCCAGCATGAAAATGAAAGTAGAGTTAGAAATATTGCTTGGTCACAGATTCCAAAAGTTTAGCTCAGTTTTAGTTGGAAGTAAATTTTAAAAATCATCAGGGCTTTTGAAGGTAGAGGTCTTACCTTTCAAAAATACTTCTCCTGTACATAGTTGCTACATCTAATTCTGTTCCTTTGGGCAAATCAAACTATACCCAGGAGTGGCAGCTGCTTTTTATTTTCTATTTTCTGACAATTTTAAAACTGATTCTTATCCAAAATTTTAAACAGAGCTTGCCATTTTCCTTAAAAAGATTATTTTTCCTAATCAATACTGAAGTACAACTCATTGTTAGAATGTCAAGCAAGATGGTGCACTGGACAGACCATTCTGGTTCAGCCTGAATTTAGGCTCTAATTAAAGCCTAGGCAAAAGTGTAATTCTGAAGGTCAGTAAGAGGTAATGCCGATGATGAAAATCTCCATGTCTGTACCATATCCAAATGTTGGGAAGTGTAGATGCTTTAGATGCTTTTATCGAGCTCCTAAAACATTTCATGCTAGAAGAATCAAGCTAATGACCCAATCATATCATCTGTTGAATTTAGCAGCAGTCAAGTAGAAAATTAAAATAAGCAAAATTTGAACATTCTACAAAGGTCAGGTAATATTGGGGTCAAGTTTAAATTTCAGCACATTCATTGTTAATTTTTATTTCAGGTAATTCAGACCATCACTGCAACTGACAAAGATAACTCTGCAAATGGGGCCAGATTCCATTTTTCTCTTGATGAAGGGCTTTCTTTGAATCCCAACTTTACTCTAAAGGATAATGAAGGTAAATGAAACACGCAGTACAAAATGGATCTCTGTTTTGTCTGGGATATCTCATTTAACAGAGTAATCTCCATGCATTTCTTGACAGAAGGGGAAAATTAGTATGTCATCATCAAACTGGTTAATATCAAGGTCATGGTGCATAGAATATACTGCAAATTATGAATAATCAGATATTCCATTTCCTTTATACATTTTAGCATTTGTAGTTCAAATATTCACAAATGTTTCCAGAAAGTGGATTAATTAATAAGTGTTGACATTTTCATCTGTTTCTAGGTAGGTAGTATTGAGTGAGTACTTTCACGGTTATTGCCTTCCTTAGGGGAGGAACTAAGAATTTAAGGTGAATAAAAAGTTGAATTTGTGCTTGCATTTATGGATATGATACCAAGAGTAGGTCTTTCAGTGCTTCCTGAGTGGTAGTCTACCTCTTCATGTTCTTCCTAATAAGGCATGTCTAAAAAGTAGTTGGGTTGCACCTAGTAGTTGCATTTAGAATCACCTGGCTGAGTTTTTCTGAACATTTCTTGCAACAAAGAACCATCTAGCTTTTAAAAAAATAAAATAAAATAACCCAAGAAGAATCAACCATACCATTTATGTAATTGTTTCTATTTTTCACTCTGTTGAAAATGAAAGTAAACTTAAAATGCCTGTCTGTTGCTTTCTTCAGGGACTTTTTGGTGTAAGAGTGTATTGTGTTCTTGTGTGTGGAAATAGGTAGTAGCTGGCTTTTGCATAGTTGTATTTTTGCAAAATTCCATGGGATACTCTGAGATCTTATAGATCACTGCACATCTGTAATGACTGAGAAGCATTAGCTCCATCACTGTACAAATGAAACTATTCTTCAAAGATATTTTGAAGGAAGAGAGACTGCATAATCTTCCTAGGAATCTGTTCCAGTGTTTAACTGTTCTTAGCACAGAAAAAATAAATTCATCTATCAATATTAGAAAAGTATTAAAATAGTCTTTTGTTTAACCTAAGAAGATAAAGAATAAGTATGCATTTTCTGTAACATCATACATAAAACTACAAGGCAAACAGAAACTCCAGTAATATAGTTTCTAATTTGCATATACAAAGATATTTTAGCTTAAATCGTAACAAGAAACTCAAGTTGGTGAACAACCAGAAAACTTTAAAATTAAAGTATTGTTATAGTTTTACTCAACATATTACCTTTTGATTCTGTTTTAAAACTGCCATTTTGGGCTATCTCATTTTCCGTGATAAAATACTCTATATGTACAATACAAGTTAAATTGATAAAGCACGTTCACTATAGCCAGTTATTTTCCATTCACACTTGTCCCTGTCCCTATTCAGAAATTGGATTTCTGTTATTTTGTATCCCAGGAAATGGTGGGCATAAATTTTTCTTATGTTTGTTAAGTTTGCTTTTTTATTTCTGGATTTAATAATCCAATAACGGTTGGGATTCTAGAATTTCTTTTGTTCTGTTTTGTTTCTGTAGAAATTTGCCAACGATTGCCTTAAGAGAGTTTTCAGTATTTTGCAAAGTGCTGAAAAACAAAAGCTCAACATTGCATTGAATGTGGTGGTCAGTGATAGATTTATCTGTGAATGCAAAGCTATATTTCTCTTGCAGACTTTTTTGAATCAGGTCATCCTCTCTTTTTATTTTTCAGGACAAAGGATTAATTTCACAAAAATCTCAGGAGACATTTTCTTCCCTTGTTTTCACAACCCTAAACAACATGAGACTGCTCTGACTTTGAGCTGCATTATTGCATAAATGTTCTATTCTACTCTATTATCAGTACAGCTACAAGATCAAAAGACTCCACAGTAGTAAATTAGATCCTTACATTTTAACACATCCATGCACTTTCACTGAAATCTAGAAGAGTTACACAAGCATAACATTTCCTAATTTATCCCTGTGTACCTGCATAATCTCAACAAATGAATGATTCGGATTAGTAGTATCCCATTGCTTCAGCATGGGAAATAGATATTAAACTGTCAGTCCATAAAATTGACTGTATGACCAGGTAAGATTATCTCCCTTGAGTCTGAGCTTGAGCCTTTGCTCGTTAACAATCCATGGTTTTAAAGCTCCAGTCCTTGAGTACATACCCTCAAAATATAGAAGTTAAAACCCTTCGAGGACGATATTGGACTATATCTAGCATGTAGTCTATCTGAACCTAAGAATTGGTTGGATCACCTCCTGGATTCTGATGATGTTGATGATTTTCATTTTAGAGAAAAAATATAGAGAATACAGAATAGGATATTTTTTTCCCTGCTGACTACCTTGTGCTACAGTACATTCTTTGCTCGCTGAAGTTTTTTGTTTTGACAGTTCAGAGAGAAAAAAAAAAATTAAGAGCATGAGCAAGAGGACAGCCAGCAAAATGATGCAGTATCCATACCCGTGTAAGCAAGCAGGGCTATAAAATTTCTTTGCAATACAAAGAAAATGCATTAGGTTGTAATCATTCCCTGAAGTCTGCAATTTTAGAAAGCAAACCCAGGAAACATACCTCTTTGTTTGAGAATTGTACTTATGATGGCTTTTTAATGAAAACAGGGCTGTTTACAATTTATTCTGTCCAGGGAAGTGTTGCAATTTCTACTAAAACCTGAACAGTCAAATTGTTATTTAATTTGGAAGTGCCTTTTTTCTTGCTATTTTGATGTTACGAATCTGAGTTATTTGTTGTACATGTTCTTCTGACATTGTTTTTTACTATGTTGCAATAGATAATTTAGAAATCTAGATCACTTTTGTGTAATGCCTTAAATTTGCAGTTTTTGCCTCATCAGAAATATCAGCTACTGCAAGTCAATTTAAAATTTGCCTGGGCATTATGATGGAAGAGCCTCTTCAGAACAGAGCTGTTTCATAGAATTGTAGAACTGCAGTCATTTGGGTTGTAATGGACCCATCTCCTCTGCCATGGGCAGGTAAACCTTCCACTAAATCAGGGTGTCCAAATCCCCAACCAACCGGGTCTTGAACACTTCCAGGGATGGAATATCTATACCTTCTTCAGTTAACCTGTTTCATGGCCTTACCGCCCCCTGAGTAAAGAATTTCTTAATTATTTCCAATATAAATCTACCCTCTTTTAGTCTTAAGCTGCCACCTCTTGTCCTAACACTACACTCCCTCTCTGATAGAGAGAATCTCTCCCTATCTTTCCTGTAGATCCCCTTTCTCCCTTTAGGCACTGGAAAGCTAGTATAAGGTTTCCCCAGAGAATTCTCTTCTACAGGCTGAACAATCCCAGCTTTCTCAGCCTCTCTTCACAGGAGATGTGCTCCAGCCCTCTGATCATCTGCATGTTCCTCCTCTGCACTCACTCCATCAGGTCCTTGAGACCCCAGATCTGAATGCAGTACTCTAAGTGGGGTCTCACAAGAGCAGAATAGAGGGGGAGGATCATTTCCCTCAACAATGGTGGTCACTCTTCTTTTGATGATAAGGATATAGTTGGCCATCTGGGCTACAGACACACACTGTTGGCTCATATGGGTTTTTCATTAGTGAACACCTCCAAATCCTTCTCCTCAGGATGCTCTCAATCCATTCTCTGCCCAGTTTGTTCTTCTGCTTGGGACCATCTCAAATCAGGTGCAGGGCATTGCACTTGGCCTTGTCTAACTTCATGAGATTCACAAGGATCTACGTCTCAAGTTTGCCGAAGTCCCTCTAGATGGCATCCTTTCAACCCATTGAATTTAATAATTACACTTTTTTTCTTCTTTTTATTTTTTAATCCTGAAAGAATCATAGTATTTTTCCAGATCGTCCAAGTATGGTTGATATATTTGTCAGAATTCATTAGTTTGATGGAAAATCATGTAGGAATATTTCACTGTTATGATACCCCTATCCATTAATACATGGATGCACAGTCTCTCTCACTGCCTGAATTTAAAATATGTATATATATTCTTTCTCCTTGCCAATTTTGTTACCCACTAGAGACCTCTAGCAGAAGTTATGCCACACTTTTAAGAGACTTAGCAAAAGGTTGAATCCCCAGAGGACAGGTCACTTTGGTGCGAGAGAGCATTTATGAATTTTACGCACTGTAAAGCAATGTTTTGCTGGTGGTATTTTTTTTTTTTCACAAGATATGCAGTCCATAATGGATGCTTCAATGAGTCCTGTAAATTTCCTGGTAAGGGAAAGTAAGGGTTTGAGCAGACTGTACAAATTCACCCAACACTGCCAAAAAGATTTGTACATTATCTTGCCTTTGGAAGTTTTGACTGCAATCTTTTGAAGCTAGACAAAGTTTATCTTACTTTCAAGGAAGAGCAACTCAGAATACGTAGGATTTTTTCTGCTTTCCTTTTATTTCTTCAGGACATAGGTTACATTTCACAAAAATAAATAAATAAATAAAAATAAAAATTGCAATTTTATTTTTCCCATCTGCCCACTTTTCTCAAAGATTTGGCTTTCTGAAAATGGCACCGTAATGAAGAATGTTCTGGAACTGAAACAAAGGTGCACTGATTTTCTAATTTTGACTCTTTGGGAATTCCTTTTTGTTAATGTTCTATTATGTTGTGGTCACAAGTTATTTTAATATCCACAGAAGTGAAATGCTTTTGTGAAAGATCTAGAGCACGCTGAGTGTTTCTAAAATCTACAGTGTCTGTATAAGACAAAATTAGTAATGCATTCATCCACCATGACTGTGATGCAAATGAGTGTTTTTCCCATGTTAATGATCAAAGCTTAGTAAGAAAAAGAATCAGTTTTACCTTGCATGGCTGTTATTTAGGTCATTCACACCATACCACTTTAGAGCTTCTGAAGTGGCACTGAAGGTCAAGTTAAACCCTATTCTTTGCTACCCAACATCAATGGGAAACATTTATGAAATTCTCTCCTTTGTTTATATCAAAGATGTGGCATGCTCTCTCAGGTTCCACAGTAATGTATGTTCTTACTGCCCTTCCATGAAATACCATCCTGTAATGAAGAGAAGCTGTAACAGTAGGAGAATTATGTGGAAGAGATAAATAATATCTGAGAAAGTGCAAATTAGCATTATATGTAGTGACTGCAAGCACAATCCATAGAACATCTGTCAGTATAAACAGGTTGAGTGCCATCCTGGGGAGCCGTTATCAAACAATCAACATACAGTGGTAAAAAGGGAATTTTTCCTCAGCTCTGTGAGCATCTTCAGTTTTTCTTTGATTAAAACAAACTGGTTCCAAGACTGACCCGATAGGTTAGTTAGTTCATAGTGTACAGGTTCTTCATGCCTTCTACTTCAGTGCTGCTACCTGTTGGTGTTTTGCATCTTTGAAACCAATAAAAAACAAAAAGGTACTTCCAGGAGATATCAGTAAAGAAATGAAAAATAAATGTCTATCAGTATAATCCCACATAAACGAATTACATGTTCTTACTTTGGAAATGCCTCTCATTCCAATGTATTTTGTTTGGGTTCTAATTAATTACAACCTTTTAGAACATTTATAACTGAAAATTAAAACATGTCTTAATCTATTAACGAGGCCTTACTCTATCTTTTAATTTCCATTTCTCTGGTGCCTGCCTGCAATATATAACGTGTCAAAGGAATTCTCAAATTGTGAATAATAAATAAATCTGTATTCTCCAAAGTGCTTCAGTAGTCACCTTCCTTGGTGTTATCATTGTATTTCAGCTTCTTTGATTTCCCTATGCCTTTCTGCCTTGTCTTTGTTCAGAAGCTCAACATGAAAAGACGGAGATAATGGAAAGAGGAATGTGATAACAGCCTTGCCTGCAGTGTGCAGTGTGGCTTAACAAACTGCCACATCTTCAGAGTGTGAAGAGCTGCTGTTTTACAGCCATGCAGAATTTCCCATCTGTAACCTCAGATCCACAGAAGAGGAATCTTATGTTCTAACTTGCTGTGTTTGCTAAGTAACAGTTCAAATGTGAGAAGGCTTAGTGGTCGTGCACTGGGGCAGTGTACACCACAGGGAAGCAGATGAGTCATTCTTTCTCTATGTTGCTGTTAATTTTCCCTTAGCAGCCAGCCCTTTCATCTTCAGCAAGTCCTGGTTCTTTTCCAGCTTTCAGAAGCAAAGTTCACAGTTTAAATCTGTAAAGAAAAACAATTTTCTTTTGAGGCCTAGAAGAATCATCAGATTTGCAGTTCCCAGCATCTTAGTACTACTGCTACTATCCTATACTTGTGTTCTGTGTGTGGTTGGTGTATGTATTTTCAGACATCAAAGGAATTTCTCAATTCATAATCCCCTCTCTCTTATCTTTCAAACTAGTTCTGTTGATATAACAAAGTTGTTTTTGTTTGTTTATTTTTTAATTCTCTCAGTAAGCTCTTGACATCTGCCTTCATACTGGGCTACCTTTAGTTTGGGATTTTTCAGGTGATGTCAAGACCCTTCTCATAAAAGCTGTTTTCCTACTTGCCCTCTCAATGGATCCTCCCATGGTTTTTGATATAGAATGTAAACAATTTAATAAAAGATGATTGCTTAGAATATCAGACTAGCTGTCAGGATGCAGTTGGTAGTGCAGTTTGGCTAAACTTTGAGGGTTTTTTTTTTAGTTATCAGAAACCTTTCCTGCTCAGGAGTTCTCAATTTTTCTTTTTTATATTACGTTAGTGATGCTTTTCTTTTCAGCCTGTATTTTCATGATTGCCTCTGTAGCTGTAAGGTAACATTGACTTGCTCACTCTTTTTCAGATTTGTGCCAGGGAAATTAAGAAGTTTTTGCTTTCCTGTTCAAATTTGAATATTGGGTCTTCTTTGGGTACAAGCTCAGGAAGATTTGCTTCTACAAATTTGGTAGAATTTTCTTGCATATATGGACAAGGTAGCTGAACTAAAGTCTTCAGGGTTTGTAAACAGAGTAAGATAAATAATGTAAAGTTCTAATTAGAGATGAAATGTTGTTCTTATTCTTGGTAAAAAACACTTGCTGTCTCCCATTGAAGTTATCAGAAGAAGATCTGAGAATTTTTTTCTTCTAGAATGTGAGACATGACAGATGTTAATATTAACGCTTAGCTTGTGGATATGGAAATAGGGAATTAAGTTTCAAGCTAAGTCCTTGAACACATCCTTAGGTTTTTAAGGTATTAGTTCTGGATAACTTTGTTGTATGATTGTCATTTCTTCACTTGTTGCAACTTGAAATAGAATTCTCCTTAGAAATGCCACTTTTTTGAAATTGCTTTCTCTTCCTGTTGTTCAGTGTGTGCCCTAAAATGTGCACATGGGAGTGCTGTGCCTCTCTAATGACTTCAGGGGAAATTCTAGGTGACCAGTAGACAATAGTTTATTGTAGCGGTATTGATACTGAGGAGGAAAAAAATTGAAAAATGTAACTTAAAAGAAAAGCTAGAACTGTGATTGTTTTCTTGCAATGAAGCATAATAACACAGGCTGACTGTAACAATTGCATAGCAGTTGTCCTTGTAACTCCTCAGGACCCAAAGGTGCTTAGATTTCATCATTATGTTTTTGTTGTTGTTGTTTTGTTTTTTATGAGGTTATGAAATAATATGAAAGCTGTATGGCAGCCCAACAGAGCAGTATTACCATAGTATGAAAAGAAGCTATGTGCTGCAAGTGTAGCACAGAGCTGTTGAGGATGCTTGAGGACCCACAGGCTGTTGGAATAATTAACGTGTCCAAAAGAAAACAACAGAGATAGTGATATATCTGGTGGGCAAGACATACAAGGAGTGATTGTAATCCCTGGGTTTGCTCAGCGCAGAGCGGAGGAGCTGAGGGCAGGAGCTCATGGCAGCTGCAGCTCGGGGCAGCACTGAGCTCTGCCCTCTGTGACAGCAACAGCGGCATGGAGCTGTGTCAGGGGAGGGGCAGCTCGCTGTTAGGAAATGGTTCTTCACCTTTTCCTTTTTCACCACGAGGCAAACTGGTGCACTCATGTCCACACTGCCTGCTGGGAAGATCCCTGCTGTATGTGATTGCGTCAGGCTGGGTTTTATGTGACAGACTCTTAGCTGGCCCAAACAGCATCCCAGGGAGAGTGCTAAAATTCAGCAATGTGAGTGATCACTCTTCTGAGATCTTACTTGCTCCCCAGCCTTGTTTTGTTTAACAGTCTGCAGAGCACAGAAGATTGCCATGGTTCAGCCTGGCTCAGTCTAGTTTCTTTGATGAGGGGGCAAAGGGACCCACGGACCCATGCCATGGAAAGGAAAGGGGGGGGGGGGGAGGGAAAGGGAAAAGGGAGGGAAAGGGGTCTGGACAAATGATGACAAAGGCAATGAGCTAAGAAAAAAAAAAATTACTAAATATAGTAGCAGAATGTGAGATGGCACAGTATAGTACAATAGTGGAATACAGTGATTGAATTTGAATCTAAGAAACCAAATAAAATAAGATAGAGTTTCCAAAACCAAAGTCATTACTTTAATGCCATGGGTAAAAACAGCCAGGGAGCAAAGAGTGGAAGTCTTGTTACTTCCAGTCTGTTTTATCTTTCCCTCCAAATGGAAAACTGAAACGGTAAAATGAAGTCTGGGAGTTGTAGTTCATTCTTCTCTTCTGACTCCAGGAGACCAGAACTCATAAAGTATATTGACAATCCACGCAACTGCAGCATTAACTCTAACTCCCCGTGCACCACATGATTTCATGATGTGGAATACTGATGAAAAACCATGAAACCATGACAGAGATAAAAAAAGGAAATTGTTAGAGAGGAGCTCTGCTAGTAAGTTGTAACAAGGTGCATTTCAAGGAAGGAAGCAATTGTAAATTGGATACTGAAGAACCAGAAAGTTTGTAAAGTCTATCATCCTTATGAGGAAGATGATGATGAGAAGTTTCTTCCTGAATAGAGAAAGACAGAAGCAGCAATCATCGCATTGTGTGTTTAAAGAGTGTGTTACTTTATTTTCATCCAAAATATGCATTCATTTGAAATTCCTTATTAATCACAAATTTACGGCTTGGTTTTTTTTCTGCTCCTGTGCTGTGTCCAGAGCCTAATCTGTCAGTGCTTTGGCAGCTGACAGACCAACCAACTGAAGGTCATTTTGTATTCTGCTTGAACCCTGAAAGACTTTTATCCACACCTACAGCAGCATTAGGGAAGCTGGGACTGACAGTCCAGGCATTGAAAAAAAAAAGAAGTGGCAAATAGGTTAAATATTATTTAAAAAAAAAATGATTTTTTTTTTTTGCGACATTAGGTAGCAGAAAGTTGAAACTTTCTGCAGCTAAAGTAAAGCTGCTTACTTTACTCTCCGCTTTTTAATTTCAAAGCCATATAGGTGATCTACCTGCAATCTGTGCTCCACAACATTATGTGTTTTTTTCAGGAGCATTTTAAAATATATCATTTTGATTGTTCAGGTACTGCATTTAATCGAAAAATGGACCACACTTTTATCAAAGAACAAGTTTGTTCAATTTTCTTAAATGAGATTTTTGCTCGGATTTTAAAATTAGGTCAGAAAAGCCAAGTAAGACCTCTCCAGGTGGGCACAGACTGTAATTATGGACCAAAGATCACTGCTCACTCTGCTTTAGGGAAGAATTTTATTTATAAAATAAATGTAGTCTGAGTCTTGGTGTTATCAAGTTTGATTTCTTCCTTCTTTTATAAAATAGAACAATTCGCTCCCTAGTCTAGGTGCAGAATAACTTGGAAATTATGTATTTCTTAACAACATAATAATTAAAAATTTCAACATTGCTAAGAACATCAGAGCATTTTGAATAGGGTTTCATAGGCCCAGATTAAGCAATATGGAATAGTGTTAAAGTTTATCAGAATGTTTATAAGAGACATCTTTCTGCATTTCTTAAGTTTTCAGTTATACAGGAATCCTTTTCATCACCCTGTGTTAAAAGTGATTTACCTTTTTTCCTATCAACTCTGTGTGGGAAGTCTTCTGCTCATTATTGAAAATATTTTTATTATGGCATGTGAATGTATCAAAGATATTTTATAAACTCCTGCAAGTATTATTTATTTTCATAATGTTGTGATCTTGCTTTGTATAAGATTGTTTCAGGTGACAAAATCATCTGTTCATACCATGTTGGCTTAAATAGGGTTTTGTAAATTGAATGAATGTGAATGACATTGTACGTGGCTGGTGTCATGCCTCTGAGGAAGAAATTGGCATGAATCTCAAGTTTCAGTCCTCAAAAGTGTGCTGTGGCATGACAAAGTTGAAGAGGCCTACTGAAAACAGATAAACAAATAGAAATCATATTTTGCACCCATTGCAAATGAGAACAAAACTGAATGAGTTTGTAGCAAAATAACCATACACAAGATTTGCAAGAATTAGGGAAGATGGAGAAGAAAGCTAATCAGGTTCAGTGCAGGAGAATCTGACACTGTGCAGTTTTGGGGTCCTCTGGCTCCTCTGTGACCGTGGGTAATTCCTGCTTCATACATATTTCTCATGTGAAAGCTGTTACCAAATATATTATGATATTATGCCTGCAGGCTACACTAACAGATATTATCAGTACTATTACTCAGTGATACACCAAAATAAAATGTAGAGAGGTGATTTAAAATTAATGCTTTAAAGTTTGGTATAGAGCTGGACAGATGACGTGGCGTGAAACATAATCATCTGGTATATAGTTTGCACCCAGTTTAGATGGAAAATAATCCCTCTGTTCAAATACCTGTGCAGAAAATAAGCAATCCCATGGACTGGAATATGCCACGCTAGATGTGTTGTCATGCTAAATTTTCACAAAGTGGCACAGGCTTCATTTTTTCATAATTTATGGAAAACACATTTAGTGCTGTGTCTGCAGTGGTAAGGAAAAATAAGTTTTCAATGTTCATTTTTGTTTGTTTGTTTTTGTAATACGAAGAAAAATCCAGAAGACTTTTTTTTTTTTTTTTTTTTTTTTTTTTCACTTACCACCTCTTCGTTATTTTTAAAAAATCTTTACAACCACAAACCTGCTGTTGGAAATCCACATCATGTGCAAGTGGAACGAGGGGAGAGCATATTTCTTCCAACCTCTTTCCGTGCTTCTTGATCACGATTTCTCTCTGGATCACCTCACTTCCAATATCTCAGTCTCTAGTTTTGTTTGCTTTACTTACAGACTGTTGTTGAAGTGCCCATACTTTTGAAGTTGGGGCAACTAATCAAAATGAAATATTACATTTGAAATCAAGATGTAACTGTATATTATCATAGCATTTCTTCCTCTGCATTCTCTTTATGCTCCTTATATTTTTTAGACTTGAAGAAACATGGGTGGCAGTTTACCATCCTAATTAGTGCTCATAAATGCTCTTTCAATGCGCATGTAGTAAGCTTTAGTATTCTCACTAACTGTAATACATGCCAGATGAACATAACAGTGACAGAATTTTGCATCGCTTTCTCTCTACCATCCTTATTTACCTTATATCTTCATCAGTTTAAAATATCTAGTATCTGCACTCTCTGCCACTCCCCTCTCCCTTCCCTTCCACCTCTCCCTTCTTCCTGATCTCCCTACTGCAGGAGTCCTTTCAGATATTTTCTGAAAGCTCAATTCATCTATAAAATCTGTCACAAACCTTAACATATGAAAATTTAATTTTAACTTTTAGTAGAGACATTTAAGAATCAAAAGGACTTCTGTTGTGGAAAAATTCCACAACAGATATTTGCAGAATTCTAGATATTCACATTTACAAGTGTATCATGAGATTAAAACACTTGCAACCTGGATTCAAAATGTTTGTCAAAATCCAGTTTGACTTTAAGACACAAGCTTAAATAAGGCTTATTTATTTAGTTCTAGTTACTTTTTCCTGCCTCCTCTTTTTCCTCCTTTGACCAGAAATGGTACTCACTCAATTTTAATCTGGATTGTGTATTTTCACAGATTAGGATTGTGGAATGTTAAAATGCCTGGTGCTTCTGCTGGATGGGGAATGAACGGTCAATCATATTTTTCATTTTGCTTCTGATTCTGTTCTTTTTTATGATATTGTAGATAACACAGCCAGTATCCTGACAAGACGAAGGAGATACAGTCGAACCACTCAAGATATCTATTACCTCCCAATTTTGATTTCTGATGGTGGAGTGCCCCCTCTCAGCAGCAGCAGTACTCTCACTGTTAGAGTTTGTGCATGTGAGAGAGATGGACGTGTGAGAACTTGCCATGCTGAAGCTTTCCTCTCCTCAGCTGGCTTGAGCACAGGAGCTTTAATTGCAATCCTGCTCTGTGTTGTCATTCTTCTTGGTAAGTCATTTTCAATATTAAGTACTGCCATCTTCTGCTGGCTCTATGAATGTGACAGGGCAGAAATTTTTAATATGATATGTTTTTGAACCAGAAGCTGCCTGGTAGAAGGAAGTAATTAGAAACACATAGCTGTGATTAGAGGGGAAAGGTTCGGCTAAAATTAATAGGAAAAAAAGCCTTTAAAGCACATTCATGAATATCTGGAATCCACTAGAAATAATTTTTCAGGGGTTATCAAGTAATTAGCACTGCAGACCATTTTTCTGTAATTTGAAAAGATTTCAAAAAACCACTGGCTAATTCCATGCCTAGAACAGTGCAAAAAATGATAGAAAAGAGATGATGAGGAAAGCTTTTTGAAATGCATTACACTGTAAGAAGCACCATTAGCACTATACAAAAGCCATTAATTACCTTTGTGAGATAAGCTGATAGCAGTGCACAACATACTCCTTGGGGGCAAGGGACATGTGAGATAATATGATGGCTCCATTAGATAAATGTCCTTGCAAGTGTGTTTTCTTTCCATTTTTTTTTTCCTACCCGGGCCAATTTAAATGTTACCCATTAGTTAATTTTTTTTTTTTTGTGGCAGAGGCAAAACTTGCTGGGTACATATCTCTGTAATATTCATCTATTCAGGTGTCTCTCTGCATTCTAATAGAGCTGGAAAAAGAAATAGTAGGAATTGCATGGTGACTCACATAGGATACTTTGAGGATTTTTTTTCTGAAGAGTCAACATTTTCTAAAAGTGCACCTCTCACATCTTACTTCAGAAATTCCTTCTGCAAAAAAAAAGATTTAAAATGTACAGTAATACATTTGGTTTTTAATCTAGTATTCTATCATAGAAGATTGAACATTCATAAGAGAAAAAAATAAAGCTTGTACATTTTAATTATATGTCAAATGCTGAATATTAGTCTTAATGAAGCTCAGAAAGCCTTTAACAATGCATCCCAAAAATGTCACCCTTAGTTATTCCTTTCTCATCTAACTGCTAGTATATTATCTTTTTTTGTGTCCTATATGAGATCCCTAGTAATCTTAACAACTGGATTTAATTATTGGCTCAAGAAACAGTAGAAATTCCTGCAAAGTAAATAGGAATGTGTTCTTTACTGGCCCTTTGGAAGACTAGGCTGTATTGGAAGTTTGTCCTTTTACAGTAGGATTATTAAATTTCTCCTTAATTATGTGTGATCTCTATTTGTTGTTTTTGGCATTTTGCTATGTCAAAACTCAACTGTGTAGAATTCGTGAGTGCTTTCTGGGAAGACAGTAATCTATCTTCATATAATTTCGTATAACATTACACAAAAAAGGTACTGCTCACTTAGGGACTCTAAGTAGGCTCTTTTCCAAATTGGGTATGTGCCTAATGTTATGATACTCCAGTTCAAGGCCAGCTTAATAACATCAGAATACAAATATTAGCTGGCAAGTATTTCAATTCATGACTTAGTAGCTACTGTTTTTGTAGCATATATCTACTTACCTCAACTGTAAACTTTAAACCTAATCTAAAATCTGCAGTTTTCTCTTTAGCAATTGTGGTCCTTTTCATCACCCTAAGACGTAGCAAGAAGGAGCCTTTGATCATTTCAGAAGAAGATGTCAGAGAAAATGTTGTGACATATGATGATGAGGGCGGTGGAGAAGAAGACACAGAAGCATTTGATATCACCGCACTACGTAATCCATCAGCTGCAGAAGAGCTAAAGTATCGGAGAGATGTCCGCCCTGAAGTTAAGCCTGCACCCAGGCATCATCCTTCTTCAAGCCTTGACAGTATAAATGTTCAGGAGTTCATTAAACAAAGACTTGCAGAGGCTGATCTGGACCCCAGTGTGCCCCCATATGACTCCTTACAGACATATGCCTATGAGGGCCATAGATCGGAAGCTGGATCTATCAGCTCTCTGGATTCAGTCACGACACAGTCTGACCAGGATTATAATTACCTTGGAGACTGGGGGCCTGAGTTCAAGAAGCTAGCTGAACTCTATGGGGAAATAGAATCAGAAAGAACAACTTAGCTGTAATTCCCAGAACAGAGAAATTCCTAAACAGCTGGAGATAGAACGACAACAGTGATGACAGCAAATGAATACAGTGCTTGGAACCGAGCAAGTTGTACACAGTTACTGTAGAACAAGTGCCCTTTTCATGTTTGAAACTGGGTTCTCCAATTGGAAGAAAGTAAAATTTTGAAAAATACAGAGAAAAGAAGCAATTGTCCCTTGTGTATATTTTTAATTGCTCAATAAAGTCTATGGTACTGCATCTGTAACAGTACTTAAAGTAAAGCCGGGCAATGACACTTTTATTGCAATATGCTTAACATCTCTGAACTGCAGTATGTTTCTGATCATTCCTGTTTAGGAAGATAACTAATGGAAGAGCAAATCGTTTGCAGATGGTTTTGAGGTTGCCTTGCTAGCTGTGCTCTAGGCCTTGTGATTCCAGTGTAAGGTAGCTAATGGGGTTTACTATCAGTGTGAGAAGTCCTAGGAGTCATTTTCCTTTAACAGCAGTGATAATCCACACCTGTCCTCTAAAATAAATGGTCCTTTGATGGTTTAATCTGTTTGAATTAGCAGGTTGCAATGTGAAAATATCATTTCATTATGTCCCTCATAATCTTTATATCCCTAACCAGCTAGCAGAGGGAGAGCATCTTTAGCTGTCAGTGCGAACACAATGCTAGACCATAACCCCAGACGCACTCTGAAAGAAGCGTTGTCTTCAGTGTGTGTGCTTTTTGTCTTTTCATGGGAACATCATTCATGTAAATGAATCTGAAGTACTCTTTATGCAGCAGAGCAGATGAAGTGTGGGTTCTTTCAGTAAAAACAAGAATGGCAGCACAATTAAAGTGTGCAGTTGTTCGGTTCACTGTGCTTCACTTACGGCAATAGACAGAACTTTTGAAGTCTTTTGCTGGTCTTAATCCAAGAGCTACAAAAATCACTTTATGACAGTGTTCTTAACCATAATGTATCTGTTTGTGTGTGTGTCTAAAAGCAAAATATTGCTGCTGGTGAGACACAAGATTTAAACAAGGTGATCAAAATGATGATGCTTGTTTTCTTGTTTTTCTTGTTCAATATATAGATATTTAATTTGTCTTAGAGTAATTTCTATCTAAGCAGAACAAACCTTTTTTCTCCCTATTTCAAACATCATGGGAAGATAAACATCTTAAGCCAGTGGAGGGTGAAAGAAAGAAAATGTGTCATTTTGGATTTCTTATGGATGAAATAAATCAATCTCTTTTGTTGGTAATTTTTTTTTTTTTTTTTTTTTTTTTTTTGCATTGCAGAACTTGATCTTTAGGCTGCTTAATATCTGTAAGATTTATGTTTCCGCTTGGTTTCTTTGAAAGTTTAACCTTTTTTTTCTCTGTCTTCTGATAATACTATGAGAGAACAAGGAGAACACAATATCCCACTGTGTGGGAAGTGTTGAGTCATGGCCTGAACCACTGATTGATCACCTGAGGAAAGGACTGAATCAGCCATGGGAGCACAGGTGAAGGCATTTCAGCTGTGTGACTGGCAGTAAACACATTTAAGGGCTGACTGCCACTAGGAAAGGGTTTCTGGAAAGAGATCCTTCCTCTGGGGATTCTTTTCTGTGAACTTAGATCTTTGGATAGGGGTGAGCATTCTTTCCCTGTTTGTTTCTTTTCCTGTTTTCACCATGATAATCTTTCTAGCTGTAACGTTAACACCCATGAAGGATTATGACTGAATAGGTTTGCTATGTACTGAAGTCTAGTGCTTTTAAAATGATTGGAGCTCTACTTAGGGATGTGGGCTTTTATGGTATGCATTTCATAGAGAAACTGTTCAGGGCCGAAGCTGTGTATTTTTTATCTACTTTGGGCTGGTATGGAGAGATTCAGACTGGCAGGGAAAGAATTACCTACAGTCATAGAATCATTTAACTTAAAAAAGACCTACAAGATCAGCAGGTTAAGCGTTGTCACCTAACAAAGCAAGTTCACCACTAAACTCTGTCCCTAAGTATCACACCCATGTCTCAGAAATACCTCTGGGAATGGTGACTCTACCACCTCCTTGGGCAGCCCCTAGCAATGTCTAGCTATCCCTTCCATGAATAAATTCTTCCTAGCATCCAATCTACACCTCCTCTGATGCAACTTGGGACTGTTGACTCATGTCCTTTCACTTTTCACCTGAGAAAAAAGACCCTCCTCGCTACAACTTCCTGTTAGGTAGCTGTGGAGAGCAATGAGTTCTCCAGACTAAGCAGCCCCGGTTCCCTTCAGCCACTTTTCATAACTCTGTTTTCTATGCCCTTCACCATCTTTGTTGCTCTCTTCTGAATGTATTCCAATTCTTGCTCATCCAAGCTGAGTCTGTATTCAATAAACTCCTTACCAGTAAGCTGATGATTGCTTTTGGTTTTCACAGTCTTCTGGAGAAATAAGTAGCTTTGAAAGAAACTTCTCAAACACTTTAAAAAAATTAAAAAATTATTTGCAGTTATTTCCAGGGTTTTTTAAACATGTTTTCATTTCAATTTGGAAATTGTATTGTTTCAATCAACAACCAACCAAATTCAGAAACCAGTTTAGAGGGGAAAGCATCCAACGCCTAACAAGTTCTACTGATGATTTGAGAGTAGTTTTGTAATCTATATTCAGACTTTGTTATTTAATTTCTACCAAATACAGGATCTTCTAGCAATACATTTACTGAAGCCATCCTCATTGCAGAGTACAGTTTAACAGCTACTTTAAAGCAGTGACCTTTGTTCTTACCCTGAAATGGTTTATGTATCCTTTCTGAGAGTTAGGATGTGTTTCAATTTCATCCCGAATAAAACAACTAGAACTGCAAGTTTTTCATGAGGATAAATTTTCTTTTTATTTAGATTACATTTGCTTTTTCTGACTTCTCAGTTTTTATACAGTATGAGTAGAGTGCTAAGAAGAAAGACTTTGAACGCTGGTAGTATCATGAGTCACAATAGTTTGTACTGCATGTACATGAGACAGCAGCATTCATTGTTATACAGTGGTTTTGAGAGCTAGTGTTAGTTATCTTTATGTCTGTTCCCACTTGTCCTACACCAAAGCAGGGAAAATTGAATGTGTTTTGTGCTTTAAACAGAACTCCAGTTGTTGTTTTATTTTTATTTGCTTTATAGAACACTCAGGCTTAAAGCCAACAGAAGTTAAATGCGGCAACACAAACAATCGCTCTTTATGCTCATATTCTCATTAAGTTAATGAAAAGAGGAGGTCATATCTCACAGAATTAAGAAGCCTCCTTTTCACTGTTCCTGGTGCTCTCTTGCTGCTATACAACATGCACATTTTACCCAAAGCCCTGGGGATTCTCAGTCATTTAAAATTCTGCAGGGCTGTTGAGGCTGTACTTCAGCAATGCTGCAGTGTGTTTTTTTTGGTTTGTCCTATCCATGATGGTCGCCAAATGTGCTTTTCTGTCATGATGCGTCTGCATGCTTGCTATGCTTAATGTTTTCTACTCAAATGCACATTGCTGTGCCGTGTTGTTTGCATGACAAATAGCAGAATACTAAATCTTCAGGGCCGCAGAAGCAGGCCTCATGATGCAAAAAGAACACTTTTCAGATTTATTTCCTTTATCCCACAGAATTTTCCTTTGATCTTTCATGTCCTATGAACAAATTTAAAAGATATTTGAGAGTTTCTATGTTCACATTGATTAAACTGAAAGAAAACTAATACTGTGTTTCATGGAAGGTACAGTCATTTTGTAGTGTTGCTGATTTAAATTCGGTGTAAATTCAGTGACAGTGTTGTGCAGAAAATCTTACCAGGATTATGTTTAAGTCTGATTGTATGGGTTTTGCTTAAAGCTTTCATAGATGTATTTGAGAACGTGAGTATACAACACGTTCCCATTACCCTAAATAGTAATCCTGTTGTCAGCGAACAAATAAATGCTGATAACTGCCAGTTTTATTTAAGCTAGAAGATGCATAGGAACATTAAACGGCACATAGAAAGGGGTGCCTAAGAGATTTCAGATGTAGAATTTTAATTCTGCAACAGCTATTGAAATAGTCATGCACTTACACACAATAAATTAATTTGTCACATTACCTCAAATAAATTCTCTTTCTTGTAATAGTGGGGGCGCATAGTATGCTGTAAAGGATATGTTATCTGAGAAAATGGTCTCTGTAAGTAGGAAATGTAAAAATATATTGTAAACATTGAAAGAGTAAAAAAATGTGATTTAATGCATTTTGAAGAAAAGTGTAATTCAGCTGGCTTCAGATTAAGATTTAGACACTGAAGACATTTGTTTATCAGTGTTGCCATTTATTGCATAAACAGAAAACTGTAAAAGTTGAAAGTAATTTCACTGTTATGCACTTTATTTTTTTTTTTTTTTGCATTTCTTTGTAGAAAATCAAAATACTTGTAAACATTTTTTTTTTTGTTTTCAAGCTCTAATTGATGCTGTTGTTTCAATTGCGAATAATCTGAGAAAATGTCTACATGAATATTCTCACTGGTGTTTAGAAGGAATTGCAAAATTTCTGTGCTCTAAGCCTTTGTAAAATCATCCTTAAGGAGAAAAAAATACAAATCTTGGGCCAATCTGGAGTTAACCAAACTCATAGACTCACACAAAGGAAATGTTCTATACGTGGAGGAGAATATGAAATTATGCTGCCTAGGGTAACTTTGTGGATTATAAAGTGCTAAGACCTTGTACTTGCAGTACATATAAATGGCACAGTGCATTCTAAGGAACATTAGGAGCGTGTTGCAAGTATTGGGCCATCCTTATTTTTCCAAAGTCTCCAAAATATATATTTTTTTTAGCAAAAGATTAATGTAAAGTATACCTCCTTATGCAAGTGTTACTGATAGAAATTGTTACATTTTTCCTTTAATAAACAAAAGGGACAAAACCTTTTATTCGTATTTTTCAAATAAAATATGCTCTTTGCTATGGTGATGGGTTATTGTATTCCACATCACAACTAAAATGGGTTATTTTCTCTTCACTCCTGTATCTTATACTCACCAAAGAATTAGAACTACTGAAAGGCACTCTGTCTATAAGAATGAGCAGTGATACAGCAGTATTAATGAGGTCAGGGCCAGAAACGGTGTGGTTACTGAAATAGATTTTAATGCCTGGTAAAGTCACTCGTGTCACTATTTCAAAGACTGTCTTAAATGATTATTGCTACAGATGAGTAGGGAGAGACAGTCACCATGAGGTACTCTGCAACAGACTGCTGTGTAACTGCTAAATGGTTCATTACTTTTACTTGTGGCAACTATTACACTCCAACCATCACTGTCCTGAAACTGAAATACAGCATTATGGGAGGAATAAATTATCCACAAGAGTGAGCTAGGGGATTGCGCATCTAGGGAACCAGATTGGAGGTAACAGCCAGAGTTAATATCCTAAGTTTACACAGAAGAGGGAAAAAAAACAGGCAAGGATAATCCCAATCATCAGTCAAATGAAATAGCTGTGTATGGGAATCACTCATTCTTTCTCAAGTGAATTAACAGGCTTTACAAATTACATCCTAGAAAGCAGAGATATAGTGGCTGACACATGACTTGTTGAATGTACATCATCTTTCCTGGACAGACAGAATTTGAGAATAAAGCTAAGCCTGACATGATATTGAAATGTGATTACTTATTATATGTTACTGCCCGTAGGCCAGTTCATACTGTCTAGCACCAGTCTATGCAATTGTCACAAGTGTGTCAAGCGTAGTCCTGGAGAATCTCAGCATGGTGAGAGATCACTCAATAGCAAGGTGACTATTAGCCTGACTGCAAATGCAAGTCCAGGGGAGAAGCTACTTTATTTTATTCAGATCCTCATTTGAGTTTACACATTTTGAAGAATATTTATGAAGAGTTTAGATCATCTTTTCTTTCTAAGGTTCATTGGGTGGTTCACTGGGTCTCTCTCAAGTAGAGCTCATTATCCTCTTACATTTGTTTAATTTCACGTTCCTTGAAATCCATTCAATTCCTTCTGTTCTTGGCAAAATGTATTAATATAAATGTATAGATACATGGAATCTTCTTAAGCCATGAAGATTTTTGTGTGATTTTAACAGAATGTATCTGTAGGCTTCACGTCACCCTGAGGCACTTTAGTGCTAAGTGACTTCTCTGAAGGCCATCTACAACCTTTAATTAACAGGTAAGTCCTGGAGATCCAATAGACTCTTCCTACGTTGGTCATTCTGAAAGTAATGCCGCCTGTTTATTTACATTGAAAATACAGTAGACTCGAGCACCATCACAGCACTTGATAGAGCAAATTCTCAGCTACAAAGCACTTTTTTTCAAGAGTCACAACCATTAGTTATGCATTTTCACAGCGATGAATAAGCCTGAATACTGCACTTGTAAAAATCTGCACCAGTGGAGCTGATCCACTGTCATCTCCGCTGAAATGAACCCCTGCTGCCTCAGTGTGTTCACATCCACTGTTAGGTCTCCATAAGGGTCCAATAAATGTCAGTGAATGTCAATGGGAGCCGTTTTTTCTGTGTGGAGGAATTGAGTGATGCCTTTGTTTTACGTGCACTTCCATATCAGATGCCATTTTGTCAGACTGCCCCTCTGCTGCCATCTGTCACATGGCAACAAAATGTAACAGATTATTGGTGGCAATGTTTGACCTCTGCTGCCATACTACAAGCATCCACTTCTGAAATGGTGGGCCAACATAATAAAAGAGGAGATGCTATTTCAGAGCAGCTGTTGTACAGCTGGTGCTTCTAAATTTGATATTTTTTTTGTTTTGGAAGTGCATGCAAGAAAGCAATATATCTGGTAGGCAATGGGTATCAGCTGAATCATCCTTATCCCCAGGAAAAAAAAAAAAGAACATTGGAATTAGGACTCCTAGAGCTCGTGAGGCACTCAAAGCCTGAGAGATGTTAGGTACTAGCAAAACCTTAAAAAAGTAGTTCACATAGTTCACAGAACCTTGGTAGTGCAACTTCTCCTTGTAGGTAGTCAGTGGTAGAATCTCAATAGCCCAATGGGAAGCCAAAAAAAAAAACAGGTGCCTGTAAGTAAGTGAAGTACTCAAATATTTGAGTACTAACAATTGCCATCTTGTTTCTTCAAGTCCTGGATAGGAACAGATTTGTCATAGCGTTTGCTAGACTTTTAGTGTGAAGGTAGTTACAGTTCTTCAAACACACGTGCCTTCCACAGTAATGGTTTTGAAATAAACTAGATGGCTCTTGTCTTTATTATGGAAGTTGTACATTTTTTACATCAAATCTGAACTAATATCCACATTGCATGCAAAAAAAAATATTATTTCATTTTTTGGAACTGGTTTGATAATAAAGTCCTGTTTGGAAGTCTCAAGTACAACATGTGTAACAACCAATTTTCACAGTAGGACTTGAGGGGCATAAGTAAAGTACTAGTTGTGTACCAAAAATAAAATTCCCTCTTACTAAGCAAATTATTTATTTATTTGTGTAGGCCTGCTGATTTAACGCTATGCTTGAGGTATCCTGGCCGTTTCATGAAGACCATGTTTGGAGCTCTCCTAAGGAAGTAAAAATACAGTTCGAGTTTTCTACTATTTGCAACTTCTTTGAACTTACACTTTTTGGACTAACTTGTGTTTTCCATTCGTGTTTCTGCGAGATAATTTTTCAAGTAGAAAATGGTAACATGGAAGAAAAGGATTCTGAGGTCATATGTTTTTAAACTCTAGTTACCCTAATTATTTTGAAAAGATCTATTTGGATTATTGGCTCTGAGAAGTAAGTCGGTTACACATGGTGTGATAATAATAAAAATAATGTCCTTTCTGTCTTCTTTTAATCATGAAGTATCAAATCAGAAACTATGATGCCATTTCTTGTGCTGTGCAGTTCAAAATTGTTTCAAACTTGATATGTGAAGAGTTTCTCCTTTAATAAGAAATCCATTATTTCCGGTTTGCCTGTCCCAAGATGGATGATTTTACTATAATAGTTTTTAGACAGAGAGCTTTTTTAAGGTGCAACACCAAAACATTCTTTAAGTATTAACTAAATGAGTTCTTTAACTACAACACTCAGTCAATGAAGGAAACAAGGAAAAGTAAGCAAAAAGGGGATATAAATCTCTCAGATCTTGTAGATGAAGTGAGCCGGGGTTCTTTAACATAGAAAAGAGGTCTCCTAGGACCCTTATAGCAGCCTTCCAGTACCTGGAGGGAGCATACAGGGAAGCTGGGGAGGGACTTTTTGTAAGCACAACAGGATGAGGGAACATGGCTTTAAGTGGAAAGAGGGTGGATTTTGACTAGATATCAGGAAGAAATTCTTTACTGTGAGGATGGTGAGACACTGGAACAGGTTGCCCAGAGAGGTTGTGGGTGCCCCCTCATTGGAAGCATTCAAGGCCAGGGGCTTTGCGCAACCTGGTCTAGAGGGAGGTGTCCCTGCCTAAAGCAGGGGGTTGGAATTAGGTGGTCTCAAAGGTCCCTTCCAACCCAAACCATTCTATGATTCTATTATTCTGTAAGTTCAGACTCTAAGCACATCTGAAACTGCTTCCCCATGAGCATATTCTATCCTATATAGTGTTATTAAAAATGGAAGCAACAACAAACAACCCTCTAGAACTCGCTTCAAGTCATGTCTTTATTTTTCAAATGGGTGTTTAATGCGTTTTCCCCTCTTTTGATAATATTTTACTATTTCAGTAACACAGGATAAAAAGTCTGACAAATTTTCTCCTTCTAATTTCATCAGAACATTGAGAAGTCACTTCTGTTGAATTTGATGAAAAGTCTATTACAAGGACTTTTTCAAAACAAGTCCAAGATAGAATCATAAATCAAACCCTACAAGGACTAACCAATAACTCACTGGTCAAAGCACTTTATCATGGATGTGGGAGACTGACTTTGGAGTAAGAGGTTAAATGGGTATCTCCCAGCTTCCTTTTATAATCCCATGTATGTTACAATCTGCAACAATTTTTTTGTGGATTGCTTAATAAATATTTTCAATAAAAGAGAATTACTATTGTCTGCCAAGCTCTGCAGGGCTGGGTGATTCTGAAATTTATGTATTGTTCACTTTATATTCCACTTCCTTTGTTTCATATTTCATTTCTTTTCTACCTGGACTAGATCCCATTTGTCCTACATGCTTGAAGCACTGTAGTACTATAATTTGTCTTAAAAATACCAGGGGAATCTAGGAATAATACCTCATCTCTCTTAAAAATGGAAATACTTGTCATTGGTAGCTGCTGCTAAATGTACCAATTTTCATTTTTTACTCTGGGGCAAACATTTTAATGGGACTTAATCACAGCTGAATTCTTTACATTTTTCCCATGCATAATAATACCAGCTTCTATGGTAACTTTGAAAATCTTGGTCTTGTTAAGCGTTGTCGTAGGTGCTGTAGAATCACATAGAAAATTACATAGTTTGGCTAGAGAAATTCTGGCTTATAGCCCAAGATTTCTGAATCCAATATTACAAAGTGAATAATGATTATAGGAAGTATAAAGAGAAATGGAAAGGTAGTAGATAGAAAGCAAAAATCCAGGACAGATGCAATTATTGTTAAAACGGTTAGAGATAAACCACACATTCCATAAAATATATAGTGATGCAGGACAGATTTTTCAATAATATGTTATGATTACCATTGTGAAGTTTTATGATTTCAAACTGAACTATTTTATGACCATTTTAATTATAGGTAATAAAAACAGAAGTGATGTGTATTATACAATTGGGGCAGAATATGAAATTCAGAAAACGCAGTGAAAAAAAACATACTTACAAGATTTTATTTATTTGTGTTTCTTTGCACTATTCAGTTAATGTTAATTTCATCTGACGATATTATAGATACCATCTACACTACCTGGTCACTGATGCAACATGCAGATTACCAATGGTATGTTTAAGTTTTGGGCTTGCTGATTATACATGTGAATTTTTTATAATATTTAGTTTGTTCCTCACTAAGTTTTGGTTGTATTTTCCTCGTGAAAAGCCAATTTCCTCACTTACTTGTGTAGCAGAATTTTAATTCCTCTGGTGAAGATTGCAAGTAGGACAACAGCTATACAGAAGGCCACAGGTGAAAATGGTCATGTGTCTACTTACAGGAATCCAGCACTCTTTTCGTTATTTGTATCAATACTGAATATTCACAGAATTCAAAAGACATTGGAGAAAACTTCTGCCATGTGGCACACATGCCAGAACATCTACTAGTGCTTCTCCAACTCTTTCACTTTAACTAAATTTGAGAATAGGTGAATTTGATATGATTTAATTGCTCAGACTTAGTTTATCTTATCTCAAAGAAGTCAGAAGAAAATAGACTACATGTAAAACACAAAACATAGATGAAAAATTTGTTCGTTTTATTCCACATTCAGCTAAGCTATCTGAGATTTATCACAAGTCAAAAGTGAAGAAGGAAAAATGCTTTGGCTTCTTCTACACTGCGTTTCTCAACCTCCTTGTCAATGACAAATATGCAGTTCATCAGATGGAAAGTAGGTGATTTTGGATGGCATTTTAGACTTGAACTCAGACTGCCTCTTACCAAGATATATTTTATAAAGAAAGAACACCTTGTAAGAAAAAAAGACCAGATAAAAACATCTTAGTTTAAATGTGTGGAAGAGATACTTGTTGTCTTGTGAACTTCTACGTTATTCTGAGAGCCAAGAAGATGCTGCTGTGATTTACTTCTGTGAAAAAGAAAAGTTTTGCCCTCTGAAAGTGAAAAGCTTTTCCTTGTGTTCAAGGTGTTTTATGTCAGACTTTATCACGACCTGAAAGACTTCATGCTGAATGTGAGAGGCAGCTATGGTCAATCTGTCTCTTTGCATCTTGTGCTGTTAGCTGTGGACAGAGCAGACTACTCTGAATGGTCCTTGGTGTTGCTGAAGAGCATCCCATTCTTGATAGACTTTTAAATAAAGGAATAGTGGCAAATTTTTCTGGCTGAAAAGAGCAGTATGAAATATCAGGCATTTCAATACAAGGTTACTAGTTCATATTTGAAATGGAAGTTAGAAATGTAAACAATTCAATTTTTAAATAGCACTGTGGCTGTATTCAGCATTGTATTCTTTCTCCAGCTTCCATCCTTGCTACATTACTGCTGGTGTTTTTAGATTGAAGTAGGTCATCGTCATGCCCTTATAACTGACACAATCTGAACAATTATTTCTACAGAATTCATTGAAGTGAATGTGTTCTGCCTGGATATAGAATGTAACTTATTTTTGTCTGATTTGCTTTATGGAAAATACAACTAGAATTCTCACCTCCTCTCATTCTGAAAGTAAAGGTTAGCTTTAAATGTTGCATTCACTTTTCTGAAGTGGAACCTGATCCGTAGTATTTCACAATTAAAAATCAAAGGAAAAGACCAAGTAACATAACTTCATGGTGGCAACTATATGAATCATGTATGGGATAAGGAACAAACAGTAGAAATTCCACTAGCAAATTCCTCTGCTTTTTTAAGCAAAGGACTATTCAGTGGCCTGAAAATACAGAATGCTCATAAATCTGTTGAAGGAAAATACTGAACCTCTGGGTGATCAGAATCTGAGTTTCTTTGTTCTGAATAAAAAGCAGCTGAAATTTTCTACCATGGAAAGCTTAACACTTAAAAGACACTTCAGGAAAGCTGTCACTCTGTTGGTGTGACAGAAGCGATGTGAAGAAAAACATGGGTTAACTGAGGACTTTTTTTTCAAACTGAAATCCTATAAACAGCCTAACTAAGGGGAAGATAAGGTTTAATTACTTCTGAAAGAAAGAGATTAAGTAACTTGTTGTTTCAGGGTGATTTAATCTTCCTATGCAATAAAAATAGAAAATATACAGGTGAGCAAAACAGTTTTTGAAGCATGATAATGTTTTACACAATACACACAGTCAAGGAGTAACTGTAATAATGGACTTGATACCATAGTTCACTTAGTAGTAAGAAATACCTCTATAGTGATGTAGTATGCTAGCTGAATATTTTACTATTGAGAATTAACAGTAGGGGGAAAAAAAAAAAAAAAAAAAAGTCCAATAAAAGTGAAAGTGTGTTGTGAAAAATAAATGTTGATACATCCATAGAATGCATCATCTTTTCCTGTCTCTGCCACTGATCCTTCCTCTGTCCTTGAGGACATCTGTTTTTTTAACAAGAAACTTACTTTTATTTCTTCCACTGTCTAACTAATTGGCCCAGAATGTTCAAATATTTTGCCTAAAATCAGTTCTCTCCTTCCATCCCATTTCAACTATTCAGCAAAACAATCTGTTTTAATTGGAAAACTAGAGAAAGCACACAGAAGCCAAGAAAAGTGTTTAAAGTAAAAGTACCTATTTAAGGACACTGGGAAAGGGGAAACAACCTCCTTTTTCAAGAACAGAACAAAAGAAGATCCGGGGAACTACAGGCCAGTCAGTCTCACCTCTCTGCCTGGTACGATCATGGAGCAGATCATCCTGAAGGCACTACTAAGGCACATGGAATATAAAGATGAGGTGATTGGTGGTAGCCAACATGGTTTCACCGAGGGTAAGTCATTCCTGACAAACATGGTGTTGTTTTATGATGGGGTTACAACGACAGTGGATAAAGGAAGAGCAACTGATACCATCTACATGTACTCATGCAAAGTCGTTGACAACTGTTCTGCATGACATCCTGGTCACCAAACTGGAAAAAAAATGGATGTGATGGACGGACCGCTTGCTGGATAAGTAATTGTCTGGGTGGTCACACTCAGAGAGTTGCAGTCTGTGGCTCAGTGTCGAAGTGGAGACTGGTGAAGAATGGCATTCTTCAAGGATCAGAGCTGGGACCAGCATTATTTAATGTCTTTGTAGGTGACACGGACAGGGGGATCAAATGCACTCTCGGCAAGTTTGCAGATGACACCAAGCTGAGTGGTGCAGCACTTGGTAGAAAACAGAAGGAGATAGGAGACCTTATAGCAGCCTTCCAGTACCTGAAGGGAGTATACAGGGAAGCTGGGGAGGGACCTTTTATAAGGGCAACAGGATGAGGGAAAACAGCTTTAAATGGGAAGAGGGTAGATTTAGACTAGATATCAGGAAGAAATTCTTTACTTTATGGGTAGTCAGACACTGGAACATGTTGCCCAGAGAGGTTGTGGATGCTTTTGTTTACATGCCAGATGAGGCTTTGGTAAATCACACAAATGCAATTTGTTAATGGGCACAGACATCAGTGTGACTGGTCTACAACATCCTTCTGGGATTGTTTTTGAAAACTGCTTCAACTCAAAGAAATTTTGCTAAGTGACAATGGAAAATATTGCTAAGTAGAAATAGAAAAAAAGAAATGGCTTCTATCAAAGAGAAGAGATATTAAAAATGAGATAAAATGGTTATTAGTAAAAAATCTGGTCCAATGTATCATGCCTGACAATTTGGAATATGAAGAAACTGTCAAATAATTTCCAGCCCAGTAATACTTACCTCCATTCCCTCCTTTGTCTTTGAAATTCACCCATCACCCAGTTACAGGTATAGTTCATGAACCTTCTTCAGCTAACTTTTTACACGTGTAGGTAATGCCAGTCAGGAAAATTAACCCACAACTCAATTTAAAGTACAATTGAATTATGAAACTGAAGTCAAAGAATTGCTGACCTTGACTCATCCTATACTGTCCTCAAGCATATATTATCCCATTTAAATTGCTCAGAAGTGAATCATTATATAACTAAATTACTGAGAGCTGAAAATTACAGAGCAACCACATGAAAGATTCAGTTTTAACAAAATAAAAATGTGAACCATTCTATTTCACTATTATTAAACACATCAGTTCTGATATTCGAAAGATTCCTTTATATTATATTCAAGATTGTAGCAGACTAAATACCTTTTAAGAAACTAAGTTAGCTGTGTTCTTTATTCATTGTCAGGGTAGCTCAAAGAAAACTTTGACATTAAAGATTACAACTATTTATGTTAAAACTTGAAAAATTCAAAGCAAATCCAACCGTTTAAGTCCACTTACTGTTGGAAATGATAATAGAGAAGAATGCACTGAACTATCACATCTTCCGTCACACGTATGACAACTTGAAAGAAAGGAAATTAATATCTTAAGCATTCGAAGCACAATTCTCCACTACCCATGTAATAAGCAAATACATTATTCATATTCTTTGGAAATGTCATCTGTAACCAAATGACATTTACCTCTTACCAGGTAAATTAGTGAGTAGATTTATTAGAGTTGCTCTTCCTGTTTCCAGTACTTAAACTTGTAAAGGAACTGCTGTTAAGTATATTACCTGATAATATTTTATAAAGTCTGTGTAAAAATAGAATCATTTTAATACAGAAACTCTAAATGCTGTTTGCTGAGAAAAAAAATGCCATATGTGTAATTTAACAGAATACGGTGCAATCATATAGATTACTATAAAATAAATAGGCAATTTGAACTATAATTGGCTTAATTAAGTTCTTTGTATGTGTGTATATGTGCAATTACGTATACATATGTAATTCTTGTTGTTCTTTTCTAGAACAAAGATTGTATTCTACTTATATTTAATATGAGTTCACTGATGATGCAATGAGATTTTGTGGAGGACTGATCGTTGCAGCAAGCTGTGTATTCCTTGGTCAAGGAAATGTTTTCTTCTTGCACTTAAAATTTATCAGGTAATAGAAGTTTATATCTAACTTACACCATTTTATCAGTTTGGTCCATGTCATGTGCAAATATGACAGCAACTACTCACAGTTAACAACTTTTATTTACTTATGCTGAATTCACACCAACATACTTACCACAATAGTCACACAATCCAGCAAAGTATGGGCACTTACAGTGTTTCTGAACAAAGAGGTAGAGAAAATCTTGTTCATAGACGCAAATAACTCCATTTGTTTTATTTAGAATATTCTAGGAATACCAGAAAAATAAAATCCTTACGTTCGAAGGTATGCTTATAAACACAACTTTATTCAGATCCACACCTTCTTACGGAGTCTCTTTTGATACCATTTTATATTAAACATCATAAGGTAAAATTAACAATTTGGTTTGAATAAAGATGTTAAACCACTGACAATATTTTAAAGAGAGAAGGCGAAAGTCACAGCAGAACAACAAATTCTGTATACTTGTGTCAAAACTTGATTGCTTTTATCCTTGTACTGAAATGCTTCAATGCATCATCTTTACTATTGTGTTTGTTTGATAGATCCAAGTGTTTTGTTCCATTACACTAAAAAAAAAAAAAAAAGAAAAAAAAAAATGAGAAAAAATTCTGCTTGAAGATATGTATTCTGGAATACAGAACTTATTAAGATGGGAAAACTGTTGAAGTTGAGAATAATGAAACAAGACATCCAGAATCTAGATGTACTGATGGGAATATTCATTTTTCAGCCAGTTAGGGTGGCATTGAAGGTAGATTATTTCTGTATGGTGTATTCACATTTATATGTCTGTGTTTGCTTTTCACCACTGTTGCATGAACCTCGTGATTGAAGGGACTGGCTATTTTGGGGTTGGCTTGCCTGCCCTGCTGTTTCCATTTGAAACAGTCTCAGTTTGTCTCAGTTCAAAGATGTTACCCTGATGGTTCTCCTGGGAGAAAATTTCTTTGCTTTCCAAGAAGCTAGGGGCATATTGGGAGTGAAATGACAGTGGATATCTGTGCTAGAGGCATTTATTTTTCTGTTTCAAAAAGCCTGGGGCAGGAGTAGTTCTGATGTATATTTTAGCTATGACTGATGATTCTGCCTGAGAGCCTTACAGAGCATTGTGGAATATTACATACAGCAAAAAAACCCGACTGATACATGAGTTTCAAACATCGTTCATCCAAAAAATTCCTGTTCTAACCATCCCACGTAAAACAAAATGCAAGTAATGGCCTATAAATCAAGACTGTGTTATTAGAAGAAATAGTGACGAGTTTTATTCCCCAGTCTTGCAGAAACACAGTGCCAGGCTGTCCCTGAAGCCTAAATCTTTCGTAAAGGTATGATGAGCTTCCTTTTGTATATTGCTGGATAGACTTTCCAATAGAGCTTTCTAAATGAATATTTTTGTACACCACTTCCGATTGCAATGTGTTCACATTTGTTGCCGGACAACCAATAATAAGAAATGTTTCTTTCGTACAGAGCATACAACAAATTCTTTCACTGCACTGTACTGGAGTCATGGCTGTTAACTGCTTATCATGTTCCCTGCATGCAACATGGGCATAAAGGAATCAGGAGCTTTGCTGTCAGCATATCATTACTCCAGGGAACTGGAGTATTTGTTCAAGCCGTCTGGCATTTAGACCTCTGTCTAGTAGGAGAACTGATGTTATCTGTTGACCTAAAAACTGAGAGGACAAAATCCAGCCCCCCCTTGCATTTCCACTGCCTATTTTTATTATTTGAATTTATTTGTAGGTACATTTATTCTAAACTTATTCCTTTTTCTGTTGAGCTAACTCTCAGGCATAGCACAGACACAATTGAACAGAAAAGATATTCTTGAACAATTTTAGTTTTATGTTCTTCAGATAGTGGGAAACAAATCATTAACAACTCAAATGTTTTCAAAAATCTCATGTTTAGTATCTGAAATGAAGTTTGAACACATACCTATGTAATGATTTTTTCTACATGTATTCTTGTGGCTCCAGTGGTGTAGATTTTTACAAGCGCAACATGCAGGCTCGTTTTCACTGCTGGCAAAAATACACAGCTAATGGCTGTGACTTAAAAAAGCAAATTTTATAGCTGAGCATTTTCTCTATCATCGTTGTCGTTTCCATGGAAATAAATATAAGGCATTACTTTCGGAGCAACCCACAAATAAGTACACAAGCATTGTGTCATAAATAGTGGTTTATGCTCTCTCTGATGATGCAGTATTTACCTACTTATTCACATTTTTCTGCTTTGCATAGAGCTTAAGGGTGCCTGAAGTTGTTACTAAACATCTTGCTCAGAGACTGTATCTATTGTTTTTCTGCCTTGTAATGAAACCTAGCTACCAAATTGACGGCTGCAGAGTTGAAAATGCTTTGCATTCCTTCCGTGCTACTAGATTTTGCTGCTTCTATAAACTTAAACTGAATCTGAAGAAGCACAACCAAAAATGCAATTGATTTTTTTGTGTGAATGATGATAGCAGATCCTCTAAAATAAACTTAACGTGATAAGAGATACTACATGTACAAAAATGAGAAAAGATACTATACATACCAAAAACCAATATCTCTGTAGTGGAAAAGTAGTGAAAAAACGCAGCTTACATTTTGGCCAGTAGTACAGTTTCCAGCTTGCCACATAGCCTGCAGTCAGTACTGAACAAACCCAGAGTGCAATCTTCCTTAGCATGTCCGTGCCACATGGTTTGGTTGGAAAGCAGTGAAAGAAAAGCGCAAAATGAAATTCTGGCAAATAGTTTCTGTCAAAATTTCGTAGAAAACACCATGGAAAACAAAATATTGTCAGCAAAGGAGGAAAAAGCATCTATAGAGAACAAAATGCTGAATACTGCATAATATGTAGTCAACACAAAGTACTTGATCTGCTTCTTAAGTCAGTACTGGATGTCACCACCATGCACAATGATATCTGCCAGACAACAATGCACTTTTATTTTTTATTTAAATCTCTCGTAACACTTTTTAGATAGTCTCAGTCATTTTTGCTTCCTTGATGGAGAGTACTATTCCCTTGTGTTGTGTTAGCTAAGTAGTCATGCAGCACTTTAGAAGCACAAATTAAAAGTCTATTTATTTCCCTCTGAACAAGAGTAATAAATAAAAAATATCATCTTTGAAAAAATTCTGGTATTGCACTGAAGGGAAAAGGCTTTATGTTTTAATACTGTTGAGAATAAAAGATGCATAGTAAAATGGCTCCAACAAGTAATGAATTCAGATTTCAAATAAGTTCTCTGCTTAGATTTTAAAAATGTACCAGCATACTTAGTTTGGTAAGGATTCTAGTCAGGATCTGTTCAATTTTAGCATGCAAATGTGTGGAAAACTGTAAAAATAAATATTATTCTGTACCTAAGATCATCACTCACCGAATCATCTTATAAGAGGAGACCAATTTCAGAACATTGTATCTGAGAGACACAGCAATGTAAGATCATGTGGATGTATTAATTTCTCATGCAAGCACTTTTCCTGTCCCTAACTCTAAATTCTGCAGAATCTTATCCTATTTCATCCTTATTCACTTCGCTTATAGTCAGTGGTAAAGATGATTGACATGTCAGTGCAGTGAGCTGTTGAATACTATCAGATCATGTCTGCTCTTGAAGCTTTCCCCAAATGAAACAATTGAAGTTGCTGATAGTCTCTCCAAGCTGGTACTGGTGGTTCAGTTAACTCCCATGAAAAGACACTGACAACTACGCACTTTCATTATGCATCAATTTAGCATTTTAGGAAGGTGATCATCCTCTGTTCTTTCTTACTCCTCGTGTATGAATAGCCTCTGTACAAAACAGGCTCCTAACTCAGTTCAATAGCAAAACTTTAGAACACCTAAGAATACACACTAGGAAAACTAAAATTATTTACTTCTTATGTATTCATCTATCATACCTGTATAATGTTCATAAATTCATTCTGTTGAGTACACCTAATTTTTGAATGGCAGAGATCGCGTTCATTTTAAACTGATTCTTTGAGATCGTCATTAGTTTTGTGTGAATTCTTCTCTGTTCAGAAGACTGCTATAAATAAAATGGGCTTAAAGACAAAATAAACTCTTGCCTTTATTACACATCTTGTCCTGCTTTACTGAATTTGTTAGTTTTTCTTTCTTTCTTTCTTTCTTTCTTTCTTTCTTTCTTTCTTTCTTTCTCTCTCTCTCTCTCTCTCTCTCTCTCTCTCTCTCTTTCTTTCTTTCTTAAAAAAAGAATCAATCTACTTCAGAAGCCCAAAAGTTGCTAAATCCTTAGACAATTTTTCTAACAAAAGTAATATCTGAGATTGTGGAAAACATAGCGTTTTTTATAAATCTGCTGGTTAATTTCCAAAGATAAATCAAATTCTGCTGAAAAATAATTTAATACGCAGATTTTTAGAACTCAGTTTTTTGAAATACGAGCTGTTCGGCTATATACATCTTTGGTATTATGAGTTGTTTCTTATAAGTGAGACAGAATATTTGTGAAAACTTGTAAATGTTTCAATCATGCTCCTGTGCTGAAATTGCACTTAATATCCTTGCTTTCGCACTAATGTGTTTACTAAAGACAGAAGCGGTGTTTTAGCTCATTATGTCAATAGATTTGAAGCCGCATGTTTCTGAGCACTGCTAACCTCTTCTGCCTTTGAAAGTAGCTGAAAGCTCTAAGTCCTTTAGCTGGCTTGATTAGACAACAGCCCTTCGCTTGGCATTGGTTTCAGGACTCAGAGTTCATTAGCAGATCACCAGGTTGTTTTTTGCTGTTTTGTTGTTGTTGTGCTTTGTTTTTTGGTGTTTTTTTTTTTTTTTCTGTACTGTTTGCAATTACCCAACTGAACTGAATACAAAAACAATCAGAATTAATGCTGATCATTTTTAAAAGATTTCAGCGTTTCATTTTCCTCTCAATAGTCTTTTTTCTGTACTGCTTATATATACTTTACATTCTTATGTGCAAGTACATTATGTGTATTTTTTGTATATAGAAATACAAGCAAAAATGATTTAATGAGTCTGGATTTCAGTGAAAAGCTATTCCAGGCACTTCCAACCTGCAGACCACAGGCTGCAGGTGTCCCAGCGCAGCTTGTACAACAACCCAACCCCTGCCCCAAATGTAGGATGCCTTCTTTAGCATCCCCTGGAACACTGCAAGCCAGACTTTGCATTTGGATGGGAAAACATCAAAATTGAAAGGAAAATAGAGTTATGTTGGATTATGTTCCCTCAGAACTTTAAAAATAGCCTGACTATATTTGGGAATCAACTTTCTAAGGAACTGGAAGGATGGCAGCAGGAACACCTGGAAGCTGCAATATGTAGCTGATCTCCTTATAGTTGCTGCAACACAGAAGGAAATTATATAATTGACAATAAATCCACATTTTTTTAACTCTGTTGGATACACTGCAATCAAGAAGAATGCACAAATAGCTTGTTGGTCTGTGATTTACCTGGGTTTTACCATCATTCTCAGCCTGGGGGTCGAGCAAAAACAGGTGATATGTCAAATACCAGTGCTGAAGCTGGAACAGGAACTGTGAGATTTTTCAGGTGTGGAAGGACGGTGTAGATTATGGATACCAAACGATGGACTGACCGTGAAACCACCATATGAAGCTGTCAAAGGAGAAGGAGATTTTTTGGAATGGAACCCAAAGCGCCACACTGCCTTCATTCAACTCAAAGCTTCTCTGATGTCTGCCCCTGCTCCTGGACTTCTTAATCTGGAAAAGACTTTTGAATTATACGTTCTTAAAAGATATCATTTTGAGCTGGGTGTGCTAATACAACACATCAGATCATGGAAGAGACAAGTGGGACATTTCTCTAGAAAACTGGACCAAGGGTGGCCATCATGTTTACAAGCAGTGGCTGTAACTGTGTTGCTCATACAGGGGGCATAAAAACTGATTTCAGGTCAGAAATTAGTGGTTCATGTGTTCGATGATCTGAGGCATCCCCAGCCTGGCAGCATCCTCAAAGTAGAATCTCTCAGCAGTACCCCATAGGACTGCAGCACAGCTGCTCCCATGACATCCTCAGAGCTGGTTGTAGATATCTTCATCCCTATGTAAAGGAGAGTGGATTGTTCTCTGGTCTGTCTCGATCTGGCTGGACTGGCCAGGTACCAGGCTGCCCTCAGGCACCCCAAAGCTGTGAGCTGTCCCCAATGCTGCCCAGACGTCAGCTGGAGCTGCTGCTCTCTGGTGCCACAGAGCCATTGGATTGTCCCCATTCCCTGCTGGCAGTGCTGGGGTCAACGAGATATGAGTTGGCTCTGGCACTTTTATTGGTGGCAGGAAGGTCAGAAGGACACACTTCCTGGACTAAAGCTGATCCAAGGCATCATGCCCTTCCATCCAGATCCTGTTTCCAGCTTCTCCATGAAGATGATGTCAAATCTCACAGACACCAGAGGGCCAGGCCTGTCAGAGCAGTCCCTGGGCTGACACAGCTTTTGTGGCCTCAAATCTGCGGAGCTGACAGATGGACACCAACCTGAGTGGGATTTACATCCCCATGGTGAACATTTCCGAAAAAAATCACTCCTTGTTTCTGCAAAGGAGACACTGGAAGCAGAGATGCCACTGTTCAGGGGCTGTCCCTGCAGCAGAAACACACAGAGGGAGTGTAAGCAGTGCATAATGCTGCTGTGCACTGCCGTGCCGCAGGATGAGAGGACAGCTCCTACCTGGACTCAGTCCCATGAGAACCAGATGCATATGGCCTCCCCCAGGAACTTTTTTGTTGCTTTATTAATGTATTTTTTTTTAATAAAAATTATGTTAAAAAGAATTTTATGCTCATATAAATGAACTTTATTATGTATTTCATATGCAGTCCAAGGCAATTCTTTACTCAGTGCCATCCAGGCAAGCCAAAATGTTGGACACGTATGAGTTAAACCATGGTAATGTCTCTTAAGAAAAAGAATCAGAGCAAAAATACCACAAGACAAGTTATTTACTGAAATTAAAGCTCATACTATGATTTGCAGTGTGTCGTCACTCTTTCCTGAAGGGTGAAGCAGGATGTCAGGTTACCCACACGATGTCAACCATAAACAAGTATTCTATGATTAAAGCCCTGTGGAAACTGAGGAGTTAAGGACTGCTGATTGCTAGCCATAGCATGACTGCATGCATATTGTTGATTAATGGCATTAGAAGCAAACTGTTACACAAAGAAAATAACAAGTGTAAAAAACAAAATGAAATACTTATTTTCCTTCACATCTTGCAATATCTCTGACACGGGTGTGGTTTGTATGCTTAAGTACTCTTGCTACTCCATCAGTTCTGAGTTAGAATATATAGAATAATATGAGACTGTAGACCAGCTCCCAAACTCCAGTAGAAAAGTACTTTACACATTTCTTCAGTTTTGGCTATAATCTGCTGCTAATTATTGAACATAGTCTCTGGACATTTGATTATGTTAAATGCCATCTCAGGCTTTACTTGTGTTGCCTTATGTGACACTTAATTCTTTATTCATTAGAGGAAATCTGGGCAAAGAAATATCCTCACAGTCAGTGTTCACTGATGCTCTTTTTTTTTTTTTTTTAAGATAAACGCAAATAGTTTCTCACAATAGTTATTTTCTTTAAATTTCTTCTGAGAGTCATAGTTCAGCTAAATATTACATAGTATCTTGAGTATTTCCTTCAAAGACAGGCAAAAATATTTTTAGTCTTCTGCCACATATCCTCCATTATCTTTCAAAATAGTTATTAATGGGTAGAAGAGCAGTTAGACATGGAGGAATTCTGACTTCTTCTCACAGTAGTCAGTGAACTTTCCACTGAATTTTCTGGTGAACGAGGGGAATAAAGTTCTTATTTTGATTTTTGCTTCTGGTGCTCATGCTATACTTCAGAATTTATTCCTGGTAGATGCCATTATCCACTTTCTCTGTCATCTGTATTCATGAACTTATGATACAGCCAAATCGGTCCCTCATTAAGGCTACCATCTTTCTTCCAAAATGGCAATTTTGAATATGTGCTTTTAATATAGTTTTGCTAAGAAATTTTTTTTTTTCTAATTTTTCTTTTCTTTCTTGACTAGATATAGAATCATAGAATCATAGAATCATAGAATCACCACCAAGGTTGGAAAAGACCTAAAAGATCACCCAGTCCAACCGTTCACCTATTCCCAATAGCTCCTACATATATATGCTCCTATAAATATAATGCTCCTATACATATATGCTCCTATACATATAATAGCTCCTATATATATTCCTTCTGAGTAAGGAATATTATGTACTATGATCCAGAGCCCTTCATAAAGTTTTTTTTCCATTTTCCTGGACCTCTATGTGAAGGAATGTACACTCCCTATTTTCTCTTAATTCTTGCCTGTCCTACCATCCACACCATCGGTCAAAGGCTGAACCATTTAAATCATAATTTTGACAATATACTAAGATGTACATTTCACTGTCTTGCTTTCTGGGGGTTTTTGTTTGTTTGTTTTTTATTTTTCCTGTTTTAAGATCCCCCAAAATAATATTAGTCAAGCTATAGTAGAATCAGAAACAAAGAGTAATTATGATAGAAAACAGTAAATTTATTCTTCTGAGAAATACAACCCTGGCATTATAAGGAGGTTCTGGAATCTCCTTCTTTGGAGATATTCAATACTTGTCTGGACACCTACCTGTGCAACCTGCTGCAGGGAGTCTGCTTTGGTAGAGGGGTTGGAATTAATGATCTCTGGAGGTCCCTTCCAACCCCTTCAATTCTGTGATTCTGTGATTATACAAATATAGCTCTAACAAAATCCTTATTTCCAAATCCTGTTGTAGGTTGTAAGTATGATTGTCCATTTTGATCAAGATCAGAAGTATGTCCACTTCAGCTACACAGGAAAAACACATCTTTACAGAATAACATACATTGTTTCTATCTCTATACCAGATCAGAGAATTAGGGAAGGCTTATGTTGGAAAGGACTTTAAAGATCATCATCAAAACGCCATGCTGTAGATCAGGCTGCCAAGGCCCTATCCAGTCTGGCCTTGACCTCCACAACTTATCTCAGCAACCTGTTCCAGTCCCTCACCACCCTTTGAGTAAAGATTTTCTTCCTTGCATCTAACCTAACTCTCTCCTCTTTTACTTCAAGGTCATTCCCCTTGCCTTATCACTATCTGCCCATGTAGAAAGATAGTCTCTCTCTTGTTTACAAGATCCCTTTAAGTACTGGAATGCTGCAACAAGATGTCCCCAGAACCTTCACTTCTCCAGGCTGAACAAGCCCATCATCCCATCAACCTCTCATCCTGTCTTCACAGGAGAGTTGCCCATCATCTTCATGGCCCTCTTTGGGACCCACTCCAATAGCTCCATGTCTTTCTTGTGCTGGGGGCCATGACCTGGACACAGCTCTCTAGATGGGTCCTCATACAGGCAGAGCAGACATAGACAATCCCCACCCTCTCTCTACTGGTCACCCTCTGTTGATGCAGCCCTGGGTACAGCCCTGACTGCAAGCATACTCTGTTGGCTCTTGTCTGGCTTTTCATCCACCAGAACCCCAGGTGCTTTGCAAAACTTCTCTCAGTGAGTTCTTCTCCCTATCTGTAAACATATCTGGGATTGTCCTGATCCAAGTGCAATGCCCTACACTTAGTCCTGTTGAACCTCATTAGGTTTTCATGAGCCCACTTCTCAAACCTGTCCATGTCCTTCTGGATGGCATCCATTCCTTCTATTGTGTAAAATCCATCACTCAGCTTACTGTCATGAGCAAAGTTGCTGAAGTTATATTTGATCCCACTGTTTATGATATAGCATTTATATGTTTTCTACATTGTGATTCTGTTTTTCTTTCATGTCATATAGAAATATAGATTGTGATCTTCAGTTATAATTTCTCTTTGAAATTGGAAATTCTTTGTTCATCTACTGGGATGAATACAGTAAACTCAGTTGTTTTTTTAATACACATTACAAATTAAAATAATTGTAATTTTGGAAAACACTGCTTCATTTTACCATGAAAGCATGTGTTAAATGACCTGAGACAGGGAAGATAATTAAGTGTTCTATGAAGAAATATCACATTTGCTTATAATTCCTCTGATGAAAGAGCATTCATCACTCCTCCCCAACCTATCCCTACCTTTTCATCTTGAACTATAATCCCATCACTTGCTTGTCTGACTTTCTTGAACTTTGGTGTTTGATTTACTCATGCAGTGAAAAAGGAATTAAGGTGGAGCACTCATCCAGGTGGGATCATTTTGCCTATATGGCCCCCCCACTGGCTTCTTCACCTCACCTGTCTTAATAATACAGCCTGCAGCATTAATAAGCATAATCAGATCACATAAGTTCACGAAGTGTGCATGCCAAAAACTACATTTTCTCCTTAGTGGAAGAAGAAACTCATTTCAATGTTTTATCACTTCTGGACATTTATCTATCTGTTTAGATTTATTGTTCCTCTCTTCTCCCGGAGTCATCATTGTTTTTAATTATTAGCCTCTCTTTTTATTTCTCTGTGTCAGTGAGCCAGTAATAACCTGTGATATGTTATCTTATGTTGGGTCATTCATATGCCAGTGTCTTGAACATGGCCTTATATCAGAATGTGCAGCTTCAATTTGTTCTTTTCGGTACAATTACTGCAATGAAAGGCATTTAAAGATCTCTATATACAATTTCCCTAAATTTCACATGCTGTGATGTAGACATCAGCTGTTAAATGAATAGGTAGGCTTATGGCATTTATGTCAATGTTGAGTTTACAATATTAAATTACACTACATTTAGAGCACACTAACAGGAGAACACTTCTGATTTTAACATGAATACATCTGAGTAGTTTTTTTGTTTGTTTGTTTTTTGCTGTTGACTTAGTAGAAGAGGGATTCATCCCTGAATTTTAGTAAGAGGACTGAAATGTAAGAAGTCTTGGAAGGAATGTGATCAAAAGAGGATGACACATTTATCAACACCACCCACTCTGATTTTATAATTTCAATGATGAGATTGCAATCTGTTGGCTTTTTTACAGTATTTTTTCAAAAATCTAAATATCTGGAAAAGACAACTTTGTATCTACAGTACCATCTCCTTTTACAATAATAATAGAGAGGATGTTCAGAGCTACTGAACTCCACACAGCCAACCTCAGAGATTGAATATGGAAAACAACATTTAGGCAAATATTACTGAAAATGTTAGTCATGGCTGATTCCAAAATAAGTTATAAAAGCTTTTTCAATCTTAAAAATTCATTAAAACTGAAAGCTACATTTTACAAGGTAAACACAAGACACTTAGCAGACTAGTTGCTAATATAAGTTTAATATTTTTTATTATTATTATTAATTCTGTAATTGTGTGGGTTATAAAATCCAGAGCTATTTCTTACGGTGATTGTCAGATTTATTTCTGATACATGACTGGTTTTGTTGATCCGATCTGTATTTTTCTGTTAAGAAAAAATATGAATGATCCTATGTAGTTACAGGGCACCTTCCCATATTAACTTAATCATCTATATAAATTCATCTCACATTCAGAATTCTATCCCAAGGCCTAGTGCTATCCTTGTATCTCAGTCTGAGAGGAGTGGTATAACTTTAAAAAACTATGAACTTCTTTACACTTGAGCAATCAAGTCCCAGCATCAGTGCATTGCCTGCATTCAAAAGAACGAAAAGCAGCTATTCAGAAATACACTGCAAAATGAGATAGCACAGATTTCTTTCATAAAAACAATCGCACTTCTGATAAACCAGGTAATTACTAGAAGACCAGATTTTGCAGGCATTTAGGCAGAGGATTCTAATTTTACTTTTAATACTGAAAATAAAACTACAGATGTTTTGATCTAGGTTCATATATAACAACTTTGCCCATGGATTAAGCATGGATTAATTTAAGCATGGATTAATGTGTAGTGGCATATTTTTTTAAAAGTGAGGTATGTTCTACAGTCCATATTTAGTGAGCTGCAATGCATGAGTAATTGCAGGTCCCACACACAGGATCAACATGCACTGCCATTATCTCTTGAAATACTTCACATAGCAGGGCCTAGTGAATTCAAAATTTGTATAACTGGAGTGCAACTAAAGACTGTACATTTTGTATTACAGAAAAAAGAAGAAGAAGAAAAAAAAGCATGCTATTCTTCCTTTCAGCTTTAGTGAATTCATGCCTCTACTGGCTATATTCTTAAAGCAAATTCAGCTGATGCAGCTAGACTCCATTTTACTGCTCAATTTTAACCATGAGCAGAAGAGGAGCTAAATGATAAACAAGTGATGTGTTGCACAATGTTAGACAAAACAAGCATTAAAAAATCAAATAAAAACCCTAACAGGAGAGCAAAGTCCAAATAAAAATCTTGCTAAACTTTCCTTAAGGTGGACACTTGAGTGCAGAGGGAAAAAAGAGGGGGAACAGGTACAGGTCACTCACTTTCACTTCACTCACAGTTGGACAATTAGTTCACTCAGCCTCCTGAGTGAGTGGCTGATCTTGAAGGGTTCATTGCATAACTGTTGCTATGCACTTGGAAACTAATAAAATATATCTGATTCTCTACATTCATAAAAAACTAGTGATTTCTATACTTTAAAATCTCGACTCCCCCTCTACACTGCTCTTGTAAGACCCCATCTGAGTACTGTGTCCAGGTCTGGAGCTCCCAGAACAAGAAAGACAGAAAGCTGTTGGAGAGGGTCCAGAGGAGGGGCACAAAGATGATCAGGGACTGGAGCACCTCCCCTATGAAGACAGGCTGAGGGAACTCAGTTTGTTCAGCCTGGAGAAAAGAAGGCTGAGGGGTGACCTCATTGCAGCCTTTCACTACCTAAAAGGAGCCTACAAAAAGGAGGGGAATCGACTCTTTGAAAGGGTAGATAACAGCAGGACAAGGGAAAACGGTTTTAAGTTGAGGAAGGGAAGATTTAGGTTGTATGTCAGGGGGAAGTTCTTTATTATGAGTGGTGAGGTGCTGGAACGGGTTGCTCAGAGAGGTTGTGATTACCCCGTCCCTAGAGGTGTTCAAGGCCAGGTTGGATAGGGCCCCGGGCAGCCTGGTCTAGTATTAAATGTGGAGATTAGTAGCTCTGCATATGGCAGGGGGGTTGGAGATTCACGATCCTCGAGGTCCCTTCCAACACGGGCCATTCTGTGATTCTGTGATTTGTGATCAGAAACCAAAGCTGCATCTCACAGGAGATCCCTCCAGAATAATTTAAGAATAATAGTGAAATACAGTAGTCTATGAGATTTGCTGCAGTGGTGTATGGTAACTGTTAAGTCACAGCTTGAACAGCTGATTGAGCACCTGGAGAAGGGACCAGGTCAGCCCTGGGAACACAGGTGAAGGCAATTCAGCTGTGTGACTGGAAAGGGTAGAGCCTGCCTGCACCTCTCTTAAGCTTCATTTAAGGGCTGACAGCCAGTGGGGATGGATCTCTTTCTGGAAGTCCCACCTTGGTGAAGCTTTCTCCTGCAAACCTAAAATTGGATACAGATGAGCAACCTTCTTCCCTTCCGTTATAATACTTCTCCATTGTGCTAGCCTTTTTGTCTTCACATCTTTGTTGTAAAGCCTTTCCTGTTGTATTGATCTGTCCAATTGCTACAGGTGGGATAGCAGCACAAACAGCTGGAAGTTACACTGTGCCAACGTGTGAATGAACTACTTATGGGTGCTGATACAAGGGAGGAATTAACACAACTGACAATAAGTCTCACAAATTTTCCAAGTGCTGGGGCCAGCACTGTCAACACTGGTGCTGGAGGCTGTAAGGGGAGGCAGGAAGGTGAGCAGGACAGAACTCCAGCCCTGGGGTGGGACATGCTCCATTCCTCCTGGGCCAAAGGGACTTGAGTGAGGCTGCCCTGAGCACCCACTGCCAGGACTCGTCTGGCCCCAGCCCAGCGGCATGCAGCTGTTTTGTCAACAGTTTATGGTTGTGTGGGCCCCTGGGCAATCTAATCTGAATCTTAACCTAGCATATCCTACCTGTGGAGAGAGTTTGAACTGTATGATCTTTGACGTCCCTTCCAACCCAAGGCATTCTATGACTTATGAATATATACATAGGAAATGTGTTTCAATCTGAGACCGTGCCCATATTAGCATTGTTAATTGAATTGTGAGCCTTTGGGCAAGAATAATAGAAATAGTTGTCTAAGATGCAGACATCTCAAACACAGTTCCATCCTTAAAATGTCATTTTCATGTAAAAAGTAAGGGAAAAATAAGCTTCTTGGTGGTGATCCACCAAGCTCAGGTGGTAGCTGCTCAATACGGAAGTTTTTTTTAACCTTTTTATGCTTTTCACTCTTACTTTTTTTTTTTTTTTTCCTGTGTGAAGTGTGGCTGACTGCAGCCTCTGACCCCTGAAGGACCAAGTGAGCTCATCCCTTTTCAAATTCTGCTTCCAGTCTCCTTGCTCATGGGTCTGCCCTGAATGCCTGGTGCTTGCTTCTCAGCTCATCAGCAGTCTGTCATCTTATATTTCACAAAACTCTTCTCCAAAAACCCAGATATGTTGTGTCACACGAAGTGTTGTTGCCATCCTTGTTAGGGTTATAAACTCAGTATCGAAGTTCTGAGCAGTTAGACTACAGCTTAAGATTTGAGTTTGTATGTTTTCCTCATTCTGTTTTCTAGTCTTTTAAGTTAAAAATACTGCCATATATATTTTTTTATATTAACAATATATCATGTTGACAATCCATAAATTTTCAGATTCATAAGTTAAAACTGTATCTTCACAGTGGCTGCTTTCTATCTCTGAGTCATAAAAATAGAAAAAACACATTTTTACAATCTCAATTATAAATTATTCCATAGCTGCAACATAGATGTTATATACATCTCCACCTATTGTGTATGTAGATAAATTTCCCCTTATGTTTCTTCAGAACTGTCTTGAAAACACATCTCATTTTATGATATTCTCAAGTACTATACTATGTCTGCATTAGGGTATAAAAAAGATTACTGGATACATATTGGCCAAAGAGATGAGAAATCTGTCTTATTGCTATGACTGTCACTATTAATGTTCCTGACACTACTTGCTTTCTGTTAATTATGCATGCATATCTAGGATGTTGGGAAAGTCAGACCAAATTTGCTGTAATGCTGAAAAGTAGAGTTGCAAAAAACTCAAGCGGAGATTTTAACACTGAATTAGTAAGAGGTTGTCTTTTATAACAGATGGGACATCTAAAGTTGTATTGATTTAGGAGAAGCTCACTTGAAAAGAAAAATCACTGTGTTGTTAACTGATATTAATCACCAGATGGTGGCCTTTTCAAAAAATTTTTCATTAGGTGGTATCGTTACCATATTCTAAATCAGGATAGAGTGCATCACATCCAAGAGAAATACTTGCAGAAACTTTCCAGAAAAGTGATGGTTCCTCTGTAAGGCTAATTTCCACAAAAAAATAATGGGTAAATCTCAGTTTTGTTACACATTTTTCCATGAGTCATTTTTGATTTTCAGGGCAACATGTCAAGTATTGCTAATGGAGCAGTAAGTGGACAGTGAAGCCTCCCCACCCATTCACTGAAATCCTGCACTCATGAGAAAGAGCCAAATATATTCAAGTAAAATTGAATATTTTAAGTTAGTTTAAGTTACTGAAATTATTCCACACTTAATTTATGTCAGTACTGACATGGAAAGATGATTACAGCCATTATGCTTTCTCCTAGACTTGAATGCACAGAGCAATCTTTTTTTTTCTTTTGGATTCCCCCATTCTGTTGTAGCCCCAGAAGTGTAATTCAAAGTCTTGTCTAAGTTTGTCTTAAATTGTTTGTTGTATTGGTTATGAAGCAGCCGTATGACTACAGGTTATTTCTGACTACAGGCTTTCTTCACTGCTACTTATCTTTGGACTCTTTGAAGTTATTTGAACTTGTTTTACTAAATCATTTAAATAATGTTTAATACTTTGCTCTGCTCACCAGTGACATACATAGTAGTACTTCACTGTGTCACATACCAAAGGTCCAGCCAAAAGTGGCCATAGAAATGCAGAATGATGTAGGTTGGAAGGGACATTAAAGATCATCTACATCCAACTCTCTATCATTGGCAGGGTAGCCATCCATTAGATCAGGCCACCCAGGTCTCCATCCAGTCTGGTTTTGAACATCTCCAGGGATGGGGCATTCACAATTTCTCTGGGCAACCAGAGATTTCAGTGCTTCACCAGCCTCTGAGTAAAAAATTTCCTCAGAACAACTGATGTAAATCTCCCCTTGTATGGGAACTGTTGAGTCATGGCCTGAACCACTGAATGATCACCTGAGGCAAGGACTAGTCAGCCCTGGGAGCACAGGTGAAGGCAATTCAGCTGTGTGACTGGAAGGGGTGGAATCTGGCTCCACTTCTCCTAGACCCCCACTTAAGGGCTGAGTACCATGGTGGAAGGATCTCTTCCTGGAGATCCCTCTCTTTGGAGTTTTCCACTGTGAGCATAGATCCTTGGATGTGGGTAAGCATTTCTTCATTTCTTTCTCACTTTCCAACTATAGCACATGTAAAGTACCATCCTAACCGTGTTACTGTTCCAACTGTATACCCTTTTTTTTAGTTTTAAACTTTTCTTCCTTGTCCTGACATTATGAGACCATGTAAAACTCAATGCCTTTCCTGTTTATAAAGTCCCCTCAAATATTGCAAGGCCACAGTAATGATTTCCGAAGTCTTCCCTTCTCCAGTTTGAATAAGCCTAGGTTTCTCAATCTTTCTTCATAGGAGAGGTACATGAGGTAAATTCTGAAAGGCAACCTTAAAGAATTTTCTGCTTAGCTGACACTGAACTGGTAAAGCTCATCTCCCATGTTTCTCTTGTTTAATAATTAAAATGAGTTCCATCTTTTGCATCAGACGTTTAAAGTCTTAATTTTTGCTGGTTGTTTCACTGCATACATGCGTTTACATATATACAGAATACGGTATACCCATGTCCTTCGTATGTTACAGTTGTGTGTCAGCTATCAGGAATATCAACATTTGGCGTTTTGACTAAGGTCAAGGCTATGTCCCTCTTTTTTTTTTTTTTTTTTGTAAATTCCATTTTTTTTTTTCCAAGCTGGAATAACACAGTGGTATCTTTATACATCAAGACAACTTTCTAGAAGTGTTTCAGATATAACTGCATGGCACATTTGCAGATAGAATGGATAAGTTATGTTATGAAAGTACAAAATACATAGATCTTTACCACGGGAGGAGTAAGTAATCTTATCTACAGAAAAGATGCACATTAAATACACAAATAATATTGGAGGATCCTTGTCTGTTATTCAGGAATCTGTTTAGATATCTTTGTTAATTTTAACTGCTCAGTGATATTTAATCCTGGATGCAAATAATAAAATATAAAATAATAAAATATACTTCTAGATAAAGAACATGATAAAATATACCGATTCAACCCGGGGTCCATAATGAACAAAAGAGAATGGGTGAATTTGCTAATGGCGAACAGTGGTGCAGCTTGGGATTTAGCCTCTCCTGGTTGCCATGGCTTTATCAGACTGGAAGATTCTGAGATCTACTTAAAGAAAGGAAATTCAGCCATCTGAATTTAAACACTGAAAATTATTGTATCACCTACAACAATATTTTGGTTGAATGTTCCAGCTTTTACTGTTTTCTCGTATAATAGGATGGACATAAATTGAGCTCTGAAGAAAATCGTTGTTCTAGCAAGCAGTGGTGATGTTTTTTGTACCTTTGTGCTTGATCACAGCCAATAGTGACAGACCCAAATACCTCTTTCAGTTTGTGTGTTTCACTTTCAAAATGAGCTGTAAAGTATCTCATAATAATGTTTTTGATAGTTTGTGGGTGCTGCTTCTCCACTTGTATAAGTTCATTTAATTTGCACCTACAGGTTTTGGGCAGCAATCTGGGCTCTGGCAATTAATAGAAAAACCTACCTGTGTCATAAGTCTGCATCCAATAACTTTGCCCAAAGCAGGAAAATCTGATCTGTTGAACAAAAAAAAAGTGTTCATTTTGTGACAAAATTACAGCTACAAAATAACGATCGGGGATAAACTGATGATTATAGTATTTTTCTTAATTTTAATGACTGAACGGTATTAATGCTTATTCTAATTAGCAGACATGACAAAAAGTGGTGATATAAAACCTATTTTATTACAGTGCCAGATACAAATTATGGAAAGTGAAATTGCCAGTGAATCTACACATTCTTTCTGGGTGAAGTAATGAATATATAGAATTCTTATCAACTAATTACATTTTAAATTTGTATTCCTTAAGTATGCCTCTATAACTATGCTAAAATATAATGGCGCAAAGTAAGATAATCTATATTGTATAGAAGCTCTGCACTTGCACAGCTGTTAACAGCACAGGAATTTTAAAATATTTAAGGTAATTTACACAAAACCATGCAACTGACATAGAAGTCCAAGACTCATTCTCAAGTGCCTAAATATTTGAGGCAAAGTGTTCTCAATAGTTGAAAACAAAGTGTATTTAGAAACCTAAATGTGTAGATGGGGTCTATCTGGAACTGCAAATACCATCCTGTGGCATGTAATTCATCACTTGAGCTATTCTCCATTAGTTATTGCGCTATTTGAGCAGCGTGACACATTCCTCAAAAAGTATTTCCACTTCCTTTCTAGACAGGAAAAGTAATATGTAATAACACTTCTATGAACCTTCTAATTTAGTGTGGTGTTAGATGTGTTCTGAACTTTTACTGGCAAACATGTAACAAAGATGCTTGTGTGAAGATGTGTTCAGAAAGTGAAGCTCACCACAGAAAGTCTCATTTTCTTCCTCACATACGAATACTGCAATCTTAATGTTTTCTGAACAAACTTTCCTTGAATTGTTACCTCTATTCACAACCTTTGTCCAAATTCTTTTTAGCTTGACTTCATGTTATCTAGAAAAAAAAACAAAATGAAAACTATTCCCAATAATAGCGCTTGATTGATAAGATGGAATTCTGCAAGGTTAAAGACAGCATGCAGTAAATAAAATTCAGGCTGACTGACCCAGGAGGGCTTTCCAGAAAATTGTAAAACTCAATTTTTAGGATAGTTTTATTTGTCTTAAATACATCTGCACAAAGAAACTCAAATATCCTTCCTATATAACAGTTAAAGTCATGCTTTTCCTCATTATACTGCATTTCACTTAACAGCCTTCTGAAGCTGAAAGGGCAAACCTGACAGATCTTTTATGCTGCATTCAGGTACTGGAGCGATTTTCCCATGATAAGGCTGCACTTGGAAGCAATTGTCCTCATCCACAACTATGCAGTTTTCTTCACCTATTGTTGATAACAGTAAGTACTTGCATTTAAAATAAAACAAGTCTGTAATATGTGGGCAGAGATGGGATAACGCTTTCTTCCATTCTGTCCCCAGATAATGTACAAGAAGCAATTAGGTTGAACAAACTGTTAATTGATAAAACTTAGTTCTCTGGAGAGTGATTGCCCGAAACTTCAGGGAGTGTGGAGAGACATATAGAGATCCCGGGAATGAAGCACATTCATAGAATCGTAATCCTAGAATGGTTTGGGTTAGAAGGGTCCTTTATGATCACCTAGTTCCAATTCTCCTGCTATAGGCAGGGGCACCTCCCTCTAAACCAGGTTGCTCAAAGCCCCATCCAGCCTGATCTTGAATGCTTTCAGGGATGGGGGAGCATTCACAGCCTCTCTGGGCAATCTGTTCCAGTGTCTCACCACTCTAGCAGTAAAGAATTTCTTCCTGATATTTAATCTAAAGCTACCTTTTTCCAGTTCAAAAACATTTTCTTCCATCCTGTCACTATCTGCCCTTATAAAAATTGCCTCCTCAGCTTTTCTGTAGGCTCCCTTCAGGTACTGGAAGGTTGCTATAAGATCTTGGAGCTTTCTCTTCCCTAGGCTGAGGAGCCTGAGCTCTCTCAGCCTGTCCTCACAAGTGTGGTGCTCCAGCCCTCTGGTCATCTTCATGGTCCTCCTCTGGACCTGCTCCAAAAACTCCATGTCCTTCTTGTGATGGGAGCCTAGACCTAGACCCGATACTCCAGGTGGGGGCCTTACAATAGAAGAGGAATAGAATCCCCAGCATTTTTTGAGCAATTCACACAATTCTCTTTGATCAGTATTAAAGACAGTAGGAAGAACATGCAAGTAAAAGACTTTTAGCACTTTAGAAAGAAAACAAAAATAAGAGTTTATGTTAACAGAGAAGAGGGAAGTGAGGATGTGCTTGGAATGGTATGATATCACACAGTCAATTCTTCAGTAGAATCGGAATTTCAGGCTACAAGTCTAAGTAGAAAAGTACTACAGCCAGAACAACAAGAAAAGGAAATAGGTCAAAAGAACAGATCAGCACTATGCCTGAATAATGGCTTTGCTGTCTTATGTCAATACTTTTACCTACTTCCTTGCTTCTTTTGTATGAGGCCACAATAAGACTGTAGTACATCAAGAAAGAAGGTGACATTTCTCTGTCACTTCTCAAGACAGTTCTTCAATAATCACATTGCTGTGGCCTGACACTCATCACACATATAGAGAATTAGACATATCTCCAGTAAGGGTATCAGCTATGGTTGAGTGGAGACCTTGCAGAAACATGCTAAAATGCAGGGACAATGGCCAGGCAAAAAAAAAAAAAAAAAAAACACACCGCCGGGGGGGGGGGGGGAAGATAAGCCTGTGAATAACAAATAAAACGTCAGTCTCTAGATTTACAGAACTTTGTGAATGTCTGTTTTGAGTAATAAGGAAACAAACAAACAAAAAAAACCCCAAAAACATATTTCATGTAGTCTTACTTTGTTACCAATTGTGAACAGAGAAGAAATTCAAGGGCTTTTCTGTGCCACTTGGAAAAGTGAAATCACTATGATCTGAAAGATAGATTAAAGCAAATAATATTTATTTAAACAATCTTATTGTCACCATTAACCTTTTTCTGCAATATGAGTTCACATTTCTTCTTTTTTCCCCTAGCATTTTCTAGGCTGACCTATGCAGCTGAAAGAAAAGGCAAGGGCACAGGAGAGGAATTGCTTATCTTCTAAGTAAACAACCTTAAAAAAAAAAAGTTATAATCTTTTTTTTTTTTTCCCCCAAACATTATTCTTCATAACTTTTTTCATTAGGTTACATTCTGTTATGCAGCCCCTGCATCTTAAAATTTTCATCTTCATGCAGCGGATTGCTTTATTTGCTCAGAAAATGTCATGTAGTTATGTTAAAAAATGTGCTTTCTTTCTCCAAGAAAGGTGAATTATTACATATTTAGAAGATATTCTAAAATAGCATAAGTTCAGACTAAAAAGAAAAATCTTCAGTTCAATGTGAATGTGGCTCCTCACTCTTCTGGGTTTTCATTTATTGATCTTTCCAAACAGTACTGTTAAACACTATTTTGCAGTATGTAATACATGTAGCCCACTGACAGATGTGTTGTGGAGACTTTCTGTAACATCCTGCAGCTGGAAAAATGTTCTGGTTGAAGTTTGTATTTGATTTGGGCTCTAATAGCCCTTTAATATGGTAGAATGAAAATCGTGGGAAGTGAAAGTACTAAGAGGATATTAAAAAGGAAATTCAAATTGTAACTGTTCAGCAGTGATAACTTGTGACCAAGGTCCAATCCGGCATGGAGGACAAGAAAGTCTCACTGCAGAGTGAGTGAAACTGGCTGGAATCAGGAAAACCAGAGCCAGAAGGTCTTGTTGTAAAGGCATGATGTTTCCTTTGCTGAGATAAGAAACAGTCAGAGCACTGTCTTGCAGCAGTGACAGAATGGGAGCATGCAAAAGTGCTCCCTCTGGGCAGCAGGGCTGGTGTTGCAACATGAACTCAAGGCCAGATTAAGGTGCCCCAGGCTCCCACTAGCAAGTGTAAATAAGGTATTGAATGATTGTGTCTTTGCAGACTCCTTATAGAATTGCTTACAGAAGTAGGACTCTCTCCAGTGGGTAATGCATTGTAAATTACTTTCAAAATATTTAAGCACAAACATATTTAATTTATATCAAGATGTACAATATCAATTCCTAAACAATATGGTTTATTTTTATTTTTTAAATTGATGCTAAAATATCCACTCTTTTCTTGGGTTTCTGCATCTTATTTTGTCAGCTCAAGCTAATGGTCTTCCACAGAGGAAAAACAGAATCCTTTGTACCGTGGATAAGCTTATAGATCATCCATCCACTCATTCCAATTTCTTTGGTAAGTCTAAAACTTAGTTTCCAAATTTGTCTTGAACAGATAGGTTATTATTTTACACTTACTGAAATCGCTAATAAACTCTTTGCAGTGTTTCTGCTGTAAAAAGTAGCTGTGAGATTGTGATGTTGCCTTCGTAATATATAAGCATAATATATAAGCCTACCTATTCTTTTGTCACAAGTTCTTGGTCCTTAAATCTGAGAGTAATTTATTCCAGTTGTCTCTGTGCTCCCTTGTAAGCTGGAATCTTAGGCTAAGCAGTGCTTCTTTACTCCAGTTAAGGAACTGGGAGTTCCCAGTTCAGAAATGTTTGTAATGATCCTGTTGTCCTCTGCCTTTATTCTTTGTCAGTAGTTTTGCTCATCATCTTTCTAAAGCTTGTCACAGAGCAGCTTCCAACTACTTGACATTTTCTTCTTGGTGGTGTAGTAAAGATGTTCCTTATTCTACAGAGAGAATTAAGATGTAGTTAGGCCCCTTCTCCGCTGTTTTCATTTCTAAACTTATACATTTTAAAACCTAAAATGCTATTAGAAGAATCTTCTATTACAACACAAAAGAAAGTTAGGGTCTTTGTTGCTAAGAAAAGTGCCAATCTCAGTGCACAATTTTGAATTACTTCCTAGGTTTTAGGCTAAGTACAAGGTATGCATTCCAATTCTGAAGAGTAGATTCATTTTTACTTGTCACATTGCATCTTGAAGGATTAGCTGAACACTTCCACCTGAAAATCTTTAAAAGTTTTTAATTTCTTCAACTTCGACAGGTGGGATGTAGCTAAACCTTTGACAGATTTTAGAAAGCAAAACTGAAACCTGATATAAAATTAGAACTCTGGATTATCTCTGATTCTCCCTGCCTGAATGTATGACAGGAATCACTTCGTGGGGTATGTGCCTTCAGTAGATATAATAACATTTTTAGTAAATTTCCAAATTCTAACAGAAAGAAACATGCACGCCTTATGAGCTGAGACTTTACTGTCAGCAGTTTTGGGAGCTCTCTCTATAGGCTGTATTTAGAGTCCAACTATCCTTTCTTCTGCAACATCATCTGCTATTTTTCACTAGAGGAAGGATCTGCTGTTTTTCACGAGAGGAAGAATCTAGTGGGATGCAGCCCCACTGGAGATTTTTCTGTGTGCAAATGTTTTGTATTTCTTTGTCAATTTTCAGGAATTCCTTCGTGTTTTTCTTGCCTATTTGATTGCTTACCAGAGTCCTCCGCTTCCTAACAATTCAATTGTACCTATTCAGTTGTGTCACTCTTCTTTTTGCTTTGCAACTTGCTCAGGATAAACATATTAAGTTTATGTTCAAATGCTGTATTGCAGAAATGTCTGAACAAACCATGTGAATTTCAAAAGGAATCATAGTAAATCTGAGGCAATCTTTCTAACAGAAAAGGTGTGGTAGCAGGAGTCTCATCATTTTGAACAAGCAGAAAGAGTTCAAGTTGCCTGCAGTATTCTATGCTGATATATTTACTGAAGCACTGTGAAAGATATATTCTTTGTTGATGACATTATGTATATCAACACTTTGATTCCCAATCTTCATTGGCAGTTTCTCTAGATTTTTTTGTCTAAAGTGAAGAAGCCTCTAGCAACTTTTGTTCTGTGTGGTAGTTGCTATTTCTCGCCATGCCACACTATCTCTCTGCATACACTATTTTACAGCTTGGGGTTTTTACACGATGTTAACCTGCTGATATCCTGTGTGTCCCTTAAAGGTTGGTGTTGTCACAGGTTGCAGCAGCAAAATGTGATGAATAACTTCAAGGGTGTCTGAGATTATAGGTGTTTTTTGGACAGCTGGATATGAAAGTTGTAATCCTGAAGCATAGTTGTAAACTGAAATAAATTATAAAAAAATATATTATTTAAAAAAAAAAATTAAAAATCTTTTAATCTTCTCACACCAAAATCAAAACTCAAAGATTTTCTTTGAGAAGAAGAATTTAGTTAATTTGTGTAGATGCTTCCTAGTACAAATGTGCAGGGATTCTGTATCCTCATTTCAAGAAAATGTATAGAATGAGAAAATCATTTGCTATGTCATTTTTCTGTAAAAGAAGGCTATTGCTCGTACAAGAGGCACAAAAACTGACTTTGAGACAGAAATTACTGTTTCAGATGCTTTATGTGCTGTGGCACTCCCAGTCTGGGAGATTCTGAAAGCAGAACAGCCCCTCAGACTTGCTGGCACTCCCCAAATGTAGAAGGAAAGCTTACTCCCAGGCCACAGCTGGCAAAAACTGCAGGCCTGTCTGTGTACCTCAAACACAGCAACATAACCAAGGCCAGAAATACTTGCAGAAATGGGCTGCCCCTGCTGATGCAGATTTGGCTTGTGGGGATTGGAGGCTTTACATGCCACTGGAGTTGAGGCTGGAAAACAGTTCTGCTTAGACTGAGCCATGGGAAGGACTGATAACCCCATGTTTCCATTTCCTAATGTTGCCTATTTTGGAAAAGGCAGAGAAGGGCACATGGCATTCCAAGGCTGGCTGCGAGAAGCAGCTTTGCACCCGGGTTGGCCCTTTCCTCCTGGACAGGCTCCCATGGTGTCTTTGCAGCTGGCTCATGGATTCTGCAGCCCCACGATCAACATAGGATCAGTTTTGTGTCTGGGACCACCCTCACTGCCTGGACCATCGTCTTCTATCAGTTACTGATAGAGGGAAATCCCTTGGCAGGGTGGGAGCAGGGCTCCTGCCTGGACGCAGTCCTGCCAGAAACCAGGTGCATGTGTGCTGCTGCAGGAACTGGGTGCTCTCTTTTTTTCTCATTCTCTTTAAGTATTTTATTTTATTTTTTTTTTTTTTAAGAACTTCTATTTATTAATTTAATTATTTTAATTTTGGACCAGAAGCTGTCAGAACAATTCATCCTGCCTAGTCTGACATTTTTTTTCATAGAATGGTTGATACAACTTAGGTGATTACAGTATTCTTTTTGTGAAAACAAGAAATTAGGCATACAGGATTGAGTTTGATTCATTTATACCAAATAAGACTTCACTTATAAATTATTTTGGTGAAATGAACAGGACTTTGAATGTAAGCCAATGGTGCGTATCAAAGCCTGCATTTTGCATAGTGATGTAATTGCATACTTCCGACAAAAGTTCTGAAACCTGGCATATTAAACATGAGAAACAGTTTAAATAGCTAGCTCTGAACACTTGTTTGAAAAATGGATATGTGTTTCCTTATACATTTTTGTTGTGGTTTAACCCAGTATGTACCTCAGCACCGATCATTCACTCACACTCACCCCGTTTCCTGTGAGATACAGGAGAGAATTGAGAGAAAAAAAAAAAGCAAACACAAAATAGAACTCATAGATTGAGATAAAAACTGTATACTAAGACAGAAAAGGAAGCAGAAAAAAAGATAATACTAAAGATAATCATTGTATGCACGTATATGTATACACACAAAACAAGTGATGCACAAGCAATTGCTCTCCACTTACTGACTGATGTCCAATCAATCACTGAACAGCACCTGCCCCATGGTAAACTCCCCACTGTTTTCCAAGTTTTGTTTTGTTTTCTTCTCTTTAAGGTATGGAATATCCCTTTGGCCAGTTTAGGTCAGTTGTTCTCACAGCTCCTTGTACCTCCCCAGCTCCCCCCACTGGCAGGACAGGAGGAAAAACTGAAAAAACCCAGGGTGTTCTTGACTCTGTACAGCACTGCTCAGCAACAGCTGAAATATTGGTGTGTTGTCAACACTGCTTTTCAGCTAAAGCCAAAGCATAACGTCATACCAGACACTATGAAAGAAAAATCAACCCTGTCCCAACTGATATCTGGAATTTTTTTCTGTCTCTATAACTGTTTTCAAGATGAAATGCTATTAAGCGTATATACATTGCAGAAATTATAGCTGAATTTGTAATTAAGTTGGAGAGACTAAAAAAATTACCTATGTGATCTATTTTATTTCAAGTGAAAAACAGCTATAGAAATGAACTGCAGGAGAATCAATGCGATACAACTTTCCCTTCTGAACACTGCAATAAGAAGTTAGATATTAGTTATATCTGCTGCTTCGCATTAATTTGGCTTAATGAGTTACAGAAGTATTACTAAATCATTTTAAGAGTGCAAAATCTTTGAGTCAGAGTTTTGGAAGATTCTTTATTCCTTTCTCCAGTTTCAGAAAAGATTTGGATAAGACCTCAAAATAAAATATGCAAGATGAAGTGTTATATATTCTTAAAAATTGAATTTGCTTGTATGGAGAATCTCTGAAGATTATTCCAGAAAGGTAATATTTGTGCATAGAGTTGGGTGCTTTGTCACTGCTAGATGGTGAAATTCAGCCTCATCCAATTCAAGCAGAATGAATAACCCTCAAAGCTTTAGGCTGAAAAAGTATTAAAAAAAAGAAGAACTGGGGGAAAAGAAAAAGAAAAAAAGAAGAGAGAAGAGAAAAAATGAAACAGATGATGTAAGAAGTAATAAAGTTTTGTATTTTTTCCTGTTTATTAAACAACAAGATAATGAATGTTAATCCAGTGGAGAAGGATTCTTCTATCTGTTTGTTATTTTGACAGTTATCACTATAGGTTAAATGGTCTAACACTGAAACATTATGTTAGACTGAGAAGTTGCACTGATAAAGATCAACAAAACTAAAGCATGTCAGAAGGTTCTTCAGAACCAAGATGATATATTCTCCATCAAGAAAGTAATTTATCATTGTATGTTTGCTCAAAGTCATGTGCACATGTTACTCTGTGCCAACCAGCTTACAAGTCACATGAAGGTTTCATTAGTTTCAGACAAAGCTGTGGCCTGCCTGGTTTATTTATTAATCCCTACAAAAACTGCCCGTGTTGTCAGGCACAGAATAGCAAGGAGCAAGCTAGAGCTTCAGATGTTTAACAATTTCTGTACCAAAAGATGGCACAACAAGTAATAAAAATTTCTTACGCTGAATGGAAGCAAGACTAATGAGAACAAACTACTTGTCTGTGATGTGTGTTTGTGCATCTTTCCCTTCCTCACAGTGGATTTCCTGACAATTATCAGAGAACTGAGATGATAAATTCTCACCCAAATTCAACAAAAGAACAAATTTAAAATATGTTTGTGCAAATAGATGCCTGGTTACAAGAGGAGAGTATAACAGAGCTAAGGCTTCCCACTCTGAAAATAAGCCATGCCCGTGTCAGAACTGCAGGATAAGATTGTGTTATGCTGGACAGCAGGGACCCTTATAGAGGAGAGATGCTATCACTGCAAGAGAACCCTCTCAACTGTACATATAAATGAAGTCATGCTTCATTAGTACTGCAGCGTGTAGAGCTTTTGGTTTCTATATCTGTTGATGAACACACCAGCAAAAACAGCCAGCTCTGATGATAGTCTAGTACACATAGTACACATTGCTTCAGCCCTGAAGCAAAAGGAGACAGCCAAAATATTGAACTCTGATATGCCAGTTTCTTAAAAATTACCATAGCTTTGAAATTCTGTCTGAAGCAAACATTTATGATGAGGAAGCTGCTAATAGCATCCCCTTTATTAATGAGCATCAGACACAGAATTCTCAATGCCTGATGTAAAAATAGGGGAGTAGAGTAAGGAATTATTTCCTTTTCTCTGCATTTGTGGCTTATAAGGACTATTAAGCCTTTCTCAGTTATTCTTAGCTTTGGTATTACATCAAAACCTGTTTTAGAGCAATTTGGCCAAATACTATCACCAGAAAAAAACACTTATGTATGTTTGCAGAACTGAATCTGGAGACCACTAAGCATGATCAACTGTCAATGATGCATGCTAGCTGGATTTCTTCCTCATATTTTATTGTCATTTCTAATGAAAGAATTTTCTAAAAGCAGAATTATTGATTTACAAAGAGAGTACACAGTTAAAAAAAATTTAAAAATAATTTGGAGTTAGGTCTCCAAGTTAGGATGATCTGTCTTTTACAAAATAAATTATTATTATGATTTATTACCTCTAATCTGTTTTTTCCTGCTTTTTACTGGGGAAAAAAAAAAAAAAAGTGAGTTGTTTTATTCTACAGAAACAAAAATGAAGTGCCAGTTCTCCATAGCACTACTGGACGTTTCTGAGGAGTTGAAAGGAAACCCTTATCTTGACAGGCTTCTTTACATTTTATCTTGTAGCTCTAGACAAAGAAAGTCCTGCTTTTTACTCCTATATTTATTCTTTCATTTGTTCGAAGAATTTGAAATCAAGAACTCTGAAATGGCAATGCACCTCCAGCTTCACCTGGAAACTGCCCAAATGACCCCATGAGTGTGTATGTGCAAATTTGTACAGAACCTCTTAACTTTTATCAAAACAGCTCACAGTGGTACTAAAGCAATATAAATTTAGTGATCCTGCCTACGGGTAGGTGGATATCAAGAAATCTTCTAAATTTTTGGACTGATAAGACTTACTCCTTAAACTGAGAGTAATAATAGCTATAAAAGATAAGAACTCCGGGTGGTTCAGTTATTTAGCTGCACTTTGTTTGCACAAAGAGAAGCTCATGAGAGCTAAAACCTCAGAGTTGGTGATAACCCAGTAATGACCTGGAAGCAGACCTTCCATTGCTCACAAACAGTCTCTCCTTTGGCTTTTGCTGGTTTTGTGTTTTTTCTGCTTTTTTGTTTGTTTGTTTGCTTGTTTGTTACCTTCACCTGGTAAAAAATACCACATCAAAAAACAACATGAGTATAAAAATGCAAAAGCCTTAAAATCTGAAAATCCTAAAGAGAGATAAATGACATGACCAAGGACTGATTAGGCTATGAAGTTTATTGGTAGCCCAGGTAGTGTTGTGGTGTAGATTTGACTATCTCCTACTTGCAATTATAGTTCTCAGAATCACTCAGCTGCATCTGAAAATGTATGTTTCTTCTTCAAAACTTGTTTTCAGTTGTTCCAAACTTTAAATCTTCAAGAACTAAAAAACTAGCAATGCTTTTTCCTGCTAAGTTAGGCAGATTAAAAAGTACTATCTACCATTAGGAATGATTAAAGATGCTTAAAATCTTGATACTATTTTGTGCAATTCCATTAAATGTCCAGCATTTCAAGCATCACTTTTTTTGCCAAGGAGTCAAAAAGGTGAAGAATCCTTGCATGATTGCATGTACACTTTCTAGAATCCAAGGATCTTAGTGCTGTTACTTTGGATTCTGCAGATGCAAGACAGAGGAAACTGAGAAAGATTGTAGCTTGAGTTCTAGCTTGACTGCTGAATAATAAAACAATTAATGTCTACTGTATTTTCCATTTTCCTCACGTATTTGACAAAACGTCAAGAATTTACAATGAAAAAAATTCTTCCATTCTTTAAAATAATGCACATATTTTCAAGATTACTGAATTGTATCATGTTTGCTGAATGCTTAATCTTCCCCCCCCAGCCCTTGCCCCCGCTTTAAATATTGATTTCCTACATCAGCTAAAGGTGATAATTGGGAAATAGTGTTCTTCACTGCATTTTGTAGAACTGTAATCCAAACAGATATCGAAGCTTCCCAGTAGAAGATATTGGGCACTCCATGATTAAATGACACTTGGTTTGTAACCCTCTGAAGAAGTCTTTGTTGGAAATCGTTTATTTTTGTTACAAAACAAAACTAACACAAAATCTGTATAAAAATAGATCTGTTTGATGAAACTTTTTGTTAGGAAAGCGTGTCAGGTTCAACATGAAGATGAGAGACACATGGAACATACGTTAGCATAAAGTTATGCTATTCAATACAGTTGCTGAAAACCTAAATTCTGCTGCAGAATGTCCCAGATGACAGATTACTTTTATTATGTTTTTTTTTTTTTTTTTTTTTTTTTTTTTTTTTAAGCAGAAGAGATTGAGAATGACCTACTTCTGAAACAGTAGTAGATAATAAAATCTACTGAAATGTGGGAGAATTTCAGGATACAAACTTCCCTCAGGGTCTTCTACATTCTGCCTAGGAGTCTTTGTCAAAGGAATATTATCTTTTCCCTCTGAAAATAATAAATAAATACTGAAGCTTTGTCCTCCCCTCCCCTCACCTCCCCTGCTCTCCTTTTTTCCTTTCCCCCTCTCCCTTGCAGGACTAGGAATAAGACACACTTCTTAGAGCACAAGAGAATGATTTACAGTGAAATACCTGTCCAGTTGAGTAGATAACCTACAACTGCTGTGATAAGTGTAGACCACTGTAGAAAAGATGGCATGTTTAGTTTTAAGAAAACATGCAGGCATGGCTTGCCTGTCAGTTAGGAACTCACTGAAATCCTGTGAAATTAATGAGAAGACCCCAGTGACTGTGGTACAAACTAGAATGTGACTGTGAGCTGTCAGGGTAAATTTAAAAGTATGGTCCCTGAGTTGTCAACTAAAATAATTTGCTCTTACATAGAGTCTAGAACATGAATTAAAATATTTATGAAAACAAAAATATTCTCATGCATGTCTTAAAGAACAAGATTGATGTCTTCTAAAATAGATGAATAAATTCTTCAGCTCTCTAGTTACAAAAAGATCTACATTATTATAATACAGCATCTTTTTAATTTCAAGAGCGTGAGCAATGGGAGAGCTTATTTAAGAGCCTATTTTTTGGCCAGTGTACAGGGTGAAAACAACAAAGCCAAGGACATAGTTTACATTCTGCATTTAAGCAACACTTGATTAGGTGATAACAGTATTAATTACTCACCGAAAGTCAAACAGACTAGGTAATCAAAAATGTGTTTGCTGCAGTGACATTTGTATTGTCATGAGAAAATAGATGGCAGACAAAACACTTTGAAGAGGGAATCTGGCTAAACTGGGACTCCTATCTATCTAAGAAATACTTCTAGATGGTAGATTTCATTACCATACCATTACAGAATACCTGCCTTACATCAGTATAAAATCTGCATACCCTCCTACCAGAGGAAAAGTCAAACTTAGCAGTACTGCATGCATCAACAAAACATTTGCACAGAAATAATTGAGATGAATTCCCAGACAATTAGAAATATTATGCTGAAGTTATTGTTGAACTAATGTTAGTAGAATTTGCACTTTTGGGATTCTGCTGCTTGCTGTGAGCATATGACTAGCATTATTGTTTGTAGCACTGATGCTGTTTGAAAACAAAGAAAAATCTTACAATGAAGCAAGCCAATACCACTGAAGTAAAATTGTAGCTGAGCACTGAAAATATTTTTTTTAAGAAATCCATGACAAATAATGCATAATGCTTATATGAATGAACTGCAAATAAGATGTTATATGTAGAATGAAGCTCAACTCATTCTCTTACAGTTTCATCTCTGATAAAGTGGTAGGAGTTTATTCGTTTAGAAAGACACGCCAAAAATCATTTAATATATATTTACTAACCATGTGCAGTTAATTTCAATGATCTCTTTCTGAATTTTCATTCAAAATAAGTTTAAGTGTCATTATAGCAATGCCATCCAGAAAGTAAATAGTGATAATAACTGCGTTCTGAATGTTAGCTACAGTGTAATATAGTTTTATTTATTGCCTCTCCATGTAGCAGGGTGAGATCAAGTAACTAGTGCTTAGCTCAGTCTCTTCTGAGAATAGTTGCAGAAACAAGTCTTCTGATTATAATCTTCAGTTTCTGCCAGAAATGTAACACTGAGAAATGTATCTTCTTATTCAACAGGATAGCAAGGAGCCATTTTAGACGATGGGATGGAAGAAAATTATAATCTGTTAGGATGCTGATAACACATACTTCAGAGAACTTCAGAATTATAGGAGTTGGAAAGGACCTCCAGAGGTAGTAGAATCCAACCACCTGCTATAGTGGGTTCCCTGGAGTTTGTTGCACAGCTAGGCATTCAGATAAGTCTTGAATGTCTCCAGAGGAGGATACTCCACAACCTCTCTGAGCAGCCTGTTCCAGTGCTCTGCAATCCTCAAAGTAAAGAAGCCTTTCTTCATGTTCATGTAGAAGTTTCTATGTTCCAGTTTGTGCCTGCCACTGAAAATAATCTGACCCCATCCACTTTACTCCCATCCTTCATGCCTTTATAAGCACTGATGTGATCTCTCTTCAGTCTTCTTTTCTTCAGGCTGAATAGTCCCAGGTCTGTCAGCCTTTCCTCGTAAGGGAGATCCTCCAGACATCTAATCATCTTGCTTTTTATGGTGCCCTGTGTGTGATGCTTTTCTTTTGCTTAGTGTGTTATTTAATTTCAGTTTTTGTTATATTTAGTCCTGCCAAAGGCAACTATTCATTTGCTTCATTTTTACATGTTGTTATTAGAATCATTACATTAATACCAGGGTCTTGTCACAATTTCAATTACAACAGCTGTTGCATATGAGTAATTAAGCATCTATGCAGCAGTTTCCTCATTGCTGATTGCCATTTTCCATTCTGTTGCTACAATTAGACTAATAATTTACACATGTACGGTGTCTTTCATGCATGGGATCTTGAACAATTAACTGTCATGACCTCTTCCAATGCAGATAAAATGCCAGTTTTTTCACCTTCCCATGTAGAACAGCTGGCAGTGTTTGCCTGGAGCCTTATCTAGTTACAGAAGCAGAAAGTACCAAAGGCAAGTGAGCAAGAGCAGTGGTTCCAAAACTTGCTTTAAATTGTAAATAGAAGGGCAAACATCTTGAAGTGGGTATTTGCTAAGAAAGGGGGAAGAAGTTTAGAGGAAGATAAAAGAATTTTACTAGTGTAGCAGGATGCTGTGAGATCCTAAATGACTTCGTGCTTGTCAGAATGTTGATCCACAGGTAAGTGATACAGCCTTCCTATTCTATGCATGAATACAGAGATAAAGAAAAGCTTTGTATCAGCAGTTTATTCTATACAAAATTGTTGGAAGCAGTTTTGTCCATCTTTGTTAGGCAACATCACTGTACGCATAAGTTTTTCATTAGTGCAGCTATTTATATGAAAAGAAATCATGGATTAGACTGAAATAGCTGTTCTTCAACTATCAAGTTATTTAGCTGAAGGTTGTTTAAGACTGAGTTAAGAATTTTCTCCACCCACTAACTTCAAATCAGACTGAATGTTTTGAAGTACAGTCCCCCATTCTCTCTCTGTTGTGCCATCAGTCACTGAAGCACACGTTAAACAGTTTTACATAAGTATACTGAGAACTGTACTGATTTTCAGCAGTGCTGACACGGTCAAGGACTTCATGAAGTGCAGCACAAGAATCCCAGGGCTCTTGACTCTAGATGCAGTTCACTGGGACACGGGCCTTTGCAGTAGTGCTGAATGTTGTTGCTGCTTCTCACTTCTGTCCCTTCCCTCTATTCTCTTCTCCCTCTTGCTTGGCAGAAACCAAAGGGACACCTAGGTAACACTACAATTACAGTGAGTGTATGACATTAATATCAAATGATCTTTTATTCTTCAGGGCTATTTTCTAAACAAGAACTATTCAGTGTCTGGATTGCAGACGATCCCTTCAAACAGTTGATTGGATATTATCAAAATGTATAATCACTATGACCAATAACTGGAAAGATCTTTGGTCCTTAACAGTCAAAACATAAGGCATCTTTTAATGTAATTCAACTGAAAATAATCTCTTTTAACTATCCATTGGCATCACCTGACTTTTAGTCACTGCTGCAGAAAATTGTAGTGCAATTTTTCTTTTTAGAAAAGCTCATCTTTAGCTCTTCAGACATGAATTCTCTTCATATTTTAACATAATCCTCACCATTTATTTTTAAAAAGGCAAAGTTGATATTTAATTTTCAAATGTTTTTGCTCTGAGTTTTGACTGGTGCATACAGAAATAACATCTGAAATTCAAGATTCACAGACTACGAATCACACATACGATCTTCAGCTTTTTTTGTGTTTTCTGGGGGGGCATTTCTTTCCTTTTTTTCTGTAACTGAAGAGAGCTAGAAGTAGGTAATTCCCTGCAAAGTCAAAACAGGTGAGAATGCATGTATTTTCATCTCAGAAACAAGTAATTCTTTTTGGCTACACCCTCTTAAAGATTAGAGGAGTTAGAATTCTGGGCTACTGAATGAGGCTTGGAAATGAAAAATAGAGATTAGAGTTTCACAGCCACTTTACTGTCAATTTCATCTCTGACATCTGCCAGTCACCTTTCACCTGCCTCCATCAAGTGCCTTCTCTATTTGTATTTATAAAAAGCTGATCCCACAGCCATTATTCTAGCTGAGGCACATGGGATGGAAATACATCCACAGTTCAAATCACAAGATGAAGCAGTATGAAATAAAATTTATTTTAGGACTTTATCTGAATTATAGTCCTGCAGATCAAAGAGTGAGGAGCATATGTGACAATATAGACAAGAGATGGAACCTCTGGGTACTGAAAACAAAAATAACAATTGAAATACCAAAATCTTAATATTCAAACGTCATTCATGAGATTCCTTATGTGTTTGTTTTTTCATGTGCCAAATTATTTTTTAATTAAAATGTGTATAATAACATGCAAATTAACAAGTCAGTTATTCAAGAGTGATTCTACAATGGAGAGAGAGTAGTAAAAAAAACTGGAACATAAGGAGCTGGTTTTGTGTTTTCAAATCATATTGCCAGCTTGTGTTTGCTTTCATTCACTCCACAAACTGAAATATAGCTTCAAATATTGAAAGGTAACTGATCTTGAAGGCATTAAACAGAATGCCTTCCTATATATTGTTTCCCTATCTGAATTTGCTGTTCTTGCTGGGCTGGCAAATGGCATAATGAACAAGATTTCTACCATTCATATTCCTCAGTTTGAACTGGAGAGCTGCAGTGGTGACCTTTTACTTTGCAGGAAATTTCCCATACAACAAGTGTACAAAAGTTCAACAGGAATCTATACAAAAAACTATTTCCTTAGTTTTTAAGTGTGCTACCTAGAATCTACACTCGAGATGAATGAAAAGCCAAGTGTTGAAATTAACTGGTACAAATTGCTGTCAGAGACCTTACTCTTTTTGATAATGAGTTGTGAGTAATGAAACTGATATTTGCCTTCTCTAGCAGGCAAGGAGAATTTTCCAACATAAAATTAATTATTCCTGATGTACTTATGTGATGACAACAAGACTAGCAATCATATCCTCTCCTTCCTTTGAGGAAGAAACAATTTTGGTAATCTTATAATTTGATCTTTAAAACATGCCAGAGATAGGTCTCTATTGAAGGTTTTGGTTGTAAAAATGTGCCAAATTTTGAAGGTAATGTTCATATCAATGTTCATGTACATTTCCAGAAACTGAATACTTCACAAAGGCTTTGCATCTCTGGAGCCAATGGCTTGTTAAAACAAATTAGAATTTTCTTTTCTAAACAGGGAGGCTTAGATCAGTTGATTGGAAGATCATCTACAGAATTAAATGATAATAAAAATGTGGTCTAATCACTTCTTTCTTTATGGGAAGGTAATTTTTAGTAGTATTAACCTCAGTTCAGCTATTTCCAATATCTTTCTTTCAATGAGTGCCAAACACTTTTTCTGGATCTCCAATAACTTCTTAATTCTATCACTCTGACATTTGATATTTGTTTGTTCGCTCATTCTTAGGAACCTTTCTTATGCTCTTACTCTTTGTTGTGCCTGCTCTATCACAGCTGGGTTCCCCTGTACATTAGTAGGGTCACCCAACCCAGCAGACCCAGGTGTGCTCTGCTGGGATGTTTTCCCCTTCTCCTCTCTAGAGGCTTCCCACCAGCTGCAAAGGTTAGAAGGCAGAAAAGGAACAGAGGAGTGCTTCTATAGCCAGCCACACTGTTTTAACAGAAAAGGTTAACTGTGAACAAAAGAGATACCACCCGTTACAGAAAGCAACACCTGCGACTGGATTTTGAAGGGAAATTGTGTTATTTACAAAATTCTACTTATCCTGCGTCATTGTGGTGATTATGGTGATTGACGAAGAGCGGTTTTGTTTTATTTTGGTTTGGTTTTTGCTTTTTTTGGGAATTGAATTTTTGAGGAGTAGGAGGAAAATGCATTTTCTTCCATTTGATTTAAAGCTGTACTACTATCTGACTGCAGTCATTCAGAATTTAAATACATGGCAGCGGCATGTGGAACATTTAATATACTAACAGTGAAATCATGTTTAACATGAGGCATGTTTTTGTTGCTTAAGTAGGCTGTGTTTCCAAGTAAAGACAATTTAGAAAAGAAAAGAAAGCAACATAAAATAAAATATTTTATAAGACTTCTCCACTTCTCGCAGAGTTGATGGGAAGAAGGAGTTCCATCAATTCGTGTGATGGTTCATTTCTTGCTAAATGAGTCATAGCTGTGCCCACTTGGACAGTCAGCTTATACCACTTTCAAGATCAGAGCGAGATTTTCTCTTGATGAGCTTCATGGACAGTTACTTTTTTTCTCTTTGCCTTAACACTGATTCTATGCACTGTGGGATTTTTCTTGCAGCATATTTTGTGATAAAAAATGGGAGCCAGCTGGAAGCAATAGCAATTCTGGTACTTGAGGTCAAGCACCAAGATTCTCTTTTCCAAATATCCTGTTGTTCCTTTCATTTTGGTTGATTTATTCCACTTATAACTATTTCCAGCCAGACTTGGCAAAATGCTGTTCTGTGCTACAGGGTTTACAACTGCAAATATATAGTGCTTTGCAGAGATACGTGCAAAAAAATATCAGTCCCAGGTTTTCTGTGTATTGCTTTCTAGACCTTCATCCTCCTGAGCAGTGTTTGTGTGGCTGTGATGACAGGAGGACAACACATACTGGCTCCTTTAGAAAGAACTCTCCTGGTATGCAGAAGCATTTTTAGATATGATGATATCTAGAAGGAAATATCTATATGCGAATAATGAAATTAGTGCTTATAATACAGTCTTTCAGGGATTTTCAGAATGCTGTGAACAGAACAAAAATAGGTTCTATGTTCGTAATAACAGACATGAATACCTTGTGTTTTGGTGTTCAAGAGGTCTGACTACTTCTTTTAACTCACATGCTTTGTAATACATAATTACGTATTGTGAAACTGTATGAGAAATACAAAAATATTGATGTACAATTTTTAAATATGGCAAATGTGTATGGAATATAGTATGAACATATTCAATTTATTTGTAAGAATGCCTACTTTAAAATGTCTATAATTCATTGGAACTACAGGTGGATTTGTTTGTTTTTGTATATGATTTAATACATTGGATTATATGTTTTTTTCACATTTTTATGATTGCTGAATAAGCCTGCTTCATTATTTTCCCACAAAAAAAAAAAATAAATAAATAAAATCCAAATGTAAGTGGATATAGATATTGATTTAAAAGATAAATATATAAATATGGGACTAATTTCAAAGCACTGCTAGGTGAAATTGGAACAACTGGAACATACAATTTAAGATTTGAGATTAGGAAGCCCTTATTCTAAGGGAACATCAGGTGCCAGGAAGAAAAAAAAAAATACTAAAACAGTACTTTGTAGGTGGATATATACAATTTCTTAAAAGCAGGAAAAAAAAATACATATTAAGGAATATGTTGCATGATATCTTCAGGATGTAACTTTCTAAAAAGTGATTATAACATTAGATATGTCATCTGAATTCTGTGAAGAAAACTCTGACTCCAGTGTGGTGTTAGAGAGCAGTGCTTTTTAATTCAGGATACAAACTGGGTGAATTGACAAATCAAACATGCACCCTCAGAGTTTGGGTTTTATGTGTGTATATATATATATATATATATATATATATATATACACACATGTGTATATATATATATGTGTGTATATATGTATATATATATATATATATATATACACACAGCTAATGCATGTTATAAAATACATTTCCTGAAAATGGCATTTGTGTTCATTCTCTTTCCAAGGACTTATTTATATATGCTAATGTCCTCTGATCATTCATGGTGTTGCCCTCACGTGATTATGCAACAACCTACTTCATTCCCCTAATTCAATCTTCAGTTTCTTCACAGTGAGTCTTGTCCAACTTTCCTCCGTTTTCCCTCAATCTGGCAAATTTCCATTGCTTGCTATTCCATACTGAGCAGATTTTTATCTTGGTACACTATAATACAGAACAGTTTATATGAAACACAAGAAGAGTCCTTGGTACACATGATGGATAGAAAGCTCCCAGTACACACTATGTACAGTAGAAGTGATCTGTTGCAAAGTGAATGGAGCAAGGATTTGTTCTCATGAGGCAAGACTGTTAGGCCTTCACATATCAAACAACCAAGGAAAGTTAAACTGGAAGATTTTACTGAACAAGCATGCATTAATTCATTTTGCTGAACTAATATATTGGTCCTTAAACTAATAGTGCGTTGATCCCTATTGCTAAACCAGCCTGTGTTAGATACATAAAATCCTACTTGTGTTGCTTCAATGTACCCATTTAATTGAAATTAGTAGATAATTTCAAGTATTTACGGCTGCTGGCGATTAACTGGACCTTCATGATATCTGTGACAATAAGAAGATATTTTCACTGTTTCAACTGCTCACATTTCTCTGCCTTTTACAATGCCTTCAAATGCCTGTGTCAAGAATTGTTCTACTTTTTGATTGTTTTATTTCATCATGTTTGTTTTAGTGTTCTGAGTACTCAATCAGTGATATTGAATTAGCTGTCCGAGTCAAGGAACACATCTACATAGGCAGAAAAAAATAAGTTATGCCTGCTTTGAAAAAGACATCCAAGTATCTCCCTTGCTCACTAGCCAAATAAATGAACAACTTATGTCCATACAAGTCAGATTTCCTTCTCTTCCAGTGCAAATGTTTGTGTTCACAACACCTGTCCCACGTGAATGTCTAAAATGTCTCATCATAGGATGACACTGTGGGCTGTTCACATTGGTCCTTCAGTCTTCTCTAGCACTTGACTGCACGTACTCTACTAAGAGAATATTCTTGTCATTTAAAATTAGAGCACCTACTATTGAGTTGAGGCATATCCCTTTACAGGATGATAGGATTGCCATGCTGTGGCCCACTCCCAATGGATCAGTGCAGGGAGAAAAAAAAAAAAAAAAAAACTATGGAAGAAATATGAAAATGCATTAACGTCTCATTCAGTAAATGTTTGCTGCTGGGCTTTGAGTTTTGTTTATTTTTGTTTGTTTGTTTGTTTTCTTTTTTCCCCTGGTTATTAGTTTATTCTGCCCCGGTTGACCTTTATTGTAAATATTTCTAATGAAATCTGCTCTGATACTGTTTTGAGGCAGTTAAACAAGACTCAAAGTTTTAGGTAGATATGCATAAATTGTGTCAGTGTAGGTTCACTGGGTATCAAAGTAAGTAAACTGCACTGATGTGGATTTGTTAATGCATATAAAACTTGATTTTTGGAAGAAAAAATAAAAGTATTATTAATGTGTTCATTACAGAGCATTTGAGAAGTTTGTTTCTAAAATTGCTTCATAAAAGGAATTTTCCTATGATGATTTACATACTGATAGTGCTGCCACAGTGAAGGGGAGCATTAAATTAAATCCTGTAGTCCACTGTATCATCTGAATGCATCTTCTGTCCTTTCATACTGACTGCTTTAAACATTATTAGTGAGAATTAATCCAAGTTAAGCTTTGTGATAGAGAAATGCAATCAAATGTTCTGTTGTTTCAGGATGTATTCTTATCAATTTTCTCATTGCAAATATGATGTAACTGCAAGAAGCGATTTCCTCATCAGCTAGGATTCTATTCAATATCTTGAACCAGGAGTGGGAGGGCAAGCCCTGGAGTATTTAATTAAGAAGTGGCCTTGGCATTTATTTGGAAATGAAATGTAAAGAAAGAGAAGATCTCTATTCTGCTTTCTTTCTTCAAAATCCCTAATTCCATCTTCTTCATTTTACTGGTCCCCAGGCCCTGTGAAAACATCTGTTACTCCCTTCTTGAGAGCTGCAGTGATTCTAATCTGGAATAATAAGTATGTCTCATTATGAGTACATGGTAAGGGTAAGCATTTGCCAGTAACAAGCTGCAGATGCAGCTTTAACCCTACAGTTTCCCACCAAACCAAGAGTGACAGTTAAAAACTGTGGATGAATCTTCTCATGAACAACAATTAAATTCAGAGGAACTAAGGATACTGGACCTGTCAGAACCGAAAGATTTCTGTTTTCTTGAATCAACCACTGATTTTATTTCATCAGAAACCATGTCTGGTATTTATGATTATATTTCTAGCCGTTAGATCATATCTAGTAGACCATTACTTGTCAAATATGCTCTCTTCAGAGCAAAGAAAGTAACATACGCCATTTTGCTTTACATACTCGAAGATGAAAATAACTATGCCTACATGTTCCAGAAAAATGATAAGCAGCTCTAGAATTCTGACTTTTAAAAGGTGTAATCATGCCATCCACTTTACATTGTTCCTCTGATTCTTTCATAAATCTTCATTTCATTAAGGGAATAAATTGTATTCATGTTTATCACCTTACTACTCTTACGAAAATTTTCATGAAACTTAATGGAACTTAAGAGCTTTAGAAGCTCTACTTCCATGTTAATTGTGGTAAAAATTGGACTGCAAAGTGAACTGGGAAAGCATTAGCAAATTACATAATCTTTTTCTCACAGAATGAACAAGAGGACACCATGTAAAATAACAATAGAATTTCGTTTTGTTCCAGTGCTGAAGAAAAATAGATTGGTAACTATGTAATCTAAAAACATCATTGTGAGTAAAATTTTATGAAAGACTAAGGACAAACCCTAGTATTAAATAAAAGCAAGATGAAGAAAAGTCACTGAGGACCTTTGCCTTTTTAATGTATCAGTATGGTCTGTTCTTGTGCTCTGGGAATGTCACCTTTCTTGGACATTTTTGTCCTTTGGGTCCTCCTTCATTAGATTTCCATAAGCAGATCTCAGAACAAGCCCAAATGTGGTCTTCCAAAGTCCCAGACTGTGACTTTTCTAATTTTCTATCTCAATTTGTCAGATCTTAAGCTCTATTATTGCACAGTTACTGCTTTAAAGACTGCCATTGACTTCTGCAACATCTATCCATTCTTTTTCATTTATTAGCAGCCAGTCCAACAAGGTACGTTCTCTAGCTGACCTAGGAATCATCAGTTCATTAATCACCATCAGTTGCCTTTGACAGTCTCCAGAAATTTCCTGGATTGCTATTCCAGTAAATACTGAAGTAAGATTAATTGTGTAGAATGATTAGGTATGTAAATATTTGTACTGAATTCCAACACTCACCTTTTCTGTTGAATAATTATTTCATTTTAAAAATATGCAACAGCAAACTAAGTACATCAAATGAAAATCACTCCAATCAACCACGTATAGGGATAGATGTGTACTATTTACCTTGAAATATGGTGTAATAGACTGTAATTAATTTTCATTCAGTGCAGTCCGTCAATTGTACAGTAAAAACAAAGGATAAGAAGGAGCGTTTGCACTCTTATTCTTATTTGCACTTCTTATTAATTAAAATTATTTGATACAGTAGTAGAGTGAAACAAAATAATTCTCCCATATTCATGAGCATGAGCTAGACTCTTACAACTCATTGGCTGCCTATGTAAGTCATTATTTTGCCATTTAGAAGATACATACAGATTTTGCAAGCCAAGCGTGATTCTTAGGGTATCAATTCTTCATAGTTTTTCTTTATAGTGTATTTTTGGTTAAACAAAAATTCATACTTAGAAATTGCTGAGGAACTATGAATCTACAGTGATTAAACTGTGTTCCCACTGCAAAATTAGCAAGCAGTCACCATAAATGAATTGTTTAATCTCATATTGAGAACCCACAGTCATCTGTCATCAGATCTGTAAAGGAACATGCCCCACTTCAAGAGCATGAAGTAGTAGACACAGTTCCCTGTGATAAAGATGGCAGGCTGCACAACCACCTGTTTGACTGGAACTTCACTGACACAACTCCACCAGTGTGGAGCCACAAATAAAAATTCAGAAGATAATAATACATTTTTTATTACTGTCAAGACAATCAAAACCAGGAATTATAGGAATTGTTGATTACCTTGAAAACTGGCAAAAGATTTTCCTGGAAAGTTGGGTACTCTTTTTTTTCTTTTTTCTTTTTCTTTTGGTTTCATGAGAAAATATAAGTGAGGTCTTACAACTCCAGTTTAAATGTCTGTTCACAATGATAAGAAAAATCCTGCATTAAAATGAAACTTTGAAAGTTGAAGAGAGGTTTTTTATGTTTCTTACCAAAGTTCTGGTGCATCTTTGCTGCCTAACTGCAGTTGAGTTCAACAGGTGCATTTTTCCTCATTCAAAACTTGTGGGAGATGACTGAGCATTTGAAACATCTGTCACTTGATGAAAATAGGCTAATTGCTACATTCTCCTGGTATTCTTAGTTGAGTTACAATGTAACAATTTATTGGGAAGAAAAAAAAAAAAAAAAAAAAAAAAAAGATGAAGGAAATGTATGAGACAGGTGGATGATCACCAAGGAAAATTCCCACTAGACCTTTGATAAATGCCGGAATATTTCTGTAAGAGCACAGGAAAAACAGTTTTCTGTGGGGTATGGATAAATTGGACTCTTGTTAAAAAATAAGCTAATTAGCTCTATGAGGGAGACAAAGACCAAAAAATAAAATTTTTTCTTAAAAAAAAAAAAATAAAAAAAAAAAAAAAAAAAAAAAGATATTTTGATAAAGAGACAGGAATTATGTCACAAAAGAAATAAGAAAATGATTCATTCTAAGGACAAATAAAATAAAAAAGCCTACCACAGGATAAGAATGATTCATAAAGTTTTGTTGTATTAGCAAGAGAAGTATAAACAGACAACAAAACCAACTGAACAAAAAAACATTTTCAGGGAAATGAAAACCATTAATATTCTCTCTGTTTCTCAATGGAAGGAGGTAATCTATATGATTTATTTGTTTATTTATTTATTTATTTACTTATTAACCTTGGGAAATTTGCTTCTCAAGAATGAAGAAAAAATATGAGTAAAAAACAATTTCTAGAGGGCTGTTTAGGATTATGAAGTAAAGAAAGCTTACCAGTGTAAGAGCTGTGTATGCAAGTAGTGTGTATGAAGACTGATGTCACTGCATATTCGTTATTTTGCCTAAGATGCCTAGAATGAGGGAAATAATTTATTTAAACTCTTTCAGAATTAGTTGAGTAATTTGGAGATTTGAAAGAACAAAAAACGATTATAAACTAGAAGAGAGGAGATTTAGATTAGATGTTAAGGGAGAAATTTTTTACTTAGAAAGTGGTGAGGCACTGGCACATGTTGCCTAGAGAAGTTATGGATGCCTTTCAGGTTGGACGGTTCCTGGACAGCCTTATCTCTTAGGTGGCAACTCTGCCCAAGGCAGATGATTGGACCTGTATGGTCTTTAGGGTTCCTTACAACACAAGCTATTCTGTGATTCTGTGATTCTATGAAGCATCTGCTGATAAAATTGTTTCTCACAACCTTGATTACAGCATGTTTGAACACTAAAATTTTGATGGAAACTTTCTTTGGAGATTGGTCAGAACAGGTCAGTTAGTCTCCATAAAACTTTCAATTGTTACTGATGATGTCTCAGAACACAGACATTGTATCTGATGTTTTTAATATTCTTTTTTCCATAGTTCTTTGAACATACGACAGATAGCTAGATATCAAATTTAAGAACTGTTATAGTGGGAATGAGATACACACCAAGCTCCAACACTTTCAGTATTCAGGCTTTTTTCTTTTTTCTTTTCTCTTTTTTTTTCTTCTTTCTCTTTTTTCTTTTTTCTTTTTCCTTTTTCCTTTTTCCTTTTTTCTTTTTTTCTTTTCACAGTGGAATTATTTTTTGTTGTTTGTTTGTGTGCTTTTGTAGAGCTGAGTACCAATTACACAACCTGTCCTACCCTTCTGCTGCCAAAGCTCTACTGCATAGATGTGCAGTTGTGCCCTTATACTCAGTAAAAGATACTGACATTCCTATCACTGGATCTTTTTTGTGCACCTGCCAGAAATTATCATAAATATTTGGTAATGGATTTTTACTATAGTACAATGCTATACTACAACTCTTTCTTTTCTTTTTTTCTTTTTTTCTTTTTTTCTTTTTTTTTTTTTTTTTTTTTTCATTAGAAAAGTTTCTAAATTATTGCAAGTTCTCTCAGTCTAATTTCCCAACAGGAAGTAGCTAACTTGGATGTGATTTCACCATTTATCCTTTAGTGTTTTTTAGCTATTTCTTGGTATGTATAAGCCCACTCACCAATAGAATGCAGATTTGACAGATGGCTAGATATTGTAAAGATCCGAAGTTCCTGTACTTTTTTTGAAGAGTTTGGTGTAAAGGAAAAATCCAATTTAAGGTTTAAATGGCTACCTATTCAGTTTTTTCATCCAACTACTTTTTCAAGATAGATATACTGGCTGTCTAATCAGAATATGACCTCTAGACAAATCAAAACTAACTGCAGTACTTACTGTCTCTTTTATCCTGCCACAAAAACAAAGAAACAAAGAAACAAATGAAATAAACCTCCAAGAGAAACAGAAAATAATTAAGGTATACTAGCAAGACTTGAAGACAGGAACTTGATTACTGTTTTTCAGCAGGTTAATATGGTTCTGTAGTTTAATACTCCACTTTTATCCACTTTTACAGGTTTCCAAATTTTACTTCAGCCAGTATATTGACCTTCTTGAAGTTAAGAATAAATTTATTTAATTTACTAGTAGCGTTTATAAACTTGAAGAGAGGAAAGAATTTGATAAGGAAGTATAGAAACTGAAAAAGAATGTATTTATTTCATGCAAAGAATAATTAAATTTGTGAGATTCAGAAGATGGCTCAAATGAGATACAGTATTTAAGTAAAATTTTAGTATTAATGCTAACAAAGCTCAAACTAATAAGTAAATCAGCCTAATTTAAAGTAAGCTCAAGCAACAGAGATACTTTGATTAGAAGCTAACTTCAGTAACCAAATCAATGTTACCTTCTACATACACTGTCAGAAATAATAAGCTCACAATGAAAGGACAGAATTTAGAATGCTAATAGTGCCATGACTGATTTTTTCTATATTTTCTGTCTGCAAAGTTCAAGAATCCCATGATTGGGATGGACAAAATTATCTAGATGAGTAAACCACAAAACTGCAATAAAATAAAACCAGTGCTACTCTTAGTATTTAATGGTTGAGCAATATCCTAAAACAATGGGTTATCAGAAATAGGGAAATTTTTGCTCTGTTCAAGAAGGGCTTCTGTGTGTGCATTCTGTATCTAGAAGTTTGACCAGACTCATGGCACTTGCAGACTTGTTAGCAAATCAGAAACAGATAGACTTAGAAATCTGAGCTGTTCAAAAGCAACTTTCATAGTGTTAGAGACAATAAAGGATTAATCTGTCTTCAGGGAAAAAGAAAATCTAATTATTATTATCCTTGCTATTCTGGATGCTCATCAGGTGGTGAACTGGCTTATCGGTTGGGTGAACACGCTGAGTACAAGTCATTTCTCAACAAATTTATACAGTTGCACTTGGAAAAATATAGAGCTAATTGTAATCAAATACTAGGCCTCATCTCATTCAGACAGTTCTTTTGAACACAGATGAATGGCAGATTTGGTGGTGCTGAGAACTCTGGATTCTGCAATAGTTTGGGTTCACCTAAGGCAACGTTAGGAGCTGAGTACATCAAAAAGAATTGAAGCATATGTTATGTTGTGCTTGATATTTCCATGATGGTAAGAATTCTAGGAAGCTTTTTAATTCAGATTTACATTTTTTGCTAATCAAACAGCATCCTCTGTGTTTTCTGTTAATATGATCATTGTGGATCATGAATACTTGTCTATTTCCTCAATATTTTTCTATTTTCTACAGAACAAAAATTTATTCCTTGTTTTCAGTCCTCTTAGGAGTGAACTACATAGAAAATAACATTGTTATGTCTGACAACTGGGCCACTTTTAAACAAAATGTTCTCAGTAACTTACATAATATTTACTTAAACAAAAGTCTGTGCTAAATATTACCAAGTAATTTACTTTGGTCTTCTGGTTGTTTTGTGCATATCTGTACATTCATTTCATGGTAGATAATTAAGACATAAATTTGGAAGAATAAATTTTTGCTCTGTCTGTAAGCTTGCTCTCCATATTCATTACACTTCTAAGTAAAAAAATTTCTAGAAAGGTGTTTTTTTTTTTCATTATCAGACTTATTGACATTCTTTGTACTTCCTTCTATAACATATGCCACATATATATCATTATAGTGACATTTGTATTGATAGTTCTTTATTACGTGTAGTGAGATTTCACAAAGTGAATATCTAAACTGGAATTCATTGTATTTGAAAGGTGTAGCTTCTAATAATTTTCCTCAGGTCAAGTTGGACAGAGAAAAGAACACAACCTCATGTGCTTTTTTTCATACGTGGAAGATTGAAACTTTAAGGGCATTTAATGGTACCATCTCATTTGTATAGTCACTGTCATACAGATATCACACTACCAACTTTTAAAAAGATAATGTCTGCTTTTCCTGTCAATTTTAATCTTTGAACAATTACCTTTTTTGTATATCTGACAGGAATTAGATTAGTGGCCTTGAGATGACAAAGTTACACGTATGTTCTGAATCAGAAGAAAAAAAATATTTTCCTTTTTATCTCTTCAGTGACATTCATTAGTGTATGCAGCTTTTCATGTCCTTTGTAAAAAGTTAATGGATTGCTGCAAAGGGAATCCTTTAGTTTGCTAAAATCCACATTTCAGCTATGTGTGTGGGAAAGACTTAAAACAGTGCAGGTTTTAAATGAAGTTCAGCATTATATGATAGATACAAAGCAGAAAACCAAAAGACAAAGAAGAAAATAAAAATGTTTTTTTTAAAAAGGGTGACATTTGTAAAGAAATAAAGCCACTGAACAGCAGGATTTTTTAAATTATTATTATTATTAACTTTCAAGAAAAGAAAATGAAGAATTTAGAAGAACACGTTTTTGGTGAGTTCTAAGGCAAGTGTTTATTTCATCTGTTTATTAGTAAGTATGTTTTCTTCCCCAAGTCCTCATAAATATAAACACCATGATGTTTCCATTGCAGTAAGAAAAGTAGTGCAAATAAGAAAAGTAGAAGCATGATGTGTTCTTCTGTTCCCACACAAGGCACGCCAGAGACAAGGTAATTTTCCCCTCTAAAATCAATGTAAGAGAATTATCTAAAGTGAGATTATAGAAGAAGAAGAACAGCAACAAAAACTTCCTTTTGGCATTACTCCAAATTTATGACGGTGCAGAATTTTGTAAGTATGGCATGCAGGTTCTTGTTCATTTCTAATGAAAATGAGTAGCTACTGGTGGTGTCTATGTTGAAAAATCATGTTTTGTAGCTGAGAATTTACTCTATCAAATAATGCTATCGTACACTTTGTATTTGTGATATTTTCCACAGAAATAAATAGGTGGCTTTACTTTTGGAGCCACGTACATAGAATAGTGTCTTTTACTGCCACTGTTGTTCCTGGACTGTTTTTACTCAGAGTACTTTAAGTACTTTCTTTCACTTAGAAGCTATCAGAATGGACAAATGACTGATTTTATTATTTCTTTTCTGAATGGATACTGGGTACCTATGTGAAAAAAAGACATCTTAGGCTACAGCCTCCTCCTAGACACAGCTTCTGTACTTAATAATATTACAGTGATAAAAGTAAGAAAGTCAAAGGATGATATTACACTTTTTGTAATATTACACTTCTTACTGATATTACACTTTTTGTACATTTTTTTACACATTGTAGTCCTATGGTTCATTTCCTTCTCCCAATTTCTCTTAAATGAAACACTTGGCTACATTTCCTCATGTTTATTCATATTGTCTGTATACATTTGTATACACCAGACATTAGAGGCTACTCTGTCAATGGTCCTAACACATGGCTGGTTTGATTTACACAGCAGATATTTTAAAATGAAGAAAATAATGTTTTGGTTTGCTACCTTTCTGTAGCCAAAAGATAGATGTAAGTAATCTATTTCTTTGAGTTACCAGGCCTTCGAGTTACTTGTTCAATGTCATTAACTGTACAAAAGGAATTACATATACAGTGCCTTTGTATTTTTAAGATGCTTTGAAAAATGTCACAATGTCACAATGTATAATAACAGCATATGAGAATCCTGTAGCTGGTTTTAAACAAATGAGAAGGAGATGGAGAGTGAAAAACTGAAGAAAGAAAGCATGGAAATGGCTACATATAGATACAAAAATTTTAAAATAAACCATGCCTAAGCCAACCAATCAGACAGACATGCCATCTGAATAGTGGCTACTATCATGTTATCTAATATTTGCACATTTTGAGATGAAAATGAGAAAATGTAGGCTCTGTCACTGTCACACAACTGACAGTACAAAATATTAAAACTGGATACTTGATAGAAAATTTCAAGAGAGAACGATAGGGTGTAAAATTCTGCTTAGAAATCAGAATGATTCACTTGGGTAAAATGCCAAAATAATTAAAAAATAAAATAATAATAATAATAAAAAAAACAATTCCTATTTTCTAGAGAAGATAATAGTGTATTTTCTTTTTTTCCTTTAAAGATAGGATGTCAGTTCTCCCTATTAGAGTTTAAATGCATACCCTATGAACCCCTAAAGGAAAAGGCTTTTTGCATCATTTTAATATATTTTTCTCCATCCCTTTTGTGCAGTTCATGTTATTTAAATCTGTCACACAGAGAATATAGAGTAGTGGCTATGTTTTATTAAGAAAATAAATCATGGCAGAAAAGTACTGCTTGCACAGAATAATCAGCTGATTTTATGGAAGTTTTATATAGTTAACTAGCACAAGTGAACGCAAATTTGTTGAAGTTTGTCTCCATTTTCACCTCTTTAGCACACAAACCAACGCAGAATGCTAATGTTTAAGGCACTATAGGTTACTTCTGCAGAATGCAAAATAATGATCATTTACTCACTCAGGAGTTCTTCTACTGCTTGGACTTTCACATCATTACATTTTAGAAAACTGCATGTTTTCAGTCTGGAGATACACTTAACCAGTAATCTCAAAATTTTGGGGAAGAAATGATATTTTCATTTTCTGTGTTTTTTCTAGTTTTAAATAATGGTTTTTCTTCTCATTGGTAGTAATAAAATTTACAGACTGTAAAATGCTGGGTTCCAAATCTTTGAACTGGAATATTTCATGGTTTACAAGAGCATATCTGTAATCAAGGATTAAATTGTAGATCAGATCTTGGTAAACTTCTAAGCATTTAGAGATCAACAGTTAAGTAGCTAGTGTACTGTTCAATTATCTCAGTCACAAAGGTCTGCAAAACTCAGTTCACCAGATCACAATGGGTTCTTTGTTCTAGGTGGGACATCCAAGAGCAGTGCATGTTTCATCTACTGATTTTCCACATATTTGGAATAAACTGGATTCTGAGTGTAAATCTGTGTATCTGGGAGCAGAAACTGGCTTTACTGCAGTGGCTCTGGACTGAGGGGAAAATTTAGAAGATTGATTTTGAACTTCTTCCCACTGAATGTTTTTGAATCTCCAGCATTCTCTAGAGTCTTTCAGATTTTAATGCCATACACCTTCACCATATTTTCCATTTTCCAGCAAAGCCTGGCTGCCACTCAGCCCAACCTTGTAGCTGTCACACTTCATGTGATGTATAGGCCACTATGTGATTTACAGTGATTTACACTGAAGAATTTTTGGTACATTGAAGGGTGGGAAAAAGGAGGAGGCATTTTTTACCAAGATGGAAATCCATGAAAGCTTTCAATAGTCAGCTATGAGACCTCTTTGCTAGAAAGCAGGCATGTTCAACCCATGGTCTGCAGACCACGGTTGGCCCTGGATAGCTAGTAATGTGACCCCATATGACCATAAGCTTAGCAACACTTTCTGTGAATTGACTGCGTATAATTCAAGCACAGACTGTGTAAGAGACAATGGAATGCTTTGGAGGGGAGGATGCATGCAGTAATAACTCTGCTGTTGAGCCCATCACATGCACTCAGCCAAGTTGAAACCTGTATTACATGCGTTACATGAGCTCTTGCTATTTGATGAGTAATACATAGTAATTGTTGAAAATAGTATTTCAGTCTACCTACAGGTATGCATGTCTGTGGTGTCCTGGTGATGCTTGGCAAAAAAAAAAAAAAAAAAAAAAAAAAAAAAAAAAAAAGAGTCTTATAAATTTAATAGAAAAAGATGTAATTGCTGCCAGCAACTCACATTTGATGAAGCACCACTGTACTGTCTATCAAGAAAATCTGTGAGATAGCTTTAAAAATGGACAAAGAAGGGGACAGACTCTTTAGTGGGGTCTGTGGTGACTGGAGAAGAGCAAATGGTTTCAAATTTATAGAGGATAGATTTCGGTTGGGTATAAGAAAAAAGTCTTACACTGAGGATGGTGAAGCACTGGAACAGGTTGCCCAAAGAAGTGGTGAATGCCCTGTCCCTGGAGACATTCAAGGCAAGGCTGGACCAGGCTCTGGGCACCTGATTGAGCTGTGGTTGTCCCTGTTCATTGCAGGGAAGTTGGACTAGATGATCTTTAAAAGTCCCCCTCAACATTCAGAATTCCACGATTCTGTGCTGTGCAAGTTGTCATCAAAGCTGTGAATTTCATAAAGTCCAAGGGACAGAATCATGGCCAATTTCAGGAGTTCCTTAAAAGTGTGGATATTGATTGTGAGGACAACATTTACTTTTCTGAAGGAACGTGCCTATGTGGAGGCGAAAAGCTGAAAAGCTTTTGATTTGCAAAATTAAATCAAGTAATTTATGGAATCAAAAGGAAAATTTGTGCCACATTTTTTTAAGAAGGAAAATGTCTCAGAGGTTTAGCACTTTTTGCTGGATTTGATCACTCATTTAAATGAATTAAACATGCATCTTTGAGATGAAAATTAACTAAACTGTGTGCTATGTTTTTAACAACAATAGCATTCAAAATGGCACTTAAGTTGTGGCCAACTCATGCTATGGAAAGGAATTTTATGCATTTTGATATACTGACTAAACACACTCCTGTAAACAGCAAAAAGTTTGCAGCTGTGCTTTCATTTATGGCAGGGAAGCAGGGAGCATGTGTCCTGATTTCAACTAAAACAGTGTTAATGGCACAACAGTGTTCTGATTGTCACTCCTCTAGGTATGCACATCTTGATTCTAACATACTGACTAAGCTTTCTGCCTTGACTTTTGAGCTGTCTCATTGCAATAGACATATCTGGTGGTTCTAGACTCTTGGATAAACGTTGCTACTACCACTCTGCCTTAACAGCCTTGTTTCAAAGCTCAGCTCCTGGTTCTTATCCCCCTGATGAGCAGTCTGCCCTTCCTTCATTGGACAGAAGCAGGAGTTAAAAATAAATCTTCTTCATCAATTGGTCCCTGTGAAACAATTACTGATACATTGTCACACTCACTTAAAAACAAACAAACAACAATCAACTAGATAAATAAAAATAGCAGAAAAAGAATCAGAAGACCTCTCATTAATTTATTCTTATCTTAAGAAAAAAGTGGTTTAGGATACACATGGTAAGATGAAGTTTACATCTGTCCCAGATTGTCTCTTTCTTATGCATAATATATACCCACATACACAAATACATATATGCTTGGATTTCAATGATTAAGTCTGTATTGTACCTCACTACAAACACTTATTATTTTTCTGGCTGCTTTTTTCCTCTCTCCATGTGTTCTACTGGTTGGAATAATATGAATCGGTGTGTGATGGAACCACCATTCAGCTGCAGGTCATCCTCTGAGGAACTGTCTCTATATCAACTATACTCCTATTGAAATCATGCCTAGGTTCCCTCTACAGTTGTACCGTTCTTGAATGAGGGTCTTTATTGCAGGCAAACATTATTACAAAAACTTTTAGTCAGTCTTGAGATCTCAGGAAGTCTGCCCATTCCTATAATTAATTTCATCCCCAATCCACTTGCCCATGCTTGAATCAATTGAATCAATACTACTTACTCCCTGAGAACAATGTACTGAACTGCCTAACTCAGTGAATGCCAGTTTTACTTTGTCAGCAATTTCTCATTGGTTTGGAGAATGTGTGAAACAATAGTCCATGTCTGTATTATTTCAGTTATACTGGATACACTCCAGTGATATATATAAAAAGAAGAGGATTAAGAGAGCCTTAAGATACAGTCAAATGAATGTCATACATTTTTTTTTTCATAACCACCAATGGGCCATTGAAACATTATCAGTACTGTTACAACTATGCCACATACCTTTGGAAATACCAACAAATTATCTTCCATTAAATATTAAAAATAGGGAAACCATGGCAACTATTTTTGTTTCTCTCATAAATTAAATTCATTTTTCATTTTAAATTCAACTGACATAAAAATTGAATAATCCTTTATGTGAATTATAACTATTAAACTGTTTGGGGTTTTTTTTTTTCATTATTTAGGTCTAAATAGTTAGGTAGATGAATAATTAAAAACCAAGCACACTTACTCATAAATTATTTATTGCAAATCCATTTGAACTAAATACCAACTTAGCCTCTTCACCAATAATGCCATGATCTCAATAGAAAACAAGAAAATAAACAGAACTATAATTTTATGTCTAGTAACAAATTTAGAATTATTAACTTTCTTAAATTTATATGTTTATATATTTGTTAAACCAATAGATTGAGAAGAAATATCTTTTTGGACTAAAATGACATATTCTAAATTTCCTTGATTCACCAGTGGGAATTCCTGCTACTAAACAGCTTTACTTCTGGAGGTATCAACTCCATAACTTCCAATCATTTCCTTTTTACAGCTTGGTTAAATTACATGCTCCCCATGTAATGGGGAGACATGCAGTTAAGTTTTGCAACCTGTGGCACTGGAACAGTACACAGTTTTGTCTTGAGTGTGGAAAGGGATCAGTAAAATCCCATGTCTCTTCTGGGGTTCCCAAGCTTTCTAACCTCCATGAAACCTGAACAATGAATAGCCCTTTCAATTGCCGTGGGACTAAAATATCATCCTTAGTGTATAGACTCTTCATCTCAGTGGTAATTAGTGTTATACCTCACATGCTTTAGGTTCTATAGTACCTACAAAAGGCATGGAATATTGAAGCTCATTCTTTTATTCTCCAAACTTTTACTGTAAAATTACTGTTACTTTTTGCCAATGCTTACAGCATTATAAAATATAGCATGAATTGAACAGTGCTTCTCGTGATCTATTTGCTATTGCTTTAATTTATGTACCAAGGTGCTTGTGAAGCACAAAAATAGAATAAAGAAATAATTAATTCACAGAGTGAAAGCAGTTGGTTCTGTCATCAACAGAGAGAATTAAGTGTGTGTGAATTGATCTCAATCCTGAGCTGCAGCTAAGCTTTTACAATGATAGGGAAAAGAAATTCAAATACATCTCAATCAGGATGCACATCTCTTTGAAAGTTTAATTTAATTGAGAGATCTTTCAGAGAACAGATTTAACCTTATAATACTGAAAATCAATAATTGCAGCTTAATATTGGACATGTTGTTGCTTGGTAATTGTCTAGGGACATAATACTGAAGTTTATGTCTTTTGTTTATCTGGTGTTTGTTCTTACCTGCTTATTAATTTATTAACTCTGAAACCTTCCCTTGCACACGTATGCTGTATTTCAATGGCTAAATCTACAGCTGAGAAACCAGCTGTTATTACCATGCATGGCCAGATCTAAACTACGTGTAATCGAAGTATTAAAAGTAGTGAACAAAACTATCTGTTAAAGCAATGCATCCTTGCCATTTCCTACAACTTATTCATATGCAAAGCTTAAAAATAATTCTGAATATTATTTCTAAAAGTGACAAGTATATTTTCCATTTGTCAGCACAAGTAGTAGAATTTGCCGGGGTACTGGTAACTGTACAAATCGGTGACATGAATTATTAATTACAGAAATGATTTTGGCATAATTTGGATGTTGATTTCATGGAAGATGCTGAAAATGTTTCATTGCAGTTTCATCTCACAGCTGCCTGTCTTGCTGTCAAGGGGCAAAAAGCAGGTTCTGCTGCTATGCAAATCCATACCCTTTTTCCCTCTGCTAGCATGCTTATGTCCTGAGGCTGCCCAGAAGAGCACACTCAGAGCTATCCAAGCATTAAGATAATGAGTTCACTCGCAGGTACAACTTTTATGTGCCTTCCAGGTCACGCACTACTCTGGATGCAGCAGCATATCCATCAGGTTTGTTTATTCTAAAAACAACCTCCAATATTCTGACCAGCAGTACACATATAGTACGTATGCATCTCAGCATGTGGGTCATAGTTACCAAGTAGGAGACATTAGGTGCTATTTTATCAGCATATGAAGTCTTCAGTGTTGAAGCTTGTGTAGGAACTGTTGAATCACAGCCTGAACCTCTGATTGATCACCTGAGGTGAGCAATGGGTCAGCCATGGGAGCACAGGTGAAGGCAATTCAGCTGTGCTGCCGGAAGGGGTGGAGCCTGGCTGCATCTCTCCTAGACCCATTTAAGAGCTGACTAGGAGTGAGGAAGGATTTCTTTGGAGATCCCTCCTCTGGAGTTCTGTAGTGAGCCCAGGATGCATGTGAGCATTCTATTTTCTTTTTGTTATTATAATCTGCTTTGCCAAACTCTCTTGTTTATTTCATAATTATAGCATCTTTTTATTCATTGATTATACGAAACTTGACGTATTCTCCACAAGCTCCTCAGCAAGTCATCTAATCCCTACATTTCTCACTAGTGGTTGCAGGGAAATTGAGTTGAAGGAAGGAGTTTAAAATCTTTCTTATTGGGAAAATCCCAAGGAATAAAAACACTTAATTCTGTGGGATGTTCTTTTCTGCAGTGTTTTCGTACAGTAACTGACATGAATGTGAAATGGCTTCAAGGTACTCATTAAAATAAGTTAGTTCTGATTCACTCTCAACTTGGATAGTTGCATAGGCTACTAGAAAAGGGCAAAGTGGTGGTGAATAACATTATTTTTCTGTTCTACTGGCAGACTGAATCTTTGGATTTTAGATCATTTAAATCTGATACAGCCATATGTCAAATAATGATTTTTTTTAATAATGAATGTGAAACATGTATTTAATAACTTATTATTATAATCCCTGCCTTTTTATCAGTTCAGAAGTATCAGGTCTCAGTAGGTTCTGTCATTTCTTGAAGTAGTCATATGTAGCTGCAAGAAGGAAAAGAATGAAACGACTGAACAGTGAATATATGGAATTCAAAGTATTCAATCCCATTTCAGAGAATGTTCTTCCTTATTCACCTCATTGTTGGGCTGAGGTTTTATGATCCTACTATATTTAGAGTTTCTCAATAAAAAGAAGACATAAGAGAATGACAAATAAGAAAATGAATGAACTTATAAAATGCCGGAGGCAAAAGATAACCCAGTTTTCATACAGCTAGGTAATTAACACGACAGTTATAGTCTTTTTGAGGCTGAATTTGAAGCACTCTTAAGAGGTTAGGAGTATATATTTGTCTTCTGTATTCACTATAGTGATCTGATGCTGCCATTAATATAAATGCTCTAGTGAAATACTGCATTAGAAAAAGATATCTGTGACTTCTGTGATATTTTTCATACTGAATGTTTAAAATATTTTAAAAAAATTAACAAGTTGAACAATTTATCTCACAGATACGTACTTGAAGGTAGGGGTATAGATACTAGAAAGAAAAGGCAACTCATCATTTCTCCATGGCACTTATGAAGGTAAACTATAGAGAATAGAACATTTTAATTCAATTTCTTCAAGTCTTTGAAGAAGTACCAGAAGAAAACTACTTCATGCTTTACATATTCCATAAAACCAGCAAACATCGCTATATCATTTCTGAACGTGCTGCCATCTTATCCTTCATCTATCTTGAACAATATCATTTCCTCAGAAGTGCACAATGTGTATGGCAGCAACGTTTTTGGGGACTTTGTCTTAAGACACAATGGTTATTTATGGTCTGACTTTTCAAGAAATTTATTAGCTAGATTTAAACACATTTAATTACATTATAAACTTGAACTACCAGCAGTATCCTGCCATTTTATTAATGCAATTAAATTGTTGATCTAACAATTTTTTCCTTCAACGGGGAATTTTCAAATTCAATTGCTGGGCATAACGTCAGCATTTAGCAAGAGTAAATAACCATGAAAGTTTATCTGCCTGAAATTTGGTGGTGTTACGCAAGCAAAACAAAGTATACCACTTTAAATAGTTTGTATATACTCAAAACTGCTGTTGTTGCAGTTTTCTACAGTGACAATGACAAATATATATTTGTCCATGAGCCAGCAGTGTGCCCTCATGGCCAAAAAAGCCAATGGCATTCCAGGGCGCATTAAAAACAGCCTGGCCAGCAGGTCAAGGCAGGTGATCCTCCCCCTTTACTCTGCCCTGGTAAGACCTCATCTGGAGTACTGCATCCAGTTCTGGGCTCCCCAGTACAAAAAAGACAGGGATCTCTTGGAAAGAGTCCAGCGGAGGGCCACAAAGGTGGTGAAGGGCCTGGAGCATCTCTCCTATGAAGAAAGGCTGAGTGAACTGGGTCTGTTCAGCCTTGAGAAAAGAAGACTGCGAGGGGATCTAATATTTAATTATAAATATCTGAAGTGTGGGGGCCATAGTGGTGAGGACAGTCATTTTTCAGTGGTACGTGGAGTCAGGACAAGGGGAAACGGACATAAGCTGCAGCATAGGAAGTTCTGCACAAACGTGCACAAGAACTTCTTTACAGTGAGGGTGACAGAGCACTGGCACAGGCTGCCCAGGGAGGTTGTGGAGTCTCCTTCTCTGGAGATACTCAAGACCTGCCTGGATGCCTACCTGTGCAACCTGGTGTAGGGAACCTGTTTTGGCAGGGGGGTTGGACTCGAGGATCTCTGGAGGTCCCTTCCTACCCCTACAATTCTGTGATTCTGTGAACTATGTATCTAAATTTGTGCTCCTTTTTAAGGGTGGCTACATTGATTCATTAAATGCTTCTTTATTTTCAGAGACAATGTGATACTGAGTATACAGTACAATAGATACCATTTGATTTAAATTGTAATTTGGCACAGGTGGAAATATAAATAAATATAAATATTAATTGGATAAGCAGTGATCTAGAATGTGTCAGAAGGAAATTGAGGAGGAAAAAAAAAACCAACATGCTGAATATGTAATTTATTTAGACTATACCTTCTTAAGAGAAACAGAACTGTACTCACTGCTGTAGACCTGAAGAAAGATTTGAATGCATGAAATGAACTACAGTTCCTCATAGGTAAGCATGAGTAATGTCAGGTGGTTTTAGAGAGCCCAAATTCAAGAGTGCTAATGTAGAAACCAGAGAGTTGAGCAACAGTAGTGACACAAAGTGGGTGGGTAGATATGTGAGTAAATGAGACCTACCTATGCTAACAAAAGCGTAAACATAAAAACCCAACAACAAAAGAGGTCTTATTTATATATATACTGAGTATGAAGACTTGATTACAACTTGATGAGATTAGGGAGATATGATCAAACCTTGCTGGAATTGCATCGTGCTGTGCTGTAGAAAAGTTGATGGCACCTGATTTGCTGGGAAGCAGAAGGGCTTCAGTAGGAACAAGGCTGATGGGCCTTCTCCACTTCTCCATTACCTTTCTTCCACCGTATGCATAGTTTTCTGGTTGCTGTAACTGCAGTAGTAGATCTATGTTTACTTGAAATAGACCACATAATCCATAATGCAACACTACTCTGAGACTATAATTGAGGCTAGTCATTATCCATAAAAATACTTATATAGAGACATGCAATATGAACCCTTAATGGTTTGATTCTGATATTTAAGTACAATGATATAGTCACTTGCTGCAATACATTTGTAGCAACTGCCTCCTATGTGTACTAATCTGAGAAAAGATAAAGAAAAACGTAATGCTGTGTTTTTTAGCATGCCCTCATTTAATCTCTGCTACAATTAACTTCTGGTAAAACTAGTAAACCTGTTTTTCTACTGGACAATCCCATTTATTTTTCTATATTTGAGAAATTATTTTCTATCCACTCTTTTTCTTTTTGGACTATTTATTATCAGTTTCTTCTCTTTTTCCAAATGTAAGCATGTATTCCAATTTCTCAAGATAAATTCCTTAAATTACTTGTTATGTGGAGTTCCTGAAATGTCTTTTGGTTAGCTGCTTTCATTTATCAACAGGATGAAATTCAGGGGAAAGACAAAAAGATATTTAGTTTTACAATAAATGTGTTCTCCTTCAGTTCTCCAAGAATAAAATTTCATGTCTTAAGTCCTAACAAATCATAGATTACAAAGAGACACTGAAAAGGAGATTTCCTTAGTGGCTTTTCATATAACATTCAGTAATAGTATAAGAAATGAGATAAAATCTAAGGTAACCTAGAACCCTCCACTTTCTGCTAACTAGTTTTCCAATTTTGCAAACTTCCTGGAAGCATTTCATCTATACAAAACACTCTTGTAAGGCAGGGTTCTTCTGTGTAAATAAGCATTCATTGCTGGATATTGAGGAAAATAGTTTCTGTTAACTGCTTGTAAGCTTATGAAGTCAGTGAATTTGATGATGCACTTCTTTTATTAGAAATGAGATAAATGAAGGAAAATAAAAAATCAACAGAAGATAATTTAAGTACAAAATGTTTATTTTATTAATAAAATATTGAATTAATAATGCATGAATAATTGGATAAAAAAGTTAAAAAAAAAAAAAAAAAAAGGCTTTGATGTTAAGTGTATATTTCCCATATCAATCTCTTTGCCATTATATATAATTATAACTATCTGAAAACTCATTTCCTTCAGTTTGTTTCTTGTACTTGTTTGGTTTGCTTTTTTTTGATTGTTTTTTTTTTTTTTTTTTTTGTTTGGAAAACGAAAGCACATGACACTAAGCTTCCTAATTAATACTATTATATACTGAATTACACAAAATTTAGGGATGTCTGTCAAAGCATGTCTTAGCAGGCATAAAAAGATACAAGTGAAAGAATCAAAGAAGTCTGAGACACCAACAAGGATATTAAAACTCTAGAAAGTGGACTATATTTCCACCCCAATTTCCCATCTTGAAAAATAAAAATTCAAACTCCTTCCCATAAAATATGGTTATTTAAAAGTAAATGAATTTAAAGACCAACATCTTCCTCTTACACAAGCTTTCTGTATTCTGAAAATTAAAGTTTTTTGTGAGGGAAGTAATTTGCTTCTGCAGTGCTGGATTCTCCTCTTGTGACTCCTCATTCTAACTCTCATATGTTTTACGTTATCCTGTCTATGGTTGATTTTTTTCTGTGCTCATAACACTACAGAGAAAATATCTCATTGTATTCTAGGCAAATTAATGCCTAGGTGCTAGTTCAGCCCAGTAAGTTTATAGATGAAAACAAAGCCTAAACCCTCTAGGGACTAAAGTTTATGTTGTTTTACATTCTAAATTTCTATAACCAGTGATTTTTGAAAAGCTTGCAAACACAGTGCTCTCTGTCTTGACTAACAGAATGGGGGAAACAACTTGAACAGAATTAAAACACTTTTAGATTCTGCTTGGCGTGCACTATTTTGTTTAGGTATGGGGAACTGAAATATTGCGTACTATGTAGATTGCTAATACCAAGTTCTTCAGTCAGCCATTGGATCACACAGCAAATAATCTAACTTCAAAGGTTTTAATAATCATCATCAGTGAAGGGAAAAGAAACATCTTGTGTAATTTTCTAGTAAGTTCACATACAGTATTAATCATAAAATCATAGTATGAGTTTGGTTGGAAGAGACCTTAAAGAAAATCCAGTTCCAAACCCTTACCATGGGAAGAGTTGCTGATAGCTAGATCAGGCTGCTAGGGCCCCATCTAACTTGGCCTTGAATATCTCCAGTGATGGAGCATCCACAACATCTGGAGGCAACATATTCCAGTGCCTCATCACACTCTGAGAAATTTCCTCCTAATATCTAATCTAAATCTTCTCTTTGTTTGAAGCCATTCCACCTTGTCCTATATCTACCCAGATAAAAAGGCAGTTTGCCTCCTTTTTCTTATCTCCCTTTAAATACTGGAAGGCTGCAATGTGTTCTTCCGAAAGCCTTATCTTCTCCAAGCTAAACAAGACCAACTCCCTCAACCTTTCTTCATATTAAAAAGTGCCCAGTTCTCTGGTTATCTTCATGGCTCTCTCCCAGATCAGTTCCAACAGTTCTACAGCTTTCTTATACTAAGAGCCCCAGCCGTGGATGCAGTACTTTAGATGGGACCTCATGAGAGTGGAGTGTAAGGGAACAATCCCCTTCCTCTCTGTCTTGGCCGCTTCTCTTTTGATGCAGCCCAGGATACTGTAGCATGGGCCCCAAGTTCTTCTTTCAGGGCTGCTCTCAGTGAGTTCTTTTCCCAGTCTGTGGACATATTTGGGATTGGTCTGACCCAAGTGCAGCACCCTACACTTGGCCTTGTTGAACCTTTTCTTATTAACCTTGTCTTTTCCTTATTGACTGAGAATTACTGTGCATTTGCTGCTTTACTTTGAGAATGGCAGAGACCTGGAAGAGGCTGCCCAAAGAGGTTGTGGAGCATCCTTCATTGGAAATAATCCAAACCTGCCTGGATGCTTTCCTGTGTGAGCAATCATAGGGAACCTGCTTTAGCAGGGGCTTGGACTAGGTGGTCAACCGAGGTCCCTTTCAGCACCTATGATTCTGTGACTCAGAAGTTGTGATGGCCCCATATTCTTCCACTGGTTACTGCAATGCTGTCGTCTTTCTCTATGCAGTCAGGTGTGTTCACTGGAAAAAAAAAAAAAAAAAACAACAAAAAAAACCACAACAGCCTGTATGTTGAAATTCATGAAGTGAATTCATGCAGAAATATCCCCTGTGACTGACTTTTAAGAAGTTGAATTTGCCTTTTAACCTTGAAATCTTTCATAGATTAAATAGCACAAACTCATCCATAATACAAGTGAGCTTCTCAAGCTTAAATCTGGTCTCCTTTGTTTCTAGCTAAAATAATTGCAAATTTCTCTCTATATAGATGTAAAATGTGAATAAATATCACATGTACAAAATAAAATGAAATAATCCTAAATTAACACTTCATGCAGCTGAATTGACACTGAAATCCTGACATTCAGGAATTAAAATTCTCCTACAGATACGATTTAATGTTGTCTTTGTGTTTATCTATCTGTAAATAAACAAGCAAATGAATAAATAGATAAATAATTGCCACCTTTTTTGGTGAGAACTTGAGATAAAGTGTTTGGAGACAAATATGTATCTGTTTAAGGAAAGTATATTTTTAGAAAGTAAGTTTTTGTAATAATGGAGAAGCAGCTTTTTAAAAGGAAAATTTGCTAAGATATCTTGAACTGGCAAATCAGAATATTTTCCTAACACTGTCAAAAGTTCCTTTGTAGTGCTGAATGATATATTTTAAATATTTATTTATCACAGATGGACAGAAAAAAGGTCCTCATTTTTAATATCTGTCACAAATTTCATAAAAATGCTTAGAATTCCCTACTGAGGAGAGTGGCAGTTTGCTTTGAAAGTGTAAAATGCTATAAAAAGCAAGAGTATTTTGTGAAATCATATGCAAAGTGCCTCAGGGACAAGTCTATGTTTTTATCTTAAATTGTCTGTCCCCATCTGTACCAGTGAGACAATGAATACTATCCTTTAATCTCACAGGGATGTTGTGAAAACTCTTAATAAATGTGAAGCACTTAAATACTGTGTAATGATGAGTGATACTCAAAATCCCAGAAGTGAGTGAATAATTCTGAGCTCACAGAAGGATTGAAGAGTGTGCAGTAAATAAAGCATGGAACTGCACACTGCAAAAGGCTGAAACAACAACAACAAAAAAAAATGAACAGCTGTTTGCTAACTAAATGCCATCCCGCCAGTGTGCTGAATTATACATGGGAGAACAGCATACTGCTATCTTGCAGCTAAGACAGACTCAAGATGAATATGCAGTAAGCATCTGAGTTGAGATTACGTAGGAGACAAAATCTTACATTTAACTTCCAAGTGCTTAATCTCACAATGCTAACAATTTTTTTGCAATATCCTAGCCTTTTTCTAAAAACATACTGAGAGAAAAAAATATCATTTTATAATATTAAATTGACACTTGACAGGTTATTAGCAGTGATAAACCTTTTGTTCCATGCAGAGTGCTGCTGCTTGTTCTGCTGAGGTACCTGACAGCAGAAGTAAACAGTTAGCTTTAACAGAGATTGGAACAAGAACAGGATCAAAAGCAATGATTTGCAGGTTTGCAGAATTTAATCAGAAGAGCAGTATTTTGTAGGACGTTCTGTGACCAGAACTATGCTCTTATGGATACAAATTCTTCTTCAACATCTCTTAAATTACAATCCCGTTTTGTCCTGAGGGCTATGCAGGGTGAGCAGATGGCTGGACACAAGTAGTGGGAATATTCCTTCCCTTTACCACCACACCACAATGAGCCAAGCAGAGCTGGAGCAAGGGCCAAAGCCAAAAGACTCTAGAAAAGCAGAACAAAGGGGATTATTAAAATGACCCTTCTTATTTTTTGTATATTTGGCAGTCAGCTTTTCATGAATTTCTTGAGCTAGAGAAAGCATGTTTTATAGAAAGTTCCATATAAACTCCCAGTGGAACTCCCAGCCTTGCTTGTGTTTGAAATCCATATTCACATCAACTCTTACTTTTTATTTCTCTGCACTTTTTTTTCCTCTTTAATACCATATTTATTCAACTTAAGTCCCCAAAGTTGTTATTAGAAGTACTGGAAGGATGCATGTCTACTCTTAGAGCAGCATCCTAGAAACTCTGTGAACTACAGAATCAGCTTTCAATAATAAGATAAAATAATTATAATAAACTAAAATAAAATAAAATAATAAAAAAATAAAACAAAACAAGACAAAATTCCTTGCTCTGAGTTGGAGTAGGTCAAAACAGAGAAGAAAATTTGTTTCTGACTTCAGAAGTTCTTCTGTTTACTACGGCTTTGATTTTTAACTTGAAGAGATATGACTTTTCCAAAAAAGTTTTCTAAAAGCCAGCAACCCGGGTAAAGCTGTGTCATTTGTTGTGAACTCCCTAAGTGTGATTCTCTGAAATTATTATAGATTTTTGTCTAACATTTTGGAAAAAAGTCATCCTCAGTTACGTGTATCCTAAAACTACTAAAATTTACCAGGGTATTTACATCCTCATTTTTTAGTCTGACATATGGTAGCTAAGAACAGCTTAGATTCAGATGAAATATTCACCCTGAGGAAGGATAGTTGTTACAAGATGTTCATTCTGAATGTCTTAGCATGCCTGGGACCTCTTAATCTCATTGTCTCTATTGCATATGCTTGTCTTGCATGTAATAAGACTTCCCTTACTTGTTTCAAAGTGTGTGTCCAATGCATGAAATTCTTCTCATTCAGGTTCACAGGAACAAGATAAAATAAATGTAAAAGATTTCTCTGAGGCGTTCAGCAAAACTTGAAAATTATATATGTAAAAATAAAACTTAAGAAAATATATACCTTTAATAACAAATGATGAGGATTTATTACATATTAGAGTGAATGCATATTCATTTACAGAAGGCACATGAATATCTAAGAAAGTAATGAGATTAAGGCAATGATCCTGCAAATTTTACTTCTGCTCTGCTGCAGAAACTCTGACATAAATTAGATGACATTATTTTGCCTTTTAGGAATGCCCCAGTTAACAGGTGTGAATGTTCAGAGAAAGACCATCCTACAAAGGCCTGATAAGTGCAGGATAATCAGTCACCAGACCAGGCTGCCCAGGGCCACATCCAGCCTGGCCTTGAATGCCTCCAGGGATGGGGCATCAAAAACCACCTTGGGCAATCTGTTCTATTGCTTCCTCACCCTCTGTGTGTAAAAAACTTCCTCCTAATATGCAACATAAACCTCACCTGTTGCTGTTTAAAACCAGTCCCCCCTGTCATCTTGCTATCCACCCTCACAAGTAGTCATTGCCTCCTATTTATATGCTCCCTTCAAATATTCACATCTTAAAACTTGTTCTTTTTCCATTCCCCCAAGAATCTTCTTTGATGCTACTCTCCAAAAAGAAATATATAAATGAACAAACAAAACCAAGAAAATAGTAGTACGCCCAGTTACTTGAATTAATGTTTACATGAACCAATGCACATCATAGAATTGTGGAACTATAGAATATCCTGAAGGAACAACAAAGATCATCAAATAAAATGTAGTTTAATAAAGTTAGCCTCTTGTAATGTCTGACAATTTTACTAGCAGGTATCTTCCTTATTTTGCTCTAACCATAGTTATATTATATCACAATCAGTATTGCAAGTGTAGGAGTTAGTTGCTAAAAACATACAGCAGTTTTGTTTTACCTCACATTCATCTCTCCAGCTTATTTTTTTTTTTCTAGATCCTAGGCTGAGTCAATGATTTGATTTGTATCTTTTTAACAATATGTTGCACTGCACATTTGCGCTTCAGGGTTTTTTTCCAAGGTTAAACTGATGAGACCTTGCACTATCCCATACAATACAATAAGTTCTTTGCCTCAAGTAAAATTATCACTTATTCTACTGCAGTGTCTTTCACAGGAACAGTGGTGATCTTTAATTTTGACAGAAGATTGCTAATCTGCTCTTCTACAACTTGAAAAATTCCTGATTGGCAATAAAAAAATACTGGAATTTCTCCTAGCTTTTCAGTGGAAAGATGCAGATTACACTTTGAAGAGTAAACACTTCCAAATCTCTGCTATAATTAATCATTTCACTTTGTACAACTTCCACAAGACCATAGTATTGTAGAATCATAGAACCACCAAAAATTTTAGGTTAATTCTGAATGACCTATAAGAACCATTATCTTTCCTGATGGATAGGTTACCAAACAGTTCACTGATCTCTGAAATTAAATATAGTTGTTGGTGCCTAAGAAATTCCATTTGTCTTTGGTAACTTAAGAAGATGAATGTTGTAAACAATGTATTTTGTTATTTACGGTGGTAAGTAGTAATTTCAGAAAATGTGACCTGGTCTTCTGGAAATAATTGCCAGGGGAAAGAAATATGTTTTTTTTCTGTTATTATTCCAATTACCTATAAGATTTTTCAGAAACTATTCAGCTTTGTAAAGTATTAAAGAAAAGCTGACCGCAGATCTTAATGGCAAATGCTCCCACTCGAGAAAAAGAAGAAAGTAGGTAACTACAGTTTCATCACAGTGTGGAAATTGATATAAAATTTTGGATGGGCAGCTGGATGGAAGCAGACAGGCCAGTCCATGTGAATCAATGAATGCTTTTTTCTTACTAAAGTTGATATTATAAGTCAGACAGACTTGTCAACTATCTTCATCTGGAAAAGGGAAAGAGGAAACAAGTTTACCCCAATGAAGAATGTCTTATTTCAATTGCCTTAATAAAAGACCAAAAAATCCCCAAATAAACTAAACAAAAAGAATGGAATCTAGGACACTCACAGACAGATTTTTTATGATTGCCATTATTTTCTAATACCTCTGCAATATCATAGTATCTTTGCATCAGGTAATACACAAGGAATTAGTTCTTTCAAAGAGAAGGGTTTTGTATCTAGGTAATGATGGAAGTCTCTGTTACAAGTGTTCTCTGTGCTACAGTGCTGTCATCCTGAGCCAGTGAGCTATTCTGAGCTGCTTTTTTGTTGAATATACCCTATTGGTTTGTGGTCCTACATGACCACTGCAGCATATGCATGATTCACTGCTTCTGATTATCCTAAATTATTTATGGAATACTTCCTAACTACCTTAACTATATACAGATTGCCCCTTGTAACTATTCTTTTTAAAATATAAAATATTTTAAGAAGACTACTTTTTTTCTACTTTTTCACTGCAGTTTTTAAATGTTGCATCCAAATGACAAAAACCTCCATCTGAAAAATTACAACATGGCAAATTTTGATAATGTCCTTTAGAGTCACTGGTTGAGTCATGTGATTTGATTTTGCACAAATGTGTCTGAGAAATAAAATTTCATTATTGCTTTTATTTTTGTTTAAAAACAAACAAACAAACCTTCAAAACTATTTTTGAAAAGATCTTTTAAGTTCTGCACAACGATTCTCCTCCTGACTGTGCTAGAAACTCTAAAGCATTTTCCAAACAGTCTCAGGCATGTTCTGACCTCTGCAGAGTTGGTTCAGTGTTTCGGAAGAGTGTTTGATGTTTTGTCTGAACTGAAGGATCTGTTAAAGCCTCTGTAAAGAAAGAACATAACCTTGCCAGAAGCTTAAACATTAATGTCCAGATAGATTTGTATGTTTTATGTCAGTGCTTGACAAACCTTTGATGTTTCTTAGAAAAAGTAAGCAAAGAGCACATCCTTTAGAAATATTTCACTCAGCTAGGATTGATACATTATAATTAATGTTGTGGCTTTCCTGGAGCTTGGCAAGCAACATGGAAAGCTAATATATACATAACTACCAGAGTAATTTTCATTGCAGAATCAATACATTATGATTTTTAACACGGAATGTAGCATATATTACATCACCTGAAAACACTGCTACCACACGTAGTTCTGAGTTTCGGCCATACTAGGACAGTGAGGCAGTGGAGGGTGCATTTCAGCAGTGGCAACACTGATGAGAAAGACAAACCACATACCAGACACCCATGTAGGTTTTTTCAAACACAGCTCACAGGCTTTGGTTGTCATTGGTAAAAATGCATAGCTGGTGGTGATGACTGTGCTAACAATGTTTTGTAGCTGAGAATTTGCCCTGTCAAATAGTCTTATTGTGCTCTTTGTGTCGTAGTTTCCATGGAAATAAATAGAAGGCATTACTTTAAGTATGATCTAGGTATTATGCCAGAATCGCACTAGGATTAGTCAGAGATAGTTACATTGTACAGTTACAGTGCAGTCATGTAGTCATTGAATTGCTCTGATTTGTTTGGTATCTAGAGGATGGATTACAAGACAAGTCATTTATTTTCAGTAGTAGTGATTTTCAAAAAAGAAAAAAAAAAAAGGGTAAAAACAGTTTTCATGAAATAACAAAAAAAATATAACGGGAAACATATTGCATGAAGAAATATAGTGCTGACAATACATTTGGAGCTACACTGTGATCAGTTAAAACTGGACTAAATCTACTGTGGAAGAAATATAAAATAAAATTCCAATCCATCCTATGAAAAGATATCTTCTATATTTCTCAATAGCTGATTGCATAAACAGTGCACACCAAGCTTGTAAGGAGTAAAATAAGTTTATATAAGGAATTACATGATAGAATATGAAAATACCTGAATAATTAATATCTAAATTCACAAAGTGGCATGTATCATGACTTTCAAAAATTAGTTTTAAGGTGTACATTAATAATAGTAGTTACATAGTTTAAATATGGAAACAAGTTAATTGCATTACTGAAGATAAGTCTTCCCTTCTGGTTATACTAGCCTGTGTTATAGTGGTCTAATTTGACTCTTCCTAAGAAGAAGGCTGTTTAGATCTAGTACTGCATTCAGCTGTGGTCATACTGCAGAAACTCTTACAGAAAAAGAGAGAATATTTACATTATTTACAGAAAAAAGTAGGAAGCAGCAGAAAAAATCTGTCTTTGCATGCAATGTGTTTGGTAGAGGAAAGTACCACAGAAAAATGTAGTATGGGGGTTTTTTTGTTTGTTTTTTTGTGTTTTTTTTTTCCTCATTTTGAGACAAGAAAGGCAGAGAGGGATCTTTTCTGCTAGCTATCAAGGACAAAGGACCGTGTTCTGTCACCTGCTGAGTATAACCCAGGATTTACAAACGTTAGGGACAGTGGCACTAAATCAGATCATCTCCCCATTATCTTTCTCCCTAAAGAGGCCATTAGCACACCGCAGGAAATCCTCTGGACAGCCTGCTGTCCGAATTGCTGCACTGAAAGAGACAGTGAGAAATAATTCCTTACACACACTGGCTGAATGCCTGCCTATGTAAAATTCACTGTGGAATACAGAGGTTGTTCAGCTCAACCCTTCAAAACTACCATTTTAATGAGTTCCCAACAAAAACAGTCAAAAGCTACTAGCCTTCAAAATAATAGCTGTTAAACTTAATAAAAACATATTATCAAATGGAAAGATGCATTTATACACCAAAAGGCTCATTCATATTAGAAGAAAAGAATTAAGTTAGAAAAAAATATCTTTTTCTTTGCAAGATGAAGATCTAATTTCACTTGGACATTTCATCCATCATTTGAGGACAGCAGCTACCACTGGGTGTTATTCAAAACTGTTAGCTTCCATTTTCAGGGTTCTGTAACATCTCAGGAAGAACTACCTGAAGAAGGAACCACAGTCTCAGGAGATAATATCTTTAAAAGTAAGTTACAAGCAATCCCTTTGACAGGTTCATTATAAGCCTTTTTGATCTTGAGTGTATTAAACTTTAAAATCATGCTGTGAAAATTATATGAGAAGATAGAAGAAAAAAACAAGACTAGGAGAACTCTAAAAAATACCTAAAAAAAAAATAAAAAAAATTAAAAAGGCTCTATTTTTAGGAATAGAGCTTGATTTGGGTGTTTTGACCTCTAATAAAGGATCTTCTGCTTATTTTTTCCCTAGAATTAGCATCAGTATTTTTCTGGTAAGAGATAAAGGACACAAATGTGTCATGATTTCTTCATAATGAAAAGTGGTTAACAGCAACAATGACAAACATACATACAAACAAACAAAGAAATAACAGAAAAACCTCCACAATGTGGACTTGAAGTAATAAGGCTTTGAAACTTCTGAGTATGTAACTTGAAAAATATCCAACTACTGCAAAGACACAGGAATAAGCAATGTCTTTGTCTCTTCCCAGTGATCTATTATAGCTTTCTGACTCATAGTATTTAATCGCGTTTAGAATCCGTTTGAGTATGCTCATACATTACTCAAAACAGTTCAGATTCAACTCAGGGAAACACAAATATTTTGCAGTCTATTCCATCTGTATTATCTGGATGCAGACAATCATTTATGGAATCACTGATATTGTGTTGCAATTTATAGCAGATACCTGTAGCTCTATTATTTCCTTTCTTCTTCCTCTCCTTCCCTGACCAGTAAATGAGCACCAGCAATTATTGGTAAGGTTTTAGAATATTTCACTTCTGTCTAATTGACATATATTACATTTATCTTACAAAATACATTCTGTTCTGAAGAAATAAATAACAGCAGAGAAGAATAAAGAAGGTGTGCCAGTACCTTCATATGATATGGTGGTATCATTATTTTGAGTGAAGCTGAGTAATTCTATCAGACATACTAACGTTCAAAAACATCACTGCTTTTTGGAAAAAAGAAAAAAAAAAAAGTGAATAGTATTTATTTTTACTTTATCTAATTTCTGTATATACTGTATTATTGATTTGTTTTATTCTTACATGCGCATGTACATGCCTATACATGTACATCTGAGGTGGGTAGGGGGAGTGTTCTTTATTAGTCCATGATTTGTATAATTTATATTGTATTTATTTATAATTTTATTTTGTTTATAATTTATAAATTGATTTTCTAAATGACTTGTAAATGAAATAATTATTGTTAATGCACTGATCAACATCTGGGATGTACACAGATTGTTTGGTATTGATCAAGAATTTAAAAAAAGAAGAATCTATTAATATAAGCTTTTCAAACTTATGATTCAGCATAAAGATACTACACATGAAAAGGCAATATAAAGAATGAAATAAAAATAAAATCACTAGACTTCTTACTGCCTGATTAAGGGAAATACTTTATTACTATTGTTTTGTACCATTAGCACTCTGTACTACTTGTTTGACTTCTTCCCCACTGTTAGGCAAATCGACAAAAAGTTCACTTTCTTTATGAGGATAACATTTCATACTATACAGCACTGCTCAGCAACAACTAAAGCATTGAAATGTTATCAGCATTGTTTTCCTCCTAAAGCCAAAACATAGCATCATACCAGGCACTAAGAAGAAATTCAGTTCTGTCCCAAACAAAGCCAGGATAATCCATGTGGGTCATGAATTGTAAGCAAGTGCTCACAGTTAAAGGCCAGGTCTCCCCTCAATCCTGTAGCTGCTTCGCAGAGATAATACAGAACACTTCTTCTGTAGCACAGAGAGGAGACGGAAGCACATATAAGTATTGAAAAGAAGCTGCATTTATTAAACAGTAGAAAGATTGACGAGAAGCAACCCAAGAGGACAGAAAGAAGTCTTGGGCATTGAAAATTTCATTTAAAGAGAAAGGCTGGGCTGCTGTGGGGATTGTAGAGGAAGATTGGACATGCAGTCAGCCTTGCTGAAAATCCACATGCCATCTTGGAGAGGGCTCCTAAGTGCTGTGCATGCTGGTAAACTTGCTGAAGCCTGGTCTTGTCTCAAAACTAACTCAGCAGCTGTCCTCTAGCCACAGCGAACGCCATGTGAGCTTGCAGCCAACTGCACAGGCCCACGTGCCCTCAGGTCAGCTGGGACTCATGTGAGTGACCCTATGCAGGTCTGGTTTGTTTACACAACACAAGCTCACATGCATGAATTGCTCCTTTAATACACTGAGTACAGCTGCAGTCAACAGAAAAAGATAGCAAATAAGAGAGCAAGGAAACCATAAATTTCAAAAGGAATTCTTGGAAACTCAAGTCAATCACAGTCATATTTTCAACTGTTTTATCAGTCTGGAAGGGGTCTTATATTCTTCTCAACCAATTTCATTAGTTCAGGCTTTGCAACTCTGCAAACAGGAGAACTGCTATCACAGACCATTGTGTTAAACTGACCATCATCCGTTATGAACTTCAAAGTAATTTACACTGGCTGCCTACAACGCTTTCTGCTAACGCGACACATCTCCATCTAAATTTCTGGAAATATTTCACATGTGAAACTTTATAGGTGATACTTTCCCGTACTCTGTGCTCCTTATAATTTTAAGCTTATTATAGATTAATAAGTAAGCTTATTATTTTAAAACGAAATTTTATGAATGTATATATAAATAGAAGAGATACATTTCCAAATTCAGTCATAGGAGCATGGTCAACTTCTTTTTAACTCCTTTTTCTTTGGGGATAAGCGGTTGAGATCAAAATCATTATTAAACAGAAGGACGTACACACAGGAGTCTGTGTATCATAAATTAAAGAGAAAAGAATGGCATAATATTCAAAACATGTTTAAAGTTAAGGCTTAAACTTATGTAAAAGTATTCAAACTTGCCCATGGGCAAGTTTCATATTATATCTTGAAAAAGAAATGAAGTTCTACGTACACCTCTTAACAAGAACATTTATTGCAGAAATAGAATGTTCCTCAGAAACATTGTACTGCTTAATTCTTATTAAATATACATATCAAGAAATATGTTTTAATCCCTTTATCTGAGAGTTTCAGAAAGCCGTTTCGAGTTATCTGGCAATATTCTTCAGTTTCAAGTTCCGTGATGAACAAGCATACAATAGCTTTTGACATAAACACCATGCGGCCTGTATTGTCAAACAGCTCTTTGGAGAAATGATTCTCTGAAACTAGCAGGTTGAATGTTGTGGATTGCTCTAATGATGCCCACTGTTGTCAAAAGTACAGAAATAAAATTCCAAACTTAACATTTCAATTAGAACTGGCTGCCAAAAAACCCCCATGATCTAGACCAACTGTGCCTTGCTTCCTGCATAATTTTCTTCATTTTTATTTTGAATTTCTCATGCAAGAAATTTCGCCATTCAAAACTGACTAGCACCACTAAAGCTTACTTTAAAATTGATACAACATTGATTGTGCTGGATTCTAGTCTATGAAAATTTAGCATAAAATATAACCAGAACTTATAAGGAGTTCAACAACATTTGATAACAATAACAGAAACCAAAAACTCTAATGTCCTTCATAATTTTTTAATATTTCCCTTTTCCATTCAGGGGGAAAAATGCTTTAGGTTTTTCAGATTGTACCTTACTATAAAGACCATTTTATCACACAAAATTTCCAGGTGCCCTCCAACAAGGGCTAAAGTTTAGATATAAGAGATATGTTGACTGCTTCTTTTTGCATCATTTTCCAGTATTTCAGTTATTGTTCTTGTTATTATTAATGTCTGATATTGGCAATATCTTTTGCTGTGGCCCAGACTCTCACAAGTGTGACTTCCATGTCATACTTACATACTCAGAATAACAGTTATGAAAACCTTGATTCATACTGAAAAGGTGTTAGCAAAACAGATCTGAGAACCAAATATGAGCTATTGGAGCTTTAGAAGGAAGGCTATGGTACTGTCAGGTTTCTTGCTACTACTCATGACCAGTTGCCAGTTGGATTTAACTCCATTCACCATCACTCTCTGGGCCTGGTCATCCGGTCAGTTCTTTACCCAGTGAAGAGTACACCTACTTAAGACATGCGTTGCCAGCTTCTCCAGGAGAATGCTGTGAAATGTAAGAGAATTACCATCAGAAATGTATTATTTTCCTTCTTCTTTATTTGTTCATCAATTAAGTTGTTTTATTTTTTCCAAAATTATAAATATATTAACAATATATTCAAGATCATCATCAGTATTACAGGATGGCAAAGATGTTATCTTTATATAATATTTTAATTGATAAAAAAAAGCAGATTTATTTTCCAAAGTAGGCAATATTTTGATGCACTGTGGGAAACTATTTTTTCTCGGAGAAAGGAGATTCTGTGTCTCCTGTGTCTTTAACTCTCAGGTTATTAATCCAAATGCGCACTTGCACTGCACGTCTTCCAAACTTATGTGCTGAGTAAGGAAGTGGAAAGTTGTTGCAAAACCAACGAGGAAATGTGTGAAATGAGTGATCAAAACTTTGTTTATATGAAGTGTATAAAAAAAATACTTTTGACATTTACTCTGCGTGTATTAAAGCAAGAAAAACAAGATAGCACCATTTGCATATGTCATCATTTCAAATGTTGAGTGTGATTAATTTTCATCATATATATTTAATTAATTAAAAATTTTTCTGACTAGCTCATGGTGGTAATAATTAGTGTTGACTTATTATACATAGCACATTGCTGAATCACCGTAACTTTTGAAACAGTACAATAACCCCACTAATATGCAATCTCTGCTACCTCTTTATCATGAAAGGCCAAGGCTAGATAAGAACGAACATTAATTTTTTACTGTTAAAATGATCACACTGGTCTTATTAAAATTCACCCTCAGTGTCGTTGCATAGTTGTATCTTTAAGGAGCACTACTGTATAATATTTGAGAAGATACCATATTAAAGTAGAGGTGATATCTTTAAGATTAGACCTCTCTTTTATTAATGAAACCCATTTTTGATATAGAACTGTTCATTCCCTTCAGATTCTTTGAATATAAAAATAATCAAATACAGGAAAAGATAACTCCTATAATTATATAATTTGATGCCCAGAGGTATAAAGTGCAGATATGGGATTTCTTTTGCATCTCAGATTATTATAATGATATTATCGCAAGTGGCTGTTGTAGAATAAGAAGTTACAGAAGAGTAGATACTAATTTAATTCAGTAGTTACAGAAAAGACCTTGCAATGGGTCAAAGTACAGAAGATTAAAGTTCTAGTAAAAAACATTAATTTCCTTCAAATAATTTTCATATCAGCGGAAATGTGAATGCTGACACTAAAGAAAGCTTAGGTTGCTCTATATATCCCAGTTTTACAAAGCAAATATTAATGAATGTGGTTGATGGCATATTTGAGCTCTACTACAAAAATTGCAAACTACTTAAGAAAACATAATTATTGCATACTCTTTGCAGCTAGTGTATAAATGACAAGGGGATGTTTGTTTATTGTACAAGGGTACTCTCAGGAGATGAAATTTTAGATCAGTACTATAAATGAACATCTCCTGTAAACTAGTAAAAAGAACACTGATATTATCTGTATCAGTATAATCATCTGATGATTTTTGTATGGTTTATATAGTAGGAAGTAACAAATCTAAATTCTTTGAATGAACATATTTGATTTCTATAATTCTCATTTATTATCTTTCTCTAGCTGTTGCATAGATTCATAGAAAAAAAAAAGGAGAGGGTAAACTCAAATAAAAACCTGTTAAAATGCAAATGATATAATTTCTAGGTAATAAAGCATGCTTTATGCTTGGAACATTAATGATCATGGTACTAAAAAGTATATGACATATTTTATGTACCTCTATCTCTTCTTCTTAGTGCTCACTTAGATGAAAATCCTAAGATAATTATAGAGGAATTCTATTCTTTTTGCCACAAAATGATTAAAAGCTTTAGAGCCCCATTTTCTTAACTACATTCTTTGTTTCCTTTATACATATATACACAAGTAACATTCTTAGATGGTTGCAGCCAGTTTGGGGTAAAGGATCTGGGGAATATCAGTGTAAATTTTTTTTTCCACAGAGTAGAATGTAAATATCATAAGCACTCTTTTCATACTAAGCGCTTGGTTTGACTGTGTTTTCACTCATGTTTCAAATGCTCATTGCTATTAGTCTTTTCTGAAAAAGGAGGTAACTAGTAAGACACTACTTAAACACCTCAATTACTCTCCAACATTTTTAATAAGTTTTTCATTTTCTATGGTGTTTCATTTGATTTTGATCCCCAGTTAAGCTGCAACTCTTCTGTCTGGAATCATTTCCTCAAAAATGAGTTTGTTCTTCACAAAACAGACCTCTTTCTTTAGAATAACTTATTTTCCCATTCATAAAGAGTTAACCGTGGCTGATATATACTTTGCCAGTCTGGCCAAGATTTTTGGAAATGGTAATATAAAGTTACTCTCAGAAAAGTTTAAAAGCAGATCTAGAGCACTGTATTTAAGATTCTATTGCTTTATTTAAAAGGTCATTAGGGAATTATAACTCAAAAAATTTATTCCTGACAACAACAAACTCAGTGTTTTAGAAGATGTATTCTCTTTTGTATCAAATACATAAAGTGAAAGCTGAATCAAGCAAACTTGTTTTGCAGTGTTAGAAAGTAGCCTTTGATTAAAACTCTTTTCTACAGATTCCAGCAGAGTTGTTTAAATTTATAAAATGTGGGAGGATTGTTTTTTTAATGCTACTCTAGCATTACTTCTGAAATAAGAACGATCAATACAGTTTCATATGTCTGATTTTCCATTTAAAAAATAAGATTATCTAGATGAAGCAAGGAAATGATGAAGAAAGAGTAAAATTCCTATCAGCTAATGGCTATACAGACAGAAAATACTTTTCATTTATTGCAGCACTGCAGAAGTCCAGGGAGTCTGCATACAGATCAGGTCTCTCAAACAAGATAGCAATCTAACAGCTACTGTGTCTGTGTGTCCTTTTCTACATAGATACAGGACATGACCAGAGTTGCTCAGAAATCTGTCTCAGCTGCTTATAAACAGAAAAAAATTCCATGCCTTAATGGACTACATTATTATGTACTATGAGCATGTACTGATCTAGTGGGGAGACTGAAGGAGACTTTAAGTGTCATTTGGAAGAAATCAGAAAGAGAAGTTGAGTTTGGGACAAAAATGGTGTTGAGAAATTCACTGAGAAACACTGAAGAGTTCATGAGAAAAGTGGGGCAAGGACTCTCAACGAGTCACTTGCTCCATCCACCAGATTTCTCCTGCCTGAAATACAACTGCCTAATTTAATAGTAACCTCTCATATTTGATTTTGCTGGCTTGTTTCTTGAAGTAGGGTAGTCAGAAGACATTTGGGTAAAGATTGTTTAGGAAGATGTTTATGATGTAAATAGGGAGAAGAAAATATTTATTAGGAAGTACTAATCAAGACTAAACACAGTAAGATATGTTTAATCCTCTGGCTATAGTTATCTCAGCCCTTTCCATTAATATTTACACCAGAAGTACTGAAGGCTTAAGTGTGAAGGGTGAAAAATGGACTTGCAAGGAGAACCAGGGAAAAAAAAAGAAGAAATTCATTTCCTAATCTTTCAGATTGGCAACTTGAGACTGCTTTTTCTGTCCTATCATTTGTCACCTGAGAAAAGAGACCAACGTCCTCCTTGCTGTCACCTCCTTCCAAGTAGTTTTAGAGATAATAAGGTCTTCCCTCAGCTTTTTTTTTTTACAGACTCAACAACTCCAATTCCCTCAGTCAATGCACATAAGTTATGTTTTCTGGTCCAATCACCATCCTCACTGCTCTTTTCTGCACAAATCTGAGCAAGAATTCTTGTAGTGAGGGAAGCAAAACACGTTTGAGGGACAGTACTGAGGGACAATCACTTCTTCAGTCCTCTGGCAACACTATTTCTGTTAGAAAGTCCAGGGTGCCGTTGTCCATTTTGATCATCTGTTGACTAACACCTGAGGTCCTTTTCTGCTAGGCAACTTTCCAGCCAATGGAATACCCACAAGTCCAAAATCATAATATCACTTCTATTTTAGCTGGTAAAAGATAATGATCATTTGATTTTTAAGGTTTCATAATTTAAAAGATGTTCATAAATACAGCTGTCTAACAGGAGGTATGCAGAAATGCAAAATTTTCTGTCTAGCTTTCTTCATAAATTTAAAACTTAACTAAACACTGAGCTTTGTGTTAGCAGTAAGGACTAGTAAATCATTTTGTTCTATGATCCCTTATATTTTCTTTCTAAGGAAAGATAACTTTTTGAAAATCTTCTGGAGTCATGAGCAAATTATCTTGATGGGATACCAAAATTGATGAGAAAAACCTCAGTTGATCCCCAATGCTTTCTATTGTCTCTAAAGGGCTGTTTACATTGGTTGTGTTTTTGTTGTTGTGTTTTTCCTTTCTGTTATGTGAATTTTCTGTATTTCCACTGATTCGAAGGCAAGAGTGAAAAGTACATTTTGGATTGAAGTTGAGGATTGCAAAGTGATGTGAAATATGAAATTTAATACATTTAATATATTTTCATATAAAATGAATCTGTTCTGTTCTAAGCAGATATGAATGAGAGCATTGACATTTAGGTTTGTATGGTTAGTCTTTTGATTTCATCTTTGACCTTCATTTGAAAGCACAAGAAGTGATTTTTATTGAGAAATTCTAATTAAATCTCCAGCTAAAATTTTGAGTATTTCATTGTAATATTCTAAATCAGTGATTTTTTGGGGGTTCTGAATTATATAATACTTCAATAACAATTGTGTCAGACAAAATCTGAGCTGATAAGCAGATGCTAGCACTTTTCAGTCACTTTGAAATGAAAAGCTAAGAAAAATGACACATCTATAATTTTGATTTGATAACAGCCTTTGTAATTTACCTGGTTTTAACTCTTATAGAGTTCAAGTTTGCTCTCTTGTATTTATTTATTTATTATTGCTGAAAAAGAATTGCAGCTGATGGTCACAATTCTGATTGTATTTGAAATAAAGAAATGTAACTTTTTTTACGGCTATTTCTATTTGAAATTAGAAATTAATTATAATCCTCTTGTTAATCTTGCAGTGACATTTATTTTTGTATGCATACCTCAGTGATATATCAGAATTTCAGCAAAACTGCATTTCCTTTCTAACTAAGTAGAAGCACAGAGAATCATAGATCTGAAAGGCATCAGAAAGATCTCATATGCATTAGTGTTTTAAACTGGGGATTGAACAGAAATGTAGTTATTAGTGGGTATATTGAAAAAGGAAGATTGTCATATTATTTCAAAAAATTTAGTCAAAAAGGCCTCTCCTTCTACAGCTAAGGAGTCCTGAGTGTTCACCTTGCTGTTGAGAGTGGTCTTATGAGTGGCAATTGCAAAGACCCTTTGTGAAAACAATAGCTGAGCTGGAAGACCCACCTAAACATAATGTCAGTGGTTTCAAGGATGTTGATCTGATGATTGCCTCTGAGCTACTTTTGACTCATCCAGCCCCAAAATTAGTTTATCCTTTTCCTGTACATTGAAATTTGCCACCTGGGTCTCCAGTAAGTCCTGTTTCAGGCTTATCCTCAGCACCTGATATAAGGCTTTATCTGTAGAAGAAAATCATCATGGTTTGGATCCATGACTTAGTTCTAACTGAAGTGGCTGTGATTTCCCACTTTCTGTTTCTGGTTGGTACTGAATGTTCTGCATTTCCTTTATTTCAAAAGAGATATAGGAAATTCAGACAGCTGTCTTCCTATGAAGAAAAATCTCTGTAATTTTTCTTGAGACAGTTAACAATTTTTGGTGAAACATGAGGTTGAGGCCATATTTATTCATCTTGATGTATTTTTTTTTTATTCAGGATTTCCTCCCAGACTTGAAAATCCAATAGATATCACTGATTTACCACACAATTTCATTCCCTTAACTTCAATCTGGAGAGACTTTCTCTTCAGTATAAGACAAATGCAGTACAGTAGATTTTAGCAGAAACTGGAGATTCGTTGACATGAGAGCAACATTGGCCCTGCAAGACCCAGCTGCTCCTGCCCATTCCCAGGACACCACACCAGATACACACTTTCAGCCCACGAGCCAGAGAGGTCAAAACAGGGCCTGGCTGTATCTCCCCAGAGCCCTGCACAGGCACGGCTCCTACACATCTAGGACCACCTGCAGACCCACAGACAAAATTTGGTCCAGACCCAGCCCCAGAGAGGTGCCAGGGGCTGGGGTTGTCATGGTGACCCAAGTGCCCTGCTTCTGGTGGGACACAGTTTATTGAGAGTTCGGAGCAGTTTTTAATTTTTATTTATTTATTTTTCTTCTTACATTGGGATTAATATCTCTTGCTTCATGCTCATACCAAGCCAAAGGAATTCTGAATATAAGACCCTGCTACACTGCTCGGGTTTTGCTTTGCTAGTTTATTTTAGGAAGAAAATATGAAAAAATTGAATTTGTTTTGGTTTTCTTTTTTCATGAAACAAGAAAGCAACACTATTTTAAACTGTACGAGAGGAAAGAATGCTGTGAAGGAATAGGTTATAACACTGCCTTCTTTTTATTGAATAATATTTTATTTTTAAAAGTTTAAGTTAACAAGAAGCATTTCGGATTTCCCTATTGCCTTTCTCCTTTCTTTTCCACTGTTATTATTTTTTAGTATATAAATGCTGCATAATTATGCTCCACACCAGCTGGCTCATTATTGCACTCCTTACAGAGCTGTTTATATAAACAGTAATGTTCATACTCACAGGGTGTGGTTTTTTTTGCTTTTTTTTTTTTTGAATAGTTGAGAAATCAAGTGATTATTATGTAGATTCAGAAAAACTTTCACTTGTTTTTCTGGTAGTCATCCATATGTCAGTTTCTGGTCCTGTAAAGTCAGTCTCAGTTGGAAACAGCAGATGCATTTTGTTTCCTTAGTATTTAGCTCTGTAGCTATAAGAACACATTGAACTTGTCAACTAGCAGAAGAATGAGAACATTTACAATTTGGACACTATTGATTAACTGATCCATCTCCAGCAGCTGTGAAGAAGGAACTGTGATAAGTCTGTCAATGCTGAACAATTTCACAAGGAAGAAACAAATTATTCCACATTGCAAGGGTATTCAAATGCTAATTTTTCCAATAATGACGCTGACAATGAAATTGATACCTCTGAAGATTCGCGGTTCCTTAGTTCCTCAAGACTAGAACAGCATTTCGGATTTGCGCTTAAAATACTTATTTTGAAAAAATTCCAGTACAGAAGATTTCATGTAATAATTGTCATTGTCCCCTGTTTAAATCAGGTGGGAAAACCCCAGAATTTTCCAGAATTCCAAACTGTTTCATTTGCTTATGTTGTTACTTATGTACTTGCACAAGGGAAACAATAGGTGGGACTAATGACTTGTCCTTCAGGTAAGATGCAAATAATTAATTCAGTGATTTCTAGTGTATTTGTAATAATAGATAGGGCTGATGAGAGGCAGTCCATTTAACTGAGACCAGAACTGGATTCTGACTTTTTAAAATTACTTTTGGTGGGAATTGAAAATTTAGAAATAAAAGGGAAGTTTCTACCCACCATTTAAACAATATATGTGTCAAGATAGATAGTGGTTTAAGCAAATTAATTATTATACAAATGATAATTCTTATTGTTTTTATGTGAAGGATATGTTAAGATCATTTACCAGACTTTCCATATTATATTTATACACATTTGAAGTAGAGCTCCCAAAATATTGTCTGCTTCTTTCTAGGGTTTTGAGAGGATAAATGCAGAAGTGTTTGAGCTGGCAGGATGCTCTGATGACAAGACACAAGTTAACTACGAAGGGAGAATTAAGATGCTCTTCCTTCTTTTCTTATACACAGAGCCTGCCTTTGTTTCCTCCTGAATTAGTCTGGTCTTAACCAGTATTTACTTTCATACATTGATCTATGGCTTTTCTCTTCCTCTGCACAACTTTATTTTAGGACCCCATAACACTAGAAGGTCAGCTAAAATATTCTTGCCTTTATTTTTATCGAATATTTCACATAAATGCTAACATATACAATATGTCAGGCTCTTAATCCAGTCAAATGATTACAAATGGTGTTAAGAAGAGAAAACTGCTTTAATGAGTGAATTCTGAGAGCAGAAGATCTTGAAAATCAGTGTTTATGTATTACAACTTTTGATATAATATTTTGCATATGTTTAGGGTGATAAAACAGTGGGACCAGCAGGATTGTCTTTTCATTATTGCATTTTTTTTTTTCTTACAGACATGGGAAAATGCTCTTGATTAAATGAGTCTGCTTGTAGATTGAGTGGGATGAGTATTCTTCATTTGTAATAGTTGTAAGAAGCTAATAGACTCTGATTACCCTGTTCTAAGCATAAGTGAAGGTCATCTTCTAAAAGTGAAGCAAAAGGAAAAAACATTTTTAACCAATATTTATGTAATCATTCCATGAAATGAAAAGAAATAGCTTGTTGAAGAATATCAAGGAGATGTCTGAATTGTGAGTAGCATGACTAAGAAAAAAAAAAACAACAGGACATTAAATCACTGCTGACCACATGTTGAAGCTGTTAGTAAAGATAACATTTTATCTTGTTAGGTTCCTAATCTATTCAAGAAAATAGGGTTTACGATATAATTTTTTAAAAACAACAAAATATCAAAGATATCAGTTTTCTTCCTTCCCTGCAACAGAACAAACGGGGTCCTGAATTTTAGGTATCTGCATGTCTGAGTGAATGGTCATAGACATCTTTGAAACTCACTGGTTTATTTCACGAACATTAATTTCAAAAATATACTTACAATTACATCATGCTGTTTTTTGAGCCATCAACATGGAATTAACAGCTTCGAATAATTCAATTCCTAACTCATATTACAGAATAATATCCACATGCTTTCTTTGCTTTGGTAACTCAAAACTGTAATACAGTGAGGTCTGTAGGATTAGAAATACTGTTCTAAAGCTGGACACTACGATGCCTGAGCTTCAGAAGGGTTCGCACAGTTCAGAAAAAAAATAGAATTAGTTATTAGTTATTAACAACATAGTTCCTATACAAAAAGTATTGAGAAGAATGATTAGTGCTATATTAATTTTTCTTAGTCAGCAAAATACTAAGTGCTTTGTTGGCAAATAATCAGTTTCTCCAGAGTGCAGATACACTTCTGTGGGAGAACCAAAATCATGTTGACTTGAGCTTTTTAAAAATAAAGTAACAATATTAGAAATTTGAAGATTCTCCTCTTTATGGAAATGTAATAGGTAAGTCAACATCAGTTGTGATACCATGGATAACATTTTCGCTGTTCTGCTGCAAATATACAAAGCATATCAAGTTTCCAAATATGCTTTCTGCATACCCATTTACTGCTGATCAAATGAATGGAATATATCCTTCTGACAGAAATTTCATATGGACAGTTACCCTGGGAACTCTTAGCATAAAACATAATCTAAATATTAATAAGAACAAATGTTCAGAATGTGGAACAGGTGTTAAGGCATGCATCCTGCAGATACAGCTGGTAGTAGCTGCTAAGTTAAATCCTCTTAAACATCTATAACATATTACCTTCTCACTGTTAGACTGTTCCAAAAGAATCAGACCACTGAGTGCTGAGTTTCTTTTATTACTCTCATGTTTCCTTGAAGAGAGCAAGCAGATTAGGTTGGACTACCTCTAAGTTGTACTAAAAAATAATGCTAAATGTCATAAAATTAAGAATGAAGGAAATGAACAACTGGAAATCAATGGAAATGGAACCTGAGGGACTTGAGGGAGCAGCATGAAGCTGCATCATACGAAGTTCAGATCAAATTTTAGGAAAAGATTCTTCACCAGAGGGTAATTGGGCACTGCAGCAGGCTCTCCAGGGCAGTAGTCACAGCCCCAGGGTGGCAGAGTTCAATTAGAATTTGGATGATGTTCTCAAAAATATGGTTTGATGTTTACATGGTCCTGTGTGGAGCCTGGAGTTGGACTCAGTGATCCTCGTGGGACCCTTGCAACTCAAAATTATTCTGTGGCACAGCAGTTCTTCAATTCCTTGTCAAGGTGCTGCAACTGTTGGCTGTTCCCTTCAGGCTGTGAGCCAGAAAACATAAAGGATCTTGAGGCTGGCAGAGAGCTGGCCTTGCCAACTAAAGCCTGTCTCTTAACTCACGATGAGGCCATATATTTCACTTGAGTGCTGATGGTTTCAAACTGCTAATACCAGTAATTTTGAGATATTTCTGTGCCGGACTTGGAACTGATAGTAAATCTTTTAGCAGATTGACTTTATTATAGTTAAAATCTGGATCTGTGTAATCTGAGGAGGATTTTCTAGATGGGGAAACAGTGATACTCTTTGGGATCAATATGGTAGTGCTGAACTTTTAGAATCAATACATATGGTCATCACTAGTGGGAAAAAAAAAAAGAAAAAAAAAGACTTTTCTTCCTTCCCTTACATATTTCTAGAAAAATAGTAAAATAATTCCTATTGATAAATGTAGGTTTTCATGAGCACTTATGACTGCAAGCACAAGCAACCAACCAATCCTATCTGTGCCAATAGAAAGTAAGTTTTTAGAATAAACTATCTTTCAGACTCTCTGGAATGTGGAAGAATGCACTGGTAAATCTGGAGAGTAAAAGAAAAAAGAAAGCAAGACTTTGGTTATATGTTTAGTTTGAAAGTCATTGAGAATGTAAATTGTAAGAGAGATGACTCAATTTCTTTTCCATTTTTTTCCGGCATGCATGATACCAGAAGGTCAACTGTGCTATTGCTATTGCTATTGCTATTGTTAGTCAGCCAAAACATTATGCTGAAAACTGCATGAAGCCAGTGCTATTTTTTTGGGCTGAACTGTTGTATCACAGAGGTTTAGTTAACCTTGTTCCCTCTAACAGTACCATAAAATAAAAAAATGTGTGAACAGAATAGGTACTGTAACTGAAAATATAATTGTAAATTATTTCTTTTTTGCATTTTTAGGACTATATATCAGTAAGTCAGAAAATGATCAAAGTAACACTAGGCCATTACCTAGAACTGAACAACCACTCATACACAGAGGACTGGCAGAAAACGAAAAGCAGTTAAAACCATGGAACCTATACTGTTTTTTTCTCCTTTCTGGAAAGACAGCATTCATCATGTGGTATGTATTTGCAGTTAAACTACAATCTTATTTTTTTCTGAAGTCTGTGTAGCTCAATCCATTGAAACATTAATGAAGCTTCAGTTAAACAGTCAGTTACGCTGGAATTGATATGCAGAAGAGTTTGGCAGTATCTTACCAAACCTAAATATCAGGGAAGCCTTAATTTTTGTAGAGTGAGTAGTTACAAAAACAAGCAAACAAACAAACAAAGACCAACAAGGCAATGTGATATTAAACTTGCAAGCACTTGAAAAATCATAAATCACAGAATTGTAGGGGTTGGAAGAGACCTCTGGTGATCATAGAGTCCAACCCTCTACTATACCAGGTTGCCTACAACAAGTTGTACAGGAAAGCTTCCAGGCAGGTTTTGAATATTTCCAGAGAAGGAGACTCCACAGTCTCTCTGGTCAGCCTCTGATAATAAAATTCAGCAACATAAAATATTAAAATAGCACATTGTCTGAAGCCATTAGCAAGACAATCACTTTAAAAGCCATTTATTCAAGGCAGCTGGCAAAATCTTGTTGTGATGTCCCTAATTCATCCTCATCTTTATATTCTCATATTTAATTCCTATGTTCCACATGGAACCACGTACAAAATACACTACTATTGAACACTGGAGGAAAAAGAGCAAGACTTTTAATGTTCATAACAACCCCAGAAATACTCACACAGTAGAATAACATTAACTTCTGAAAATATACTAAATGTTTGAAGTCAGAAAATCGTACTAAAAGTGCTACCAAAATTAACAGCCAGTTTACAGATGGTAAATAGGCTGAGATAATAATAAGTTGATGTAGGTGTTCGAAAGCTGCGCTACAGATGCAGTGAGGAATAAAAATCAATGCATTGAAACAGTTACAATTCACTGATGCTCAACATCCTACTTTGTTTCACTGACCACAGAAAACTTTGCAATGGTTTCTGAGTGGATATTTTTAGCTTGGTACTGTAACACGAACAGATCCTTATTTGAGCATCATAATGTACTGGAAAACTGAGATGTTTCAGGACCTGCTTTGTGAGCCATTCTGCCTTATGAATAGCCATGATAGCTAAATTTTCATCATAAAATACAAAAATCTTTTTAGTTCAAAACTCAAGTTTCCACTAAAAGTTGTGTTTCTTTGCTTTACTGTTTGCTTTATTCTTCATTGCTTTTCATGTTATCATTTTCTTCTAAAACGTATTCCTTCTTATTAAGATCCAGCACTTGAGGACAGTGCCCTGTTTCCATCTTCCTTTCCACTTCACACACTTCATGTGTGATTGTTTGCATGTGCTTTTTTTGCTGACTTTTTAAAATTTGCTATTGAAAATTTTCTGTTTAAAGGGAAGAATATGGGAGGAAGGTGAATGGAGGGGAAGAAGTCTTAGAAAATCTTACTCCTTTTTTTCATATCAAATTAATTTGATATTGTCACTGTAATTGTTTGAATATCTAGATTGGGTATGTGATGATATAACATTGTTGCAATGCTGGCGGATAGTCAAATTTCTACAGAGGCTCTGAGAGACCTCTAGAAAATTGCTTTCATTAACCACAGACAGAATACATGTAACACTTCTTCCTTTCTCTGCTCTTTCACATAACAAGTAGCAATTAGTATATTCTTCTCAGTTTCCCCCAAGAGAACAAGAAACCTGCAGGATGCTTTCTCCAGTCTGCTTTCTTTCAAACATCATACATCAGAAAGTGTTCATAAATAACATGTCTTGCATATTAATGAGACAGTGTTTCTTTCTCCATTTGCATCCCTGCAAGGAGACAGCTTGAGACCTGTCCCGTGCTCATTGTTCCTTTCTTTCTCAAAAATAAATAAATAATGTAAATTACAGTTAATTTTTATCATTAATGTGAATCAAAAATAACTGAGGCGATATCTTGGTGAATCTGGACATCATTTGGGTATGTGTGTTATCATGCATACAGAATGTTCAGAGAACTGTAGTGTTAGTATTTTAATGTATTGTCATTAGTGTTGTGAAATATGGAGGTTATTTATCACAGACAATATAGTAAAAGCAGCTTCAATTACTTCTTTCACTTGTGCCTGTCTTTAAGGTCAAGCAAGAAAACTCTACTTTCAAAAGTTTATTAAACAGAGAACATTTGATAGCATTTCCATGGCAACAATGAAAAGGAGAGAAAGACATCATTTTAGCAGAGCATTTTTCTGAGGTGTTTTTATTTTATTTGTTTACAGAACAAGGAAAAAAAAATCAAAGCAGCATGAAAGCATTTTTTAAATTATTTTTTAATATATCCACTGCAATGAACCATCTATTTCTTGATTTTAGATATTTAGCCTCAATCCTGTGGTCATAAAAATATAAAAATAAAAAGAAGAGCATGGAGAGGTCACAAAAATTCCAGTCCATTTCCATTTTACTTCTAAAGCACATTTACGGCAGACTTCAATTTCAGTATCTGTTTTGACCTCTGTTTTTCGTTGTTGCTGATTTTTTTTTCTGTTTGCATCAGAAGATTTTACAGGAATGTAAAATGATTAGCACAGACACAGAGACCTGGATACACAGCATAACTGAAACAGAATTGCAGGGGTTGGAAGGGACCTCTAGAGATCATCGAGTCTAATTCCACTGCTCAAAAAGGTTCCCTACAGCAGGTCACACAGGCATCTAGGTTGGTCTTTGAAATCTTCGGAGAATACTCCACAACATCTCTGAGCAGCCTGTTCCTGTGCTCTGTCACCCTCACAGTAAAGAAGTTCTGAAGGAACTTCCTGTGTTCCAGGTTGTTTGTTTAGATAATGTAGGAAATTCATCTTTTTTTGTTGTTGTTTTGTTTTGTTTAAAAGAGTTGCACTTCACGCATAGGTATTTTGCCTAACATATTCTGTGTTAAAAACTATTATTTTCAACAAACTGTGTTGTCATATACCAAAAAACAAGCACCTTATGTAAACCTTTTTTTTTTTTTTTTTTTTTTGCATTACTTTGATGAGTATAATGGGGTGATTTCAGAGGATTGGAGAGAAGAGTGATAAGATAAGACCCATTTACCCTGCTGCATAGCAACTACTGAACTTGCACCAACTTTTAGAACTTACTCAAAACAAGATTTCTCAGGTTCTTGAACCACAACCAGATATGTAGCAAGCTCCTGATTATCAGGCCAGAAGTGCCTGATAATATATAATATATATAATATATCTGATAAAATATCACCAAGTGAATATTTATTTCATTAACTGTAGAAAGGCACACAGATACATCATGCATTACAGCTCACAGCGTGCATGTGCAGCTTACCTTTCAAGCATCCTAGATAAATGTTTTTAAATCAGCCCAGGCCAGACTCGGAAAAAGCCATCTTCAACGATGGACAGACGTTCTGCTGTCCCTGGTAATCCCTTGTTGCCTCCATGCAAAGTCCTGGGACTTACTCTTGGCTTCCCTGAGGGTAATCAATAGACACACGATTATATTCCTATATTCCTATCTACAAACCCATTTTCTGTTTCACCATATGGTGAAAATCTGTCAGTCAGCATGATCATCAGACTTCTATGATCCAGTATGTATGGAAGACAGAGTCAAATATCTTCTGTTTTAGAATACAGTTGCCTAGCAAAGTATTGTTACGACTGCTGATGCTGTAAAGAAGAGTTCTGCTTTTTGTGGGCGCGTAATCAATCAATCTAGAAGATAAAATGCAAATGCAAAATAGTAAAACTTGGCTAAAGCATTTTATTTGGAAGATGTTCTACAGCAAACCCCACTTTCATTTTATGAAATGAATAGAATTGTTAGCACACCTCTGAATTTTACATTTATATTAAATGTAATCTTATGATTCAAACAAAATCACAAGGAATGGTTGAGTATAGAAGGGAGATCTGGAGAATATTGAGTCCAATCCCTCTGCTCAAACAGGAACACCTAGAGCACTCTGCATTGAATTGTGTCCAGGTCAGTTTTGAAAATCTCAAGAGAAAACTCCTCAGCCTCTCTGAACAGCCTGTTCTAGAGCTCTGACATCTTCACAATGAAGAAGTTCTTCATTTTCAGATGGAACTTCTTGTGCTCCAGCTTGTGCCTTTGCCCTTCTTTCTGTCACTAGGCACTGTTGAAAAGAGCCTGGTCCCATTACACTTGACTTTCACCCATACTGATAAGATCCCCTCTCAGTCTTCTCCAGGCTGAACAGCCCCAGCTCTCTCAGCTTTTCTTCATAAGGGAGATGTCCCAGACCCCTCATCATCTTCGTTACCATCCACCAGAACCTCTCTAGAAGTTCCCTGTTTTTCCTGAGCTGAGAAGCCCAGAATTGGACACAGTACTCCAGATGTGGCCTCACAAGTGCAGAGTTAAGGGGGAGGATTACCTTGATCTGCTGGTCACACTTTCTAATGCATCCTAGGATACCATTGGCCATCTTGGTCACAAGGACATACTGATGGCTCATGGCTCATGTCCATCAGGATACCCAGGTCCTTCTCTGCAGACCATATATTTGTATTTCATATATATAGCACATATTTAATTATATTTGTTTGTCAGTAGTTTCCACTTATCAACATAGTAGTATCACAGAATCATTAAGGCTGGAAATGGCCTCTAAGATGATCTAGTCCATCTAGATCTGTACACTGATCTTTCTAGTTCTTGTTGATAAGAGATGATTTGAGATAACTACTTGTATATTTAGTAGAAAAACATAATGAACTAAGTCAAGACCTTCTTCATATCTACTTTTATTTCACTCTCAATCACCTACTTAATCAATACTTTTCTTCTCGCATTTGCCACATGAAAACTTCGCATTTCTTTATTCTTTGACCTACATCTAAATTACATTATTCATGTTGGAAAGTTCATATTTAAAACTAAAGGAAGATATTGTCATTTGAGAGTGATGATTGGAATAAACAAACAAAATAAATCCTTGTGCCACTTACTGAAGTGCTTGTGATTATTTTCTCATGTTAACAAAAACATGCTGGAGATACGAGCAATAAAATTTCAAATCTTTTAGAAGCTTAAATATTATTCCAGTGCAGAGATGCTTGCAGCTTTGCAGCAGTAGACATGTAAAGAGAATTAAATAACTGACCACAAAGGCTTTATGTATAGTGAAAACGTGTGGTTTTTTTTCCTCTCTTTTATCTATTTATTGAAAATATTGATGAGATTCTGTGATTCAGCTGTTTATTGTTCTTCTCTCCTGAGAAAAGAAGAAAAGCAAATGAAAAGTTATTTTTCATGTTTTGTACCCTTTTGGTAACTGGACCGAAGAAGAACAAGAGACTTAGAAATTAATGTTTAGTTATAGAAAATGGATGTGTAATTCAAAAAAAATTTTTGTTTGAGGAGTGTGGTGTAAGCCATTTCAATTGCTTGGCAACTTCACCAGCAAAGCATACTGAATTCTTAAAGATTTTATGTACCATATAGGCTTATGTCTAATTTTCTAGCAGTTATTCCAGCAGACAAAATTAGCAAGCAGATAAATGCACAACAAGCCTGCCATTGAGGATAAATATTTATACTAATAATGCAGATTACTTTTCGTGCTGTCATTTTTCATATTCCTTAAACCATGAAAACAACTATCTTCTATTTACATATCAAATATGTTACACTATGTCTAAACAAGAAAATTAATCCATCTTGTTTGTTTATGTTTGTTTTTTGTTTGTTTGTTTGTTTGTTTGTTTGAATTAAGATGACTGGTGAATTATTTTCCTATTTGTGTCAACATAAGTAATTGCTCTGGGCGAGGGGAAAAGAGTAACAAAATAACATGGCTTTATTTTTTTATTCCAGGAAGGAAGGAAGGAAGGAAGGAAGGGAGGGAGAGAGGGGGGGGGGGGGGGTTGGAGGGAAGGGAAGGGAAGGGGAGGGAAGGGGAAGGGAAGGGAAGGGAGGGTAAGGGAAGGGAAGGGAAGGGAAGGGAAGGGAAGGGAAGGGAAGGGAAGGGAAGGGAAGGGAAGGGAAGGGAAGGGAAGGGAAGGGAACATCTATCTTCACCCTGAAGCAATCTTGTTTAGTGGAACAACACAAATGCAACTGCCTAAGCTTTTACCAGAAACCTTTGCCAAGAAAATATATGCAAGTCTTAATTATGGTATAGGGATCTAAAACTGGATATACATGTACGATTGCATTAAAAAGAATTCAATGAACATTTAAATGAATCCAAATAATGTTGTGATGATTAAAAGAAACCACAAACCACAAATATGCTGTGAAAACATGATTTAACAAAAAGTATGTCTTTACTGCAGAGAGAAAGGAATGCAAAGACATACTTAATGTGATACTTTATGTGAGTTACTTTTAATTTTTTCTAAAGCAGGAAGTAATACGTTCTTGAAATACATTCCCAGTGCTTTTCATTAATTTCCTCTATTTAATCCCACTATATATTTAAGAAGAGAGAATTCTTAGGTGGTTGATTGAGATATTACTATTCACAATAATTGGTGTCTGAGACCAGAAATTTTCTTCTGATAGATTGCTTATAGAGAAAACAAACAGGCAGAATTTTGGTAGTATGGTAATCATCCATTGCAATGTCAATTCTGGATCATAAATGTGCCTTGCTAACTAAGATGTTGCAAGAAATGTCCCTTCCATGAAAGAGAGAGGAGATAGTTATGAAGTGCAAACGTATGGACTGGTAATTAGTCAGTTGCAACAAAATGGTTTTAAGAACAGGGAACAAAACAAATGACTTCAAATCTTTTTTCTTCCCCCTCACTGGAAAATTTATGCATAAAAAATTAAGCTCTCTACTTTCAGTCAGGTGACTGAAAATTAATTTTTCAAGGAAGTTATAATAACTCATCATATAAAATATAACATGTCTGCTACAAAATTTTGAAATTTTGAATTATAACAGAATGAATAAATTTCAGGTAGGAAGATGTGTAATTGAAAGAAAGACTAATAGGACTACTGGACAGAATTTTCTGATTAATTTGAATAATAACAAGACGTGGTTATGTTTACTATTTTTTTTTTTTACTGAAATATTTGTGAACTTTAACAAGCACATCACTGACTATTAAGTATATAATGATGTTCCCATCTACAACACGTAACAAATTTTTACTGTTATTACCATATCAAGAATATACCAGCATGTTTGAGAAATAATTCACATGCATATCTACTTATTTGACATGCACATGGTGCATTTGAACATCTTCTTTTCATAACAAAGATGCAAGCCTTAGCTTTCTGGATAATTTCATCTCAAATTAAATCACCATTCTCGAGCCTTACATTGTGACCATGAACCAAGTGAGAGCAGGGAAAACAGCTGAGATCGATATTCCTTAGCCTGTAGCGAGTGCACCTGTAGTAGCACTACGGTTATGACTTGGAGAAGTAAATATCCCAGTTACCCCTAAGAATTATACTTTCTGTTAAATCATTTGAAGAACATGGCCTCAGTTCTCTTCAGCTGAAAATGAAGAGGCAGGTAAGTTCCAGGTAATTGCCTAATGCACTCCCATTGCTATAGGGCATTTAGTCCACAAGTATAGACTGGTACAGAGTAGGTTTTCATCATTTTAAGCATGCACAGCATCAGTGTCAAATCCTTAACGCCATTTGCTCAGGTCACAGAGATACGTTTATTGCTCTGTATTGCGTGATAATGCAGATGGAGTATGTGTCCCCTGATGGATACACCCTCAGCAAAGGGGGAAAGAAGTTGCCAGTTAAATAGTTATTATTATTAGCAATGATGAATTTTTTTACTCATATTTTGTTTAGATTAAGCAGTGCCTGAAAATAATAGCTCATATTTTTCTCTTTTTTTTTTTTTTTTTTCTTTTTTTTTTTTTTTCTTCGAAAAAAATCTCCTAAAAGCATTTCTCAGGTCAGATGTAGTTCAAGTAATCTGTCTAATTTTTGCAGTAGAAGTGTATCTTCTCCAAGTTAGTCAGCTCTGCAATATAGAAGAAAACTGTCTTTGGTTAAAGCAATTTATTTTCAAATTCAGATAATGGACCCGTGTTGCAGAAGATGCTTCATGTTTAGGTAGTTAAAGTTCAGAATTTTTTTTAGGTTCAGCTGTCAGTCTAAAAAGAAAAATACTAAGTGAATTTTTGTTTGAGCTCCTTCTGACTTCCTGGTTCAACATAGGAACTTTTCTGTCAAAAGCCCTGAAGACAAGAAAACAGTGGAGTGTCTTTGGCTTATGTGAGAAGAAAATGCTCTCCACAAATATACAATGAATCAAAAATGAAGAACTCACCCTGCCGAATATTTTTAAACATTAGATCTTTTAGTTCATGCAGAAGATGGCTTCAGCAGCTCTCACTACTCAGTCATTCAATCACTTGAGCTGCTGCAGTGGATAAGGAAGGCTGTTGTCTTTGCGTAATCCTGATGAGTCACACTGTGACACCATATGAACTTGATATGCAAAATTCTGTATTCCTATATCCTAATAGTCCACGCAAATCCTTTGTCAATTTTGATATACATGAATTTGCAAACTGAGAGCCCTGCTCTGAATCTGGAATACAATCATATGCTTACAGGCAAAACAAACCACTACACAGCAGCATTTCTTTTGTTTCATGTGTAAGCCATGCAAAGCTCTGAATTGTGAATGTTTCTGATGTTAATGTATAAAGAGGATCACATTTGATCTGGGTTATTTGAAAAGGTCAGTGAGTCATGAAAAATTATTCAGTGAGCTGGAGTCATAATTGAGACTGTCAACACATTTGAGCCCTCATGAATGGGGCTTAGGTTTTGTACTGAAGTTTTGTTAAAATGTGTTTGAGGGTAAGAAAAAAGATCATTTTGTTTTTATTGCTTTCAACAGAAATATTGAAAGTGGTATTTCTTGAGTCAGAGAAAGAATTGTGAATCCTCTTAAGGCATCTTATGTGTCTCTGTTTCGAAATAAGATCCTGAAGCTGATGGTACTGTTATCCTCAATTATGACACTAGGTTGGAAACTGTGATATGTTTAATGTATCACTGTAAAAGAGGAATAAACCTGGAAAAGAAGTCTCTTATGACTGGGTGAGCTGCTTTTAATCCTTAGGATTTCAAGCTTCTTATCTGTGAGCATGTATAAAAGCATTATCATTAAATGGCAGAAGACAAACCTGTTGGCTGTCTTTATTTTGCAATACAGAGTTCTGATAGAGTAATGTAGTCTAATTGTATCATAAATCACATTTAAATATCTGACAAACAATTGTAATAAGCATTACATTGTTGGTGTGCTTGTATTGAGAAACCAGCTCTTGTGCGAATTAGGATTTGAGGCCAGATTTGTAAAGTATATACAAATTAAGTTCTGCCTTCTGTTCTAGCACTTGCTATAGCACCTCAGCATAAACCTCTTGTTGGATGGGATATAAGACAACAGTCAGACTTGGAAGATGAAAGAGGTGCAGGCTGCTACTGGTTCTGAGTGGACTAGAATTGATCATATAAATACTTGTGTTTCAGAGCTTATTTGAACACACTAGCTTCAACAACTTGAGGGTTCTTCACTAGGTCAACATGGTAGATAAGTGCTCTTTCTGTTTTCAACTGAGAGGTGGCACCAAGAATCACTGTCTTACAGTTAAACCAAGTATACATCAATAGCAAGTAAAGAACATGCTTGACTTTGAACTTACTTTTGCAGATCTACAAGAGGTTGCATGCTTATTAGCTAAGATAAAGTTTGAGGATAAGAACAGGCATATAGTGAAACCATACATACTTGGAAGCAGACCTTTATAGAGCTATGAAAGGTCTTTTGGGAAAGATTACAAATGCCTGAAATAATTGGGCTTTACATGGGAAAACAGTTAAATACAAAGGTATAAATGAAGTTCATATGGATATGTCTGATTTAACATTAACTGCATTAAGGAATTATAAAAGTAATTTATGGCATTAAAATGTAAATTCTGTCCACTGTCGTGAATAAACCCTCAGAAAGCTACGCTGTACTCTCTACTACTTGCTTGACTGAATTACTAACAGGACCCAAGATGGTTATGTTAAATTTATCTGAGGTAAATCACCTTTTACTTTCTTTTCTAATGCTGGTATTGACAAAGATATTTTTCTGTTGTTTCATTCAGTATTTTTTTTTCCTACATTATCTCTAAATGACAACAACTTCTTTCTTTCTTTTTCCTAAAAAAATTTAGCTTAATGACTATTAGTTAACAATAGGGGAAAGTTTTTCCTCTTTTAAAAATAAACATTCATACCATATTTTCTTCAGTTTTGTCAAAGACTAGCAGTAATGCACAATGTCATTACCTTGCCTACAGTGAAATATGCAATTATTCAGATCCTGGATAGAGTCTGAATAAATGAAAAATGAAAAAACAGGGAGCAGAATAATATAGATGACATGACATTACTGAAATGTCATTTTGAGTCAAAAGTCATGCTCAGAACAGAATTAGCTTTCATTGTGATATTCAAATAGAATATTTTTTCTTTATCATGAATTTTATGCTTTTAAATATATAGTGCTAATCAAATTAAATGTCATGCAAGGTCAGGAATTATTTAATCTATGTAAATTATAAAGTGAATAATCAATACATTATGTATTCCTGTGACCATATGCAGACTAGAGATTAGAGCCTTATTTTTTTCCATGTAAAAGAGAGCATTTTAAAACTAGGATTATAGAAACTATTGACACCTTTTACTAGTCTAGACTACGTATTAGTCTATAGTATATATAGCCATTTTAATGTTTATGTGACCAAACGCAGTATTTTGTGGGAATAACACTTTCAGTCTGTATTACCTACCCTTGATTTCCTGCAATCATGTCTTGTCCACTCTCCTTGAAAGTAAAGAAGTGGATATGCAAGGGAGGTAATATCATGAGTTGGATTTATGCTTCCTTACCCTTTCCTCTCACTTCTTTTTGCTATGAAACCAAAAAAAAGGAGGGCCAATGGATGGAGACAGTGATTGCTCATCTGACATTCAGTTTCTATGGCATAAGTTATTTTTTCAGTGTATCACATTCAGTCTACTAGAATGATTGTAATTAACATGCTTCATGTTGCTTTTCCAAATCAGTGGAAACCTGGCATCATGATGTCACTGGCATAGTACATAGCATACAGGAGACACATGATTCTCTGATTTAGAGGCAAACAGGCAGAATGATGATTTCTGCATGAATGTCTGGGAATACTTCCCTCCGGATTCGCAATAACTCAGAGCTGATAATTGTCAAGGTATGGTGCTGAGGACAGCTGTTGAACTACTGAAGACATTGTAAAGGTTTGTTTTGAATTAGAAAACAGGTAAAGGAACTGTAAGAGCTGATGAAAAGTTAGTTTCATTTATCTTGTGATAGACAGCATGCAACTTTTCAAAATTTGTATATGAAAAGCCAGAGAAAACATACTATTGACATGGAAATCTCTACCTTTTGTTATTAGTTTTTCAAATAACTCCTTGCACGAACAACATTTTAAGGCACACTATTATAGTGTTCAAGATTAGCATTAGCATTACAGATTATAATTTTCTGAATTTACAAATGTGTTGAAAACATAAATGTTTCTGCCAATTAACTTCAGCATTCTTCAGACAAAAAACATAACACTTGATTTATGCCAAATGGTGCACTGAGTTGGCATTACTATTGTTTGGGAACTGCTGAATCACAGCCTGAACCTCTGATTGATCACCTGAGGCAAGCAATGAGTCAGCCACAGGAGCACAGGTGACAGCAATTCACCTGTGCTGCTGGAAGGGGTGGAGCCTGACTCCACCTCTCCTAGATCCATTTAAGAGCTGACTAGAGTGGAGAAGGATTCTTTCTGGAGATTCATCCTTTGGAGTTTTGCAGTGAGTCTAGGATAGGGGTAAGTACTCTATTTATTCTCTTGGTATAATAAGCTGCTTAGCCAAGCTCTCTTATTTCATAGTTATAACACCTGTATATTCATTGATTATGCAACTGTTGATTCAGTTTAGCAAGTTCAGTCTTTTATTGAAATGTTTTTTTTTAATCCATTATCACTTAGTCATTGCAATCTAAGTATTAATTTTAATAACTGAGCAGGTAAGTTGCATTTTTTATTACTTCTAATTCATGATGTCTTAGCAGATCAAGAACAGTGCCGCTTCTTTATGAGGGTTCCCTGTGACTGCAAAGAAGAAAAAAATCCAGTGGAAAATTGCTTTCCTGTTTGCTGGAAAGTCTCATACATTTTTCTCATATTGACTAAAAGCCCTAGTGTCTCTTCCCACACCATGGCCCTTTTCTTCCTCTCTCTCTTTTGCAGATGCTAAGTTGCACAATTAAAAATCTTGTATGAAGAATAAAATGCATGCTGTGGATGCATGCTATGCTGCCTAGTATCGGCATATTGGTCTACATTATGTGCTGGTTTGGGATAGGACAGAGTTTTTTCTTCTGTGTTTCCTGCTATGTTTTGGATTTGCGAGGAAAGCCATGGTAATAACACACCAGTGCTTTAGCTGTTATTGAGCAGTGTCTACACAGAGTCAGTTCAGCTTCAACCTCAATGATTGTTTGAGTGAAAAGATCAAAAAAAATTAGATACCAGAAATAACATTACAAGGAAATAAGTAAGAAAAAGAACATATTCAGGCCAGGCTCTGAGTAATCTAATCTAGGTGTAGATGTCTCTGTACATTGCAAAGTAGCTGGACTAGATGATCTTTAAGGATCTCTTCCAACTCAAACAGTTCTATGATTCTATGATATTAGAAACAGATAAACTAATGTTATGAAGAGATTTTTTCTCTATGAAAGGATAGTAGCATTAAGACACATGGATTTCTGGATTTGGCAGCGTAACAGGTACACACTGGCTGACTTTTGAATGCCCACTCAAGCACTCTTACACATCCACTCTTCAATAGGATAGGGATAGAAAATAAGACAGGAAAGATTGTGGATCCAGATATTGACATTATTAACTTAGAAGTTACCATCGTTCCCTCTCAGACATTTCCTAGATACTGAAAATTCCCTATACCTAGACCCTACAAGACCTCACTATTTTATAAATTTAAGGTTTTTGAAGTACTTATGTTTAAAACTGTCACAAATGTATCCACATCAGTCCTCCTTCTCGGACTTATAACGTTTCTTACTGCAGAATCAGTTATAATAAAAACACTTCGGCATGTGGAAATACATGCACAGTGTGTGCAAGTTAATTTAAATGTCAATAGGTGTTTTTTTTGTTTTTCTTTTTTGATTACTTGTTCATTTTATTTCCCAGTAGCAATCAGATAGTCTCCTCAAAGATAAATAATATTCTAAAAACTGTAGCTTTGAGGTGCCAGCTTCTCAGTTTTACAGATATGTAATGATAGAGAAAAGGTGTGTTCGAGCACTTGATGGTTCACAGTAAAGAATTTTATTAAAATCAACCCTTTTAGAAGAGAAGCGTAACTTGTTATTATATTTCTACCCTCTTTATGCTGTGAATAGCTCTGTACTCTATTCAATAATAAGGCTATCAGCCCTCAGGATGACTATTTATAACTGTTTGTAGCTGAAGCTATGTTTTCTGCACTGCTGGTATTATGTCTCTTTACCAACGCAAGTAGGACTGAAAAGTGTGAAAGACTGCATAGTTCTCTAAGAGACCTCTACACCCTGGAAATTCTAAAATTGTCAGTTCTCAGCACCTGGATTATGACTTTTTATTTCCCTAAGGTAAAAGTGACAGTTTCTACATGGCATATGGCTTTTCTGTTATAAATACACCTAGAATTTTACAGTGAAAGTAACCAAAGGAAATTATTTTCACTCCCAGTAAAACAATGAAAATGCAAAAACCAATGTTGGCAAATTCAAAGGAAAAATGTATCCTAGCATCAATATTGAGTCTACTTTTAGTAAAAATCTGTCATTTTTCCAATATCAGTTATGGTCTTCTGAAATGCAGAGTTTCATAAGAATTCTCCAGAATGATGTGTTTTGTGAATGTTTTTATTGAACATAATTAGAAGTACTGATAATAAAGTCTGTGCCCAGGTCTTCAGGTGAACTGTTGTGTAACACCAATTGAAACAATAAAATCGTAAGAGATGAAAGAAAATACAAGATGAGTGATGGCGCTTTTTCTGCTGAATTCTGACTTCAACACATGTAGGACTTGGTCTGATAAGCTGACGTCATACTAAAAATACCTTAATGATTGGCAGTTTGTTATGTTGGCAGTTCAGTATCTAAAGCGTAGGGATATATTAGGTTAGTTGAAACACTGAACTAATGCAATTTCCTGGTTTGTTTATCAGAATTAGCTCCCGTTCTGTTGTTTTTTTGCAGAAGATTGTGAAAATTTAAGGGAAACATTGTAGTTTTTTGTACCAGAGTGATGAAATTGAGAATCGGAGACTGGAACAAATCTTCTCCTGAGGAGTGAGAGATTACTTTTTCCACACATTCATTTTTTTTCTCTGGAAGTAAAATCAATGCTATTTTAAACAGAAATACAATATGAGCTGTTGCAATTAGAATGCATTTTGGAAGGTTTGAAGAGACTGAACCATTTCTTGATTTCTGAGTCCTGGGTATTTGCCAATGTACTGACCATGAGTGTGACTGGCTGGAGAACTTCTCTGCTGAGTGTCCCAGTTAGGGCAGTATAGCACATGTGGAAATTTAAGAGTAATTAATACTCAAATCCTTTTGTGTGAATAGGCTATCAGAACCCTAGGCTAAAATTTCTCTGTAGCTCAACAAACTATTTTTAATAGTTCTTGTACTGATCATACTTGAATTACTAGAAATAGCTATACAATCAGATGATGATAAAACTGACAAAGGAATGCAATGTGACTGACACTGAGTAGCACAGCAGGTTTTGCGCTGCATGACAGTACCACAGACTTTATTGTTACAGTTCCCAGCAATGATGAAGGTACTGTAGAACATCTTTTATGGATAATTTGAATTCTGCAGCATTGAGAAAGAATGACTGAAGTCCCATCATAGGTAGTTATTTTAGCTTTTGTTTCTCCGGAGACTGGATTATGTTGAATGGTGAAGGGGGGAAAAGAAAACAAATGTTATTGGACTAATTCCTAAATTCTAATGTGAGTTATCTGTATCTCCTCCAGGAGTGTCTTTTTCCACTGACAACATAAAATAAACAAAGACTGGTCATGACATTCCTATTTGAGTTAAATTCTGTAGGTGACTGCATAGTCAGTGCCTCCTTTCCAACCTTAGCCTCTGTCTTCCCTCTGGAAACAAAGTGTTCATCATTTTCTTCCTCTCTTGTTCCTCTCTGTGATAAATACATGAAAAAGAAGAGCATTCCATTCAAAAAGCAGAGTCATCCATGAAAGTTTTAACCCATGATACTGGCTGTGCATAGTGAAAATTAAGTGAAATTGATTGTATTTTTATACCACAAAGAATCACTATTTTATTTTAAAGAGGATAGATTCCAAATTAATCAGCTGGTGTATATTTGATTTGTAATAGCTCAGCAGTGAACAATGTTTCTTCTCAATGTTCAAAAACAGATGGGTTTTCAAAGGTGCTGCATGTTTCTATCTCTTACAGAAACTGTAAGTCATTTTCATAATATCATGCTGGCATAGAAACATATGTTATAAAAGATCAGAGTGGATTTTTTGTTCAGAAATCATTTCTGTTGCCAAAGAACAAAGAGTTTGGAAGAGGGAACTGAAAATGTTATTACTTTGTGGCTTGCTATATGGTATCTATTCCTAACATGTTAACCATTCGTAAGAAAGGAGAAGAATTTTAGAGGGATTCTTCTCCTGGCTTTCCTGGGCATTATAACTTCTATACATTTATTTGTATTTTCTAGGTTAAATCATAGAAATTGAGTGAAATATGCCTCACGTTAGGTGTATAACTAATAGCAAATGTTCAGCTTAACTGTATGCCTTGTTGCCAGCATCTCTCTTCAAAATCAGGTTCCTGTCGTTTCACAGAATCACAGAATTGTAGGGGTTAGAAGGGACCTCTAGAGATCAAGACCACCCCCCCTTCCAAAGCAGGTTCCCTACACCAGGTCGCACAGGTAGGCATCCAGGCAAGACTTGAATATCTCCAGAGAAGGAGACTCCACAACCCCCCTGGGCAGCTGTCACCCTCACTGTAAAGAAGTTCTTGCACACATTGGTGTGGAACTTCCTATGCTGCAGCTTATGTCCATTTCCCATTGTCCTGTCTCCACGTACCACTGAAAAGAGACTGGCCTCACCACTATGGCCCCCACACTTCAGATATTCATAGACTTGGATCAGGTCCACTCTCAGTCTTCCTTTCTCAATGCTGCACAGACCCAGTTCACTCAGCCTTTCCTCGTAGGAGAGATGCTCCAGGCCCTTCACCATCTTCATGGCCCTCCGCTGGACTCTTTCCAAGAGATCCCTGTCTTTTTTGTACTGGGGAGCCCAGAACTGGATGCAGTACTCCAGATGAGGCCTCACCAGGGCAGAGTAAAGGGGGAGGATCACCTTCCTTGACCTGCTGGCCATACTCTTTTTAACACACCCCAGAATGTCATTGGCCTTTTTGGCCACGAGGGCACACTGCTGGCTCATGGCCAACCTGTTGTCCACCAGGATGCCCAGGTCCCTCTCTGCTGAGCTCCTCTCCAGCAGCTCATCCCCCAGCCTGCATTGGTGCATGCAATTATTGCTCCCTAGGTGTAAGACTCTACACTTGCTTTTGTTGAACCTCATCTGGTTTCTTACTGCCCAGCTCTTCAGCCTGTTCACGTCTCACTGAATGGCAGCACAGCCTTCAGGAGTGTCAGCCAATCCTCCCAACTTTGTGTCATCAGCAAACTTGCTGAGGGTGGCCACTATCCCCTCATCAAGGTCATTGATGAAGATGTTGAACAAGACCGGACCCAGCACAGAACCCCTGGGGGGCACCACTGGTTACAGGTCTCCATCCAGACTCTGCACCACCAATGATGGTTTCATCTCACCACATTCTCTCCACTATATGTAGAAGGTACTTGGGCAAATGACTGGGAGTTATCTTGATTAGTGATGAGGGCAGCCGCTCCAAGGCGCAGTTTCTCCAATATTTTGATGCTATGATCAGTACATTTGTTGCACTTTCTTACCTGCAAGACAGTGAGATAGCCTTGTGTAGATGGGTACATATGGAGCTGTAAACATGCAGTTATGGAAACAGAATGTTGTCCAAGCGGTGTTGAAGAAAACAATACCAACCGGGGAAGTTTTAGAGTAACACTTATAAAGAGCAAAGATTACAATATAGAGATGCTGCTGCTTTGTCTCCCCAGAAGTTTTCCAGCTTCCACTCTTCTTAGAACAAATTACAAGATCATAGTAGATTTGTTTCATAAAAGAGAGTACAAGAATGATACTTAAATATTGATTATTTCAGTCTTTTGCCATTCTTTTTCTCTCCTTACACGGATTTCAGGCTTTTCAAATATGTTCTGTTTGATATTCTCGTTTCACTTCCTTTCTTTTATTATCCCAGCTTTTATTTTGGCATCAATTCTGTTTTAGCTTCACTGGAAATAAGCACAGTGGGAAGCAAATTCTCTGAGACAATCACTGTCTGTTCCACTTGCATAAAAAAGCCTAGCACTTATTATTTTTTTTTTATGTAACTTTTTTTTTTATGTAACTTTAAGTTTGATACATTGGAAGTAAAAGTGAAAGATTGTGTGAACTTTATTAAGGTTGCAATGGCAGTCTTCTTTTCCCCACTGTTACTGCGCAGGATGACAAAAGTAAAATGTTACGCTTGCACATATCCTTCAGCACCCACCAAAAATGCAATTGGATTTCAAAAAATGTTATTAAAGTGACAGGGGTCACTTGTAGGGTCACTTGGAGGAGAGAAGGGTCCGGGGGCACCTCACTGTGGCCTTCCAGTACTTGAGGGAGCACATAAACAGAAAAGGGAATGGCTGTTTATAAAGGTGGATAGTGATAGGAAAAGGGGATTTAGGTTAGATATTAGGAGGAAGTTTTTCACATAGAGGGTGGTGACACACTGGAACAGGTTGCCCAAGGAGGTTGTGGATGCCCCATCCCTGGAGGCATTCAAGGCCAGGCTGGATGTGGCTTCAGGCAGCCTGGTCTGGTGGCTGATGACCCTGCACATAGCAGGGGGTTGAAACTAGATGAACATTGTGGTCCCTTTCAACATAAGCCATTCTATGACTCTATGATTATTCTTATTTTTGCCACAGGACTACACCGAAATATGAAATATCATATCCCACATTTTTAAAAATGCAATAGACTCATATTCATGAAGTCATCAATGGTTTTTGTAAATAAGACTCCTTTCTCTGCTCCAGATACTTTCATGGAAGATTAAGAACACAGCATGTTTAGGAAATGATGCTTAGCTGAGGAAATGTAGATGAGCAGTATAAAAATCTGCTGAAGCTATCTGCTATCAATCATCAAGCTTATATATCAAAATAGTAAAATAGAATCTGAATATTGGAAAAATTAATTTGGAGTGTAATTAACAACACTGATGAATGCTTAGCTGTGACACATCAAAAAACATGCTGTTCTTCAAAGCTTATTCAATATTCTTTTTGTCTGAGATAAATTTATTAACACTAATCTTGGTGCAAGTGAAAAGAGTCAAACTCCTGGAATGTGAATTTTGAAGCCCTCATGCAAATCCTTTCCAAGTCAGTAGGCGTTTTTTCATTTACTTGGAGGGTGTATAACATATGCCCTGATTCTCTGCTCCTCAGGTGCTATAAAAAGGCTGAGAATGTCATGGGCTTATAAGCAGTGTAATACACTAAACAGTTGCTTTAGTATACTACATTTGTCATTATCTTAATCTGTTTTGCTTTCTTAATATTGAATGTAATGTACATCCCCATTTAAATGCACTAAATGGCATTATATACTGTTAAGAATAAATTGCGAGTGTGTATTATTGCTGGAAGTAAACCAATTCAGTAATAACCTCCTGTTGCTTTAACACTCCACATGATTGCACATTGTTTCTATTTCCAACTTATTTTTCATAGTCCTCCTACAAAGTACTTTATAAAGATACACATATGATGTTTTTGAGGGGGCTGCTGTCACAATAAAAGATATGTTAGAATGAAAGTTCCTGTATTTTAATTAAGGAAGATTAAGGAAATTTATTCCAGTATAAGAATTTGGCTGTAAGAGTTCACACTGTATTATATGGGCAAAAATTTTAATAAACAGAAAATTGTAGCCCCTTCTGATACCAGCTTTCATATTCCAGTCAATACAATTTCAGCAGTAAGTAGTAACCCTCTGGATCAAGAACTGATGTGTATTTTGTACCCTTAATTTTGAAAGTAAATAATTTTAAAAAGTTTTGGTGTAACTTTTAGACTTCTCCAGAATGTGAGACTTGGTAGAAGCATGTACAGTGATGAACAGTGTTTAGACACCTTTGTCTCCAAGAAGACTGGAAAGCAGATCCACCAAGATGAATAAATACTTCTTTTGAGTGCTGCTCTATAATGTTTGCTCAGTCTTGAGGGACTTTGCAGATGGAATGCAACAAATGTCTCTCCTGTTCTATGTATATTGCTCATGAGAAAAGGAGGTTATTCTTCTGTTTCTAGAAATTGTATGTGAAATATTTCCTTTATTTAGATAGAACATCATTAAGGATCTGAGCAGACAAAATGATATCATGATTTTGCTTTCTATCTGTCTGTATCATGATTGAGGATGATGGAGTAGAGGTTGTTCTCATTAAACGTTTGTAGAAAAATCTCAGTGAAGGATACCCCATGATCTCTTAGGCATCCCAGATATGATTTTATTTATCCCAGATAGTAAGATATGATGGAGAATGCCTGTGAGATTTTTATTTATGCTCAGTTCATGAATATGGTTTGAATATGCCTCACTGCCTCATTTGATTAATGAAATCTGGATTTCTTTATTCTTCCTGATTTACTGTGCAGTCTTAAGTGTTGATCATTGTAACAATGCAGCATTATTTGTCTCTTCTTAGAGATTTTAATATACTTTAACTCAAATAGTAGAGTGGATTACAAATGTAATTGGTGATTACCTTAGCAGAATGGGTAGTAGAATTTTCCCTGTTCTGCAGTGTAGGCAGTGAGGCGGCACAAGGATATCAACCTCTACCAGTATTGTGTGATTTAGGTGGTCAACTTCAAAATTTTGGCTTCATTTTTCAGAAAACTGTTTTCCATCGTTCTAATTTCAAATACATTTGAATACATTTGTTTGCACTTCAGTACTGAGTGACCTTGTGAAATTGTCTTTGAGTATTACATCTGGGGTACCTTTCTCCTCTTATAAAAGTTAGTCACGATGTTTCAATCATCTAATCTTTCTAATAGCTCATTTTGACATAGATAGTACTGAATTATCTGGTGTCATTTTCATATCCTGAAAATTACTGAATATTCTGACATGAGACAATTTCTATTAAATCCCATTTTTCTGGGATTCACACTGCAAGTTGATTTGGAATAGAAACACTCACATTCCTTAGTTTTCTTAAATTCTTGTGGCTCTATCAGTATTTTCCATAGATTTTTATTTCTTATTAATAATTTATGCTGACTATGATTTCTAAAATTTCTTTTGGCACTGACTTCTGTGGAATTATTATGCATTAAATTAGAAGGTAATTCCTCTTTCAAGAAGAAATTAATTTTAGCAGCACTTTCAATCGTACACATACATGTGCTTATTTCTTAATTTATATATATTAAGAATATACACATTTTTGAGATACATTAATTCCGAGGTAAAATAGGACTGTAATGCAGTAACATGTTTACTTTCAAGGTCCATTGATATTTCTACAATCTGCTTATCTCTGCATAGTTAGAGGAAATATGTGTGTCTGACTTAGACAACCCCATAATTACTTTGGAAACAGCAAGCATACATGCTTTAATTTAACTAACAATCCAATATCTACATTAGAACAGTCTCAAAACTGCTTGTTCTGTTTTGTTTTTCCAAAATCATTCACGTTGCAAATTTTTTCAGCAGTACATAATCTTTAGTTTTCATGTGGGGCAATTACTACAATATTAATTCACATTATATTTCATGTCTGAATCCTTGCCAACATTACAATCAAGAGTTATTGTGTGAGTTTGTCAGCTTTTATGCTGTGAGATCTTTTCATTCACTCTTGCTCCAGAATGTGTGCAAATCCCTGTGTTTGTTTACCTAAGACAATATATTTTTGATTTTTTTGCAAAGTTTTGGGCATTCTATAAATCAAATTTCAATGACAGTAGTTTTGTCTTTTGGTACCAGTGTAGCTATTTCCAAAATCTTTAGCTTATTGATTCTCCAGAGTATACACTGAATTTCATTTAGTTGACTCAAATAACAGTGAACAAAAAATTACTTGGGATATAGATTAAGACTTTTGTTTAATCTTTATGGAATAGCACTGCTGAAATAATTTTATCGATGTAAAGTGTATCCTATAGAAATTTAGATCATGGTGTGTATAGATGGCTTTCCTTTCTTGGTCTGGCATGACTGTTGTCAGGAGGGTGTTCAGAGAATACTGAGATTTCAAGAGAAAATTCTAGTTGTCATAAAACCCTCTGCCAGTATGAAAAAGAATTCTGTACACTGTAGTTACCCTAACAGTCTGGTGTGAATGGAATTTCTTGTTTGTTGGATAGCTAGGGATGTCTCTGTGTCAATGTGTGCTAGTATTAGTTGGGATAGTGCTGGGACTACTAGTGGGTTGGATTTTTGAAAGGACTCCACCTTATAATTTCCCCTGTACTGTGAGAGTTCTGCCGACATCACTGGCAGCAGACTGGGTTACAAATAAGCCAGGGAGCATATTTTCCATTCCTTCTTTCCCTCTTTCCACCCTCTCCTCTTCTTTTACTTCTTTTTATTATATCAATGTATTTTTTTCACTTTTGCAGTAAAAATATTGTTCCTCAGCATCTGCCATCTAGCAGCATCAGAGCAGTTAAACAAAATGAAACCAAACCAAACAAAAAACAAAAAAAAAACAAACAAACAAACAAAAAAAAAAAAAACAAAAAACAAAAAACCAGAAGATCCTGTTACAAAATAGCTAATATCAAAGGGTAATACAAGTTTAGATTTATTATGTGCTTGAGCAAGCTTTTCAGCCTACAGTCAGAAATTACTGTTCTTGTCAGTATACAAGGCAAAGATAAGCTTGTTCTCCTTTAATTTGGAGCAGCCAACTAGTCTCAATCAGCAATGCAGAATCTGAGTGAATAGATAGAACTGAAGATAAATACAAGCAGAGGATCCCAAATTGAGCAATGCTTTCATAAGTTATAAAAACAATTTTAAAATCAATTTGTCATTTGATCAAATTGCACTTCAGGCTTTGGAAGATAGAATCAAAATGCTGAGTCCACTTGATGAGTTAAAATCCTGCTAACAACAATTCTGCAGCTTGAATCCTATAATATTTCTATTGTATGTTCAGGATGGTTCTGAAATACAAGCTCTGCACCACAGTACTTTGTCAAATCATTTGTGATGATTGCCTTTCTGAACTTCTCTGAAGGGGTTTTTTAAGTACTTCTATATGAGATGATTGATCATGGTTTCACTTGTTAAGATGTGTGTGTGCAACTTGTCATGAAAATGGACAGTACATATATTGCCATAGCAGCTTGCCTGGAAAAAAGCAGCATGACTTTAAACCACAGTTGTGAGTGCTCTTTGGGTTTTTGACAGTTTCAGATTCCCACATCCTATCCTTGCTTCAGTGGTGTGTTTACTGAGTTACATCAGAACTCCTTCCCTCAATTCCCTGCAAGTTCTATAAGAGGAGATGCTATCATTTGTTTCTAATTGCTACCCCATTAAACTGCATCATGGGTATATATTATTTTGGCTTTCCTAGTCTGCACTGAGTGAAGAGGAATAGTCTTGGGCTGCATAATTGCTCTGAAAGTCATGCTTCTTATTTATTTCCATGGAAACTACCACAGATACGAAGAGCACAATAATATTAATGAACAGAAAAAATTCTTAGCTACCAAACATTATTTTTCAGCACTGTCACTACCATTAGTTATGAATTTTTCCAGAAATTAAAAAGAGCCACTGTTGAAACTCACCACCCACAATTTTACTGTGTTCACATACACTTTTGGTCTCCATAAATGTTCGACAGGTGTTGATGAATGTCAATGGATGTCATTTCTTCCACGCCTTTGCATCATATGCACCTCCACATTAGACATCATGCTACCAGACTGCCCCTCTGCTGCCATCTGTCATGAAGCAATGACATGAGACGGAATATTGGTGGGAAGGTTCATCTGCTGCCACACCACCAACATCAGCCTCTGACACTGTGGGCCAACATAATGAAATGAAAGAGGCATTACTTTCATAGCAGCCCATGAAAAATGTACAGTATTGTTAAAATATAAGTAACAAAACATTTTATTTTTTAATGTTTTTCTTAAAACATTAAAAAAAAAAAATAAATGGAAGAACAAAAACAAAACTAGTGGAATATTTGACCCTGTTTTTATGAAACAATTTCCTCAGGATGGTCTGATATCAGTGGTTGCAATTCTCAGTGAACTCTCAAAGTGCTCTTCTGTTTTTGCTGATATTTTATTCTTTCTGTGCTTTATCCTTGAAAACAGTTGTTCTGATGTGTGCGTACTGCCAAAAAGTGATGACACAAATAAGGTGAGATTGTGAAGGGAAGGATACTTTTCTCTGCTAAGATAGGAACTGTAAAAGTTTGGTGAAGAGACATGAGCAGTGTTATGAGTTGAATATTTGGTTGCAACTCTACACACATTTCATTTGAAAACTTGAAGGTAAGGTATTTGTATCAACTGAAAGTTGTGTCACAAGCATAAATTGATTTTTTCAGTAATCTTGAAACCTATTCTCAAATTCCTTCATCAAAATAGAAAGCATAGCCATGTGTTCTTTGTTGCTCAGAGCCCTGTGTTTAGCCAGTGTATCAAAATGCATACAATTATTTGCCATCACTTGAGTCAACACTGTATAGTGCTGCTCTCCTCATGCCCTGCTTTTAGTTGACACAGTGTTAATAGTCTGATTATAACCATAATCACTGATGGTTTGACTGTTGCTGAGTGATGGGTGTGTGCCAGGAGCCACTCTAGAGGGAACAGCTGCTGGCTTTATAGAGTGAGGAGTGGGGCAGGCTGCATTGTGAGCTGTGCTGAGCCACATGTGGCCTGCAGGCCCTGAGTTGACCATGACTGAACTATATGCTTCCTTTTGCAGTTTCTGTATACGCAGGGTAAAGGCCACCTTGGACCTAACTGCACATTTAGCGATCTGCACAACCATCAGGGAGGGCTGAGACTTTCTTCAGGAGGAAAGACATAGTAAGAACAGTGAGAGAAGAGGCAGAAGAGTGCAGAACAGTACTTCTTTCCATCCGGAGGCAGGGCTCTTAAGAGTCACCTCCCAGCTGTTTAGTGTCCCTGTTTTGTGGAGTTCAGAGGCCAGAGTCCTTCCAAAATCTTATGCTTTGAATCTAGGATACCGGTTCAGATCCCACCTTGTTAGATTGAAGTGAAAATAACATTCTAGGTTCAAACACAACCAACAGTTTTAATGAATATCTCCATACTAAAATTGTGTAATAAAGTATTGGCGCTCTCACAATTATGACTGTCTAAGCTGGGTGGCTAAACTACGTGACTTAATAAGAAATTGAAATAAGATGTGTTTTACCTAACAACTTTGTGAAAGAGAAAGAAAAGAGAAATTGAGCTGTGGGGGAGAAAGAGACAGAGAAAGAGATCACCAATCTGGGTTCCAGCACTGAACCAGCTAATGTGGCTGAGTGAGGTCCTCAGTCTGTGAGAGTCCCCATCCAGAAGTTCCAAAGTCTCAAAGCCTCCCCATGCTTCTCTTGGGCATTCTTTTATGCTGCCTAGACTTAGGGGGTTAATCGTCACCAAGTTGGCCATAAAAAAGTTTGCAGTCAAAACTTTGCAGTAAACAAGAGATTTTAGGATAGAGCAAGACCCTCCTGTCTACACAGTGCTCCCTCCTCTGACCAGGTCTTCAGCCTTTAATCTGTTGTCATGGCAATGATCTCATCTTTCAAGTGAGAGATGAAGTGTGCTTTTTTTTTTTTTATTTGCTACACCAGCCTCTTACTTAGAAGCTTTTATTCCATACTTTTCTTCCTGCAGAGATATACCTTAAATAGGAAGCATGGGAGAATTTCAGTGGATCATTACATAATCCCTAGAGAAATATTCTCCTCCACTTCTGTTTCTGTATGGAAGGATAGTTTTGTGTGCAGTGCAGAATGGAAGCTTTTCAGTGCAACTTGAATACTTTTCTTGTGCAGGTGTGTAATTTTGCTTAACCTGAGACATAATACATATTTTCAATGAAACTACATTGAACTGCATCTCTGATTGTATGGTCCCTACTGCATGTATGTATAAATATTTCAAAACTACGAAGCAGGAAGCTGGTGAGCAAAGATTTTGCTAAAAGTTATTGCATAGTAGTATTTCTCCTTCTATTCAATTAATAATGTGTTTCTCTAACACTGTTGGAAAAAAAAAAAAATAAACACTTTTTGCAATCATATGCTCTGTGCTAATAATACTCTGTTCTGGAATTATATTTTAGTTTTTATGTATTTAGCATACTGGAAAATCAGATTATTTGTATACACATTAAATGAATGCATTCTCAATTATAATACAATTATGTTGTTTACAACAAGTGTAATTGCTAAAATCATGATAATATAGTAATTCTGCTTTCAAATCAAGATATTCTAGAGTTGAAGTAATCTAAATACTTAGGTCTGTTATTTTTTGTGTTTACTGTATGGTATGAGATTAACTTCTTATGCCATGCAAAATCACAAGAGATTTTTCAGTATAAGATTTTATGCTGTAAGATAATTCATTACTTTATTGTCCAGTGTCTGCATCATTTCTATTGTATAAGAATATATTAAATCAATAGGCATATTTCCTGCTAGTAAGTATATACAGTATCCCTACTCATCTGCCTTGTTCACTACATACACAAACTGAGGAATGCTTTTCTTTAAAAACATGTTTCAATGTACTTTTAATTATACATTAATCTTATAGCAAATATCTTTAAGTTCACAAGGCTATTTCTTGAATTATAAAGATAAGATGACAAGGAGTGTTCTATGATGAATATTCCTTTTTTTACATAGGGTGCTTGCTCTTCTAATTTTCCTTTGGGAACATGCTGCTCACACCTGTGATGTCTGTTTACATCTTATTTTTTTATTTACCATGTAGATGTGATTTGAGATATTAATAAAGATATAAAACATTGAATCTTTTTTCCACAGAATTTCACTAACATATGATATAGGAAAAATACACTTTCCTGAATTCTAAATGGCAAAAAAAGCTTTTGATTAGCCTGATGACCTAGAACTGAACTTGGAATAAAACTGAAAATGCTGGAGGAAGGATATGTTCAAACTAAGTGCATGTGGCTTTCCATCAAAAATATATTGCTATTGACCTGATGAACCCATTCTCATTCCAGCTGAAAGTTGAAGGTGGGGTATGGACATCCTTATGGAGTGTGTGAATTGCATTCATTGTTCTCACTAGTAGAAGAAGAAAAAAAATGATTCTACAGCTCTACTCAGTAACTAATGTTTGTATTTTCAGAATTCTATTTATATTTTGAATTTCTCCTGTTGCCAAATTTACTTGAATCTGGCCTATAAATTAAACATAGTAGGAAGCAGGGAGGGGGCTGACAGATAAGATGAATGGATAAAACATTCAAATGCATAAGCTTCATTTCCTCAGAAAAATAGAGTAAAAGAATGTCTGCATGTACTTGTTTAAGGGCATACTTACCAGTAGTTTCAGAACCAGCGCTAGTTCATATTAAGAGAGCAGATGCAGAACAAATCACATGGTAAAGGCCATTAAATTTCTTTTTATGAGATGTGATTTTGAACTATTGCCACCCATGGGACACAAGAAAGAAACTGGTAGGGAAAAATGAGAAAAAGTCCAGTTCTGGAACAAAAGACATGTGAGAAGAGCACAAACCTTGTGCAGTAGGGCTCCTGTCAGAACTTTCACTGGATGTACTAATGCCAGGGAGTTCACTAATAACAAGGGACTCAAAGGACTAAAGCTTGAAGTTTCAGAGGAAGAAATCAGTGGCAGCTCCTGCTAACCTCAGATGAAACTGCATTTGAGAGAAACTAGAATCCATGTAAATGTATGTTTTGTTCTCTTTATCTGTTAGAATGACAAGATCTTATTGGCAAAAGAAACTCCCTGCAAATGGATCCCAAAATCTTTTCCAAGTTTTCCAAGTATGTTGCATATCTAACATATGTACCCAAAACTTTCCAAGTTGCATGCAAATATTAAATCACAGCTTTCACTTGAAAATGATGTCATGTCTTGTTTTGTCATACTATTAATAGGATGAAATTCTTTAGACAGGTAGACTTAACTTCAGCGTGGCCATTTATTTGTTAGTACTTAAATTGAACTTAATGAACAAACGAGAAGCAAAAGAAGAGAGAGCTACCCTTCTGTTCAGAAAGATTGGACAGTTAAGACAATGAGGGATATGGATTAGAGGACATGGTGATGAGCTGATTAATGGACTAGATGATCTTGGTGGTCTCTTCCAACATTAATGATTGTACGATTCTCAGATAAAGAACCTTGTTTAAAAGTGTAGCTTCAACTAGGCCAAATGCCATAAATGATTCATCTCGCCCAAGGACACAGAAAAACTGAGTGGTACAGCTGTGATTAGTGCAGACTCACCAAATGGTGGTGAGGACTGCTGAATGCCTTTCTCCCAGTGGCACAAAATTACTGTTGATTAACTGGGATACTTTTGAAGCAAGCAGTTGAGATTTTCAGACCAAATGATGTTGAAAGAAGACAGAAAGAAACTATGTAAATTAGCCTTCAGCCAAGACACCGACTTTCACCTCTATACTGTCAGAGCAACAATGCCACTCTTTAGATAAGACAATAATACTGTCTCATCCTCAATAGACTTAAACACCTGGCATGGATACCACTTCATTAGCAGCTCAGCAGGAAGGCTGATATCTGCTGAGTTTCTACTTGAGTGTGCTCTAGAGGGATTTCATCTGAGCACTGAGTCAGCCTGATGCTAAGTACCTTTTGAGATCTGAACTCACAGCTTGAAGTGGCATAGGTACAAGTTCAATAGTCATGGTTAGGATGTTATTTCCATTTTAAGGGCTTCATTTCTGATGCTTATAACTTTCCAAACCATTAACCCCTGGAAAGAGCTTTTTCATACATCTCATATCGAGCTGAAATACTTAAAAAGTTTGATTAAATAACAATTTGGTTGCTACTAAGGTATCTGAATATAAGGTTAAAGGGGAATGACGAAGAATTTTATATCACGCAGCTTATGCATTACAAGTAACTTTTGTTTCTAGAAATAATCAGTTTAATTAGTGATGACGCAATTCAAGCTACCACAAAGCTTCTATCTCTATCAGATAACAATTACCCCAAATACGCTTTGTGTCATGGTTTTATGATTTTTGGTTAATGGTATTCCCCATCATAACATCATGTAGTGCACTGGGAGTTTAACTGTTAATGCTCAAGTTCCAGGTACTTGTCTGGAAGAGAAGAAGAACTACATTCCCCAGGGGGCTTTGTGGTCAGCAAGGAGATATAACTCCTAGCAAGGTCACCTAATCTTCTTCTAATCACCTGCTCTTCTTTGTTGACTCTTCGTCTCCCTGCTGCTCAACTGGACCGTACATCACACCTCAGCATTGTGGTGAGGCCTATCTACCTTTTGGACATTCTCTCTCTCTCATTATATTTGATTTAATCGCTTCAATTCTAGTTATATTGTATTATGGTGTGTTATCTTGCATTCCAATAATATATTTAGTAAATTAGCGATTCTCCTCAGATCATTGCTGCTTCTTAATTATTTTGGGATTCCCTATTCCCTTTTACCGGAGGCACGGATTTTGCAAAATCCCTTCACCCAGCTTGTCACAGAATTGGGTCAAACCAGCCTGTAAACCATTGACAACTTTGGCTTGTCAAAAGAGGCACATTTTTTTGTTGTCTTTTCTTCTTTTTGTGTTAAAAGAACTCACTGGAAAAAAAAAAAAACAAAAAAAACAAAAAAACCAAAACCAGAGGATACCTATTTTGCTAGAGAAGGTGAAAATTTCTTTGCAAACAAACTAAAAATACCCTGTGAAAAAAATGTCTGGGAACAGATTTTAGTCCTTCATTAAGATAAATAGTAGAACTGTTTTTATATTATTTTTGACAAATATTATTATTTGTTTTCTTGTATTCTAACAGCAGGAGAGCCTGAACACAATACATTCTATAGTCTCAAACTATCCAAAAATTCCAAGAGTTTCTCTAAATTCTTTTGGAATTAAAACAAATGAGAAAAACCTTGTTTTTAATTTAGGATTGCTGAAGATCAAGGTATGCACCCAAAAATGGGTAGAGAAGACCAAACGAAAGTCTGAAAAAAAAAGAAAAAAAATTTTTACTAGGCTGCTGAAGAGAAGATAGCTCTTATATGCTACCTCTCCATCTGACACCACCAGATATATAATTCATTATATACTCCACAGTCCTTCCTGCCTGTTTTCCTGCATCTCCTCAGTCTGCCATGTGGCTCTTATGCTCCTTTCAGAGGTTATTTTCTATCCATCTCCTTGCACTGCAAATTGACAATTGTTTTGCCTGGAGGCATGGTGATGGTCTCATTAAAACACCCAGGAAGTCATGGCTCCTTTGTTATTAGCAGCTGCACTTCCACAAGATATTTGAAAAGGTAGTTATCCAGTTAGCAATGATCCTATCAATATTAATAGAGTGTGAAAATCATATTGAAAAAGGAAAAATTCATAGACTTAGTCTTTAATCATGTTTCCACATAGCAAGCAACTGAGACTCATTAGGCATGTAATATAAAATCACTATAATTTACAGTGCTGTAGGTGCATTCCTGAATCTTAATATACAAAGCTATTTAAAAACTACTGCAGCTTAGACTCTTATTCACTGCAAAACAAATGCACTCTTATCAGGTTTTCTAGCTATTTCTTGCTCTGACATCACAAGGCTACAGGCTTTAAAATGTGATCACTTATACAAATTAAGATGACCTCCTGGTGTGTTGGTGTCTGTACCTCTTGAAAGACAATAGTTATATACAGAAAGATATAGAGAATAGAATCACAGCATCTTCCTTCTTTGATAGGTACTTTGAAAGGTACAGGTGGCATTCAAAAGTGCTCTGGGAGGGAGATGCTGACAATTTTGTTGTGGATAGGTAGGACTGAGAAGCTCTTTGATTAACATGCTCCAGAGTAGCAGGCAGAAGGAAAGAAAATATGAGAATAGTCAAAGATATAACTTCTACTTTTAGGTCGAACTTTGTGAGGGAGAAGAGTTCACAAGCAAACTGGAGATGCAGAATAACGTGAGTTTATTTCCTGACTGCATGTGTACACCCCATTTCTCTATGACTCCTTGCTGATCAGTGGAAGGGAAAAAAAAGTTCCAGAAGGCACCTAAGAACTGTTACAGAAGGCATACCCAGAAGCATCTGGGACAAAACAGTGTGAGAGACATTAACTGAGGAAAAAAATGGCTGCTAAAACTCCTGGGATAATCATCATGGGAGAAACACTTGTTAACTTGCTCCCCAGAAAGTACAATTTAAATATGGGATACCCTCATTTTATGCATGTAGGAAAATTGTCATCCAAAACACATTAGCTTTCTCCAGTAATTAAAAAACAGAAAACAGATCCCACATAACCACTAGCTGAAAATCAGAAAATGTTTTCTTAGTGTAATCATTTATGATTTTTATAGGATTACTATGATTTAGCTTCTTATGCAATTGGAGAGGAAAAAGGAGAAATACAGAGATTAAGATGAAGATAATGAAAATTTTAACAATATTTTTTTCTGGACTACGCAACTTGTTAACCCTTCTGATGTTAGAAACAGTCTTGAGATGCACTCTCAATTGTCAATGTACAGACTGGGAAATAATTTTTACACTTGCCTTTTCATCCATTTTCAGTTTTGTGCAATAGTGGGTGGTCAGATAAAGTGAAAAAGATGCTACCTCCCCATATTCACTTGTAGCTTAGCACAGGAATCATAATCCTTTCTTGGCTTTTGATTTTGTTTCTGTATAAAAGTTTGCTGGAATATAAGTTTGTCCTGGATGGAAAACTATTAAATAATTCAAAACCAAACTCCAAATATTGTTCACAATTGTCCCTGTAGATACTGTATGTACAGGAATGCATTTGCACATTCTAATAGGCAACAAATTCCATATTTTTGGCACTGAGGTTGAGTGCATAGTCAGCCTTGAGCAATCAAAATTCAAATAGATTTATTCTTCTGCTATTATGGTCTGTTTTTCTTTTGTTGCTGACTGCTTCACTGACAAGCCAACATAAAAATCAGGTATTTTCACTCTGCCCACACTTTACAGTAAGTTATTTTGCCAGTGAACACATAGCCTGGTAGATTATGATAAGAGAAGGAAAAATGGTTTTAAATTAAAGGAGGATAGACTTAGATTAGATGTCCAGATGAAGTTTTTCACTGAGAGAGTGATGACAAACAGGCACAGGCTGCTTTGAGAAACTGGATTCCCTATACCTGGAAGTGCTCAAAGCCAGGTTGTGTGGGGCCCTGGGCAACTTGATCTAATCTTAATTCAGTGATTGGCAACTGCTCACTGCATGAGGGTTGGAACTAATTGATCTTTGAGGTCTCTTCTGACTCAAGCCGTTATATAATTCTATGATATGTTATTTTCAGAATGTGATTATAAGCTCCACAGTGTTTTGAATGGGTCACGATAGTTAAAGCTTTCCTTTTAGACATGCATTCTTTTTATATATATAAACATATATATATTATTTTATATGACAGGACACCCTACATGGGGCCTAAAGACAGGATACTTTATTGTAGAAGAATTTGAGTAAGTGGTTACCATTGATATTCCTTATTTCGAGATCTTCCAGATGAAATTACAAGATGGACAGTCTATTCTGGTAGACCACAATCCTTTCTTCTTGAAATCTTGTGATTTCCACCCAGCATATGAAAGGAAATATTCCTATCATGTGAGCGAGTTCTGCTGCCTGTTACTGAATGGTGGGACTATGTATTTCATTGTAGATTCTTGCTTTGGTGTTTTCTTGGAGTAAGTAGTGGTTATGGTAGCACAAGAATTAAGTAGAAAATGAAGCTTACTTAATTCCAGTTCTTACATGTAGATAATGCTGCTCTGGGGGGAAAGAACTGAAGAAATAAGCCCAGGATGGACATGTAAGAAACTGGAAAATATTTGTGTTGAATGGTTACGGAGAGTAAACTTCTGTGGACTAAAGTATGACTTTAAAATGTTGTTGTCTTCTAGATGCCTTGTTTATGAAATATTGGGAAAAGTGCTGAGATTTCTATAGCTCTAAGCAACATTTCAGAATGAGTTAAGTTTCCTTCTCAATATTCTAGTGTTTGGGAATGGAACTATTCTATTCTGAAACTATATGTGTAATGGAACTGCACTATTCTGATGAAAATATTTTTAGCTTTGAATCGTGATACACAACATATGACAGATTTACTGAGCTCTTTGAAGGTGACAGAACACAGTTGCACTTCAGAAAGGTGTTAAAATATAATGGTATTGAAAGAAGGGGGAAGGACAGAAACGTGGAAGACTTTTTTGAATAGTGTCAAACTTCTTTAGAAACAATTTGTGCTTCATCATAGTGTCTGTTTCTTCCTTGACACTTTCTGATGTATCATTTTTTGCTGTTAATTGCCAGTGAAAAGCATGGAGAAAGTGCATGGAAAATGTGGAGAAACATTCTTTGAGTATTAATTGCTGTTTACAGATACTGTCGCATATAATGCACATAGGCTTTTTTTGTGAGTGTTCACTAAAGCAACATCTCAATATGGTATTAACATTTAGTTTTTCTGTTTGCATATTTGATAAAAATTAAAATGTTCTTTCTCAATTTTCTTACAGTGATACTTAGAATGAGTGTTAGGCCAAAACTCTTACAAAACCAGAACTCTTGGATGTCTTTGGCTAACAATAGCCATGGAGGTGAAATCTATACTTGCATCTAAAAGGTATTTACATATGCAGTTGAAATAGTTGATGACATCTCTGCATAATATTCCTTGCTTTGTATAAAAGTAGTTTGAAAATACAGCTGCTCCAAAGTTTTCAATATTACTGAGAAATGACAGCTAAACAGGATAATTTCATTGTCTCCCTTTCTCTTTCATTGTTATTAATGAATGGTGACATAAAATGGAATTAAACTCAAAAGGAGAGTTTAAAGAATAAGTATAAAAATAACTGGCTTATGTTAATTAAAAATGAAATAATCCTCAGCCAGTAAGCTATTACATAAAATAAATAATAAATAAATATTAAATATAATAAATAATAAATATTTTCTTTTTAAGGTCAGAAAATTCGATGTTCAGCTATCATTCTGGCTTCTCTCTTAAAAATTATATATATATATATATTTGTTTATTTATTTGCATATTCTTCTGTAGGATTCCTGAACCACTGGTGTGCATTCTAGCCTTTCTTGATTTTGCTGGTAGTAACTTTGTATTATTACGAGACTGATTATAGCCCTAGTGATCAAAAATTCCTTGCAGTGTTGTGGCTGTTTACCCGGTGGGTTGTTCATAACAGTTTGCTTCCCAATAGTTTTAAAGAAATTGATTTACTAATCTTCCATATTCTTTTGTAAACTCTGTGATAGCCTGTGTTTTACAGGCAGATGGCATTTCTGCCGTCTAATTCTGGAAATGACTTTTCTAGAAATGCTGAACAACACTTTATTTTGCTATGTAGAATTATAATTATTTTGACCACTGAAAAACTGCCAAACTGGATTGTAGCTATGTTTTATCTTTTCAGTGGGCAACAGCTCTTCTTCTGGGAAAATGTTATAGAAAATTCTTGGCAATGAAATGTAAGACCCACTAGATTTCATCTGGTTCAAATTAATTTTTCAGGAGGATAGCTAGAACAAGGGTAAGCTCTGAGCCTCTTCTAAGATCAGATTGCTCATGAAACAAATTGTCTAGAAATTAACTGCGTTAATTGAGACCTGAATTCCTAGAAGTAGCAAAATACTGACAACATTCACCTGACATTCACCTGGAAAAACATCTTTTCTATACAAACCACTTAAGCCTTATTGGCTAGTAAGCTGCAATGATGCCACTTGGGAGGGCATTGTAAAAATAGTTACTTTTTGGTGGGGGGGAAAAAAAAAAAAGCAGGAGTCAAATTGTAGCAGACTCTCTTTGGAACTGAAACACAAGATCAGGAAAGAAGACAGAAAATTATTTTCCTGCTGTAGGGCATTGTTGTTCCTAGTCACCTGATCTATTGTAAATAGATTTAAGACAAACTGTGTTATTTTTCTCTTCCCTTCCTTTTTTTCTCTTACTTGTTACTCAACACTAGCCTTGAGGTGGAAAACTAAGTTGACTCTTATTGCACTAGTTAAGAAACTTCCCAATGCACAAGATGTATCCTCAGCAGTAAGATGGGTTTTCAAACTGAATATAAGCCTCCTATATGCCACACTAATAGATGTACACTAATAGATGCCTTTATAAAGTCATTAAAGAAAGAAATACAAAGAAGTGGCATGCATCAATATTTAATACACATAAAATTATGTTTCATTTCAACTAAAAGCTAAATAAATGCCTCACATCCAGTGTTGTGAGGGTGACATAATTCTGGAGGAAAAATTAGATTAATCATTCAGTATTTACTTCTGTTGTATACTGATTCATTTTCCATCTTGGTGTATTTGCTAAAAGCATCTATAAACTACAATCATTTAAAAATTTCAGAGCTTAAATTTCACAAGATTACCTTTAAGAACAAGCTCTCTCTCTAAAAAATAAAAAATTAAGATTTTTACATTGTACAATCATCAGCTCCCTCAAAATGAAAGATTAATCAAATTCTTGTGATACCACCTATAAACTAAGTCTATGCAACATTATTTAGCTGATTTAAGCCGTCTGTAACAACCTTTTTATATGCAGCTGGAGCACAATGAATCTGTTTCCAGGATTTCAATTTAGTTTAAGGAGTATATTTAATTTTAAGGTTTCAATTTAATTTAGGACTTCAGTAAGTGAAGAGTCTAGGCAGGATCACAAGATATAATGCTGAGCCAGAAGTTCAATGGGAAATCTCTCATTGACTTTAATAGTATGTATTTATGCTCATCATTATTTCATATTTATATAATTAATCATAACAGTAATAGTATATAACATTAGCAGATATATTGGGCTCTGATCCTGAAAAGACTTACATGGCACAGATTCCTGACACTTAGAGAAAATCCTCTGATCAAATGAGAGCTAAAACTAATCATTACTAACATTTTTTTTTTCCTAGAGACAGATGTTGTTTATAGAAAGACCATATAGAGAGTCTCCATGACTTCAGTAAGAGGATTAAGAACATGTGGAAGCATCTGGCTAATACAAGCAAAATCATTTGGTTAAAATTTCACATTCAAATGTTGTGATACAGACAGAAGTATTTAAGAAGCAATTTAGAATCTTATATGGCATGGATGTGTTATATTTAAAATAAAAATTTATGTTTTACAAGAAAACACAAAAGTACCATTTTTAATTTTTACGTGTGCTCTCCATCTAAGGTAGGAAAGAGGAGTTTTAATTGTTTCTTGTGACAATACTAATCTAACCAGAGCATTTTATTTTTATTTTTTAAGTTTATTTACATTTTTTACGTAGTTCCTATACCAGGTAAAGCAATTACAATGCACTACTTCTCCAGTGTTTTCTACTTCCTTACAAACATTCAGTGTAATGGCAGTAGTGACTTGCACAAATCCTTGAGAAGGAAGGATAGTGCACTCAGTCTGTATTTCTGTGTCCAAATGATTATTACGAGGATTGACGTAATAACTAATTTTTCATAGCTGTACCTCAAGTTTATAATGGAGCCCAAGTATAATGGAACACAAATTTCTTCCCAGATAGAAGTTCTAATGAAGCTTTGTTACCTACAGACAGAATTACAAGTATTCCCACCACAGCATGTCATTGTTACTACACTGCACTTTACTCTCCAATCTCTGTGCTAAGTGTATTTTCTTGTCGCCCCTAAACAGGCCATAGTATACACTTGTCCTTGCCACATGTTCAGCAATTTCACAGTCATACTGCAACTGTTTCTCCACTCTTCATCCTTCTTTTCATGGTGGGGCCAATCCCATGACTGGAGTGCTGTGGTGGATGGCTACAAGCTCTCCAGAAGGAATAGACAAGGAAGGAAGGATGGTGGTGTGGCTCTTTATATGAAATCGTGTTTTGATGTTGAAGACGTTGAGGTTGGGAATTATATAGTTGAGTGTCTATGGATAAGGATCAGGGGGAAGGCCTGTAGGGGTGACATCTTGGTGGGGGTCTGTTATAGACCAGGTTCAGGATGATGGATAGATCAAGATGAAGAGAAGAATGAGGCATCCTGTGTGCAGCTTGTGAAAGCTGCGCAATCGCCAGCGCTTGTTCGCATGGGAGACTTCAATTTCCCTGATTTATGTTGGAAATATAACACAGCACAGAGGATGCAGTCCAAGAGGTTTCTAGAGTGTGTGGAAGATAACTTCCTTACATAGCAGGTATGAGAGGTGGTGCCATGCTGGACCTGCTCTTCACTAAAACTGATGGGAGATGTGAAGGTTGGGAACTGTGCTGGTTGGGCAGAGCGACCATGAAATTGTAGAATTCTCTGTTCTTGGAGATGTCAGAAGGATGACCAGCAAAACGGATATCTTGAACTTCCAGAGGGTGGGCTTTGATCTGCTCAGGACGCTTCTTGCTGGGTTGCTCTTTAAGGGTAAATGGGTCCAGGAAGCCTGGGCACTCCTCAAGATGGAAATCTTTAAGGTGCAAGAACAGGCTGTTCCTGTATGCCGTAAGGCAAGCTGTAAAGGAATAACATGGGTGTGGATGAACTAAGAACTATTGCTGAGACTCCAGAAGAAATAGAGTCTATGTCCTCCCCAAGGCTACTTGGGGAGATTGCAAGGAACTTGCTAATGTATGCAGGCAGGAAGTTAGCAAGGCAAAAATCCAGCTTTAACTCAGATTGGCCACTGCAGTAAAAGATAATTAAAAAATCCTTCTACAAATATATCAGTGGTAAGAGAAGGACCAAGGAGAATTTCCTTCCTTTACTTGATGCAGCTGGGAGTGTGACCACTGAGGATAAGGAGAAGGCTGAGGTCCTTGATGCCTTCTTTACATCGGCCTTTAATAGGCAGATCAGTTATCCTCAGGGCACTTTGTGCCCTGATCTGGAAGTCTGGGATGGTACACAGAATACATCCCCAGTGATTCAGATGGAGACACATAAAGAGCTCCTTCTCCATCTGGACTGTCACAAGTCCATGGGACTGGATGAGCTTCACCCTTGGGTGCCAAGCCACTTTCCACCATCTACCAGTGCTTCTGGTTATCTGGAGAGGTCCCAGAAGACTGGAGGTTTGCCGATGTGACTCCCAACTACAAGAAGGAGGGGAGGAACTGGGGAACTACAGGCCTGTCAGCCTGAACTTGATAAGGAAAAATAATGGAGCAAATAATCTTGGGTGAGATCACACAGCACGTGCGTGGCATCCAGGGGATCAGACCCAGCCAAAACGGGTTCGTGAAAGGCAGGTCATGACCAACCTCATCTCCTTCTAGAACTGGGTGACCAGACTGATAGATGAGGGAAAGGCTGCTGTTGTAGTCTACCTAGACTTCAGCAAAGCCTTTGACACGGTCTTTCATAGTATTCTCCTGGCTGCCCATGGCCTGGGCAGGTATACCCTTCTTTGGGTAAGGAACTGGCTAGAGGGCCATGCCCTCTAAGAACTAAGTCCAGCTGGTGACCTGTTACAAGTGGTGTCCCCCAGGGTCGGTACTGGGACCCATCTTATTTAATATCTTTATTGATGACCTAGATCAAGGCATTGAGTGCACCCTCAGTAAGTTTGCAGATGACACCAAGCTGGGAGGTCGTGTTGATCTGTAGGGGGGCCCTTTGGAGGGATCTAGATGAAGTTGGATTTCTGGGCTGAGGTGAATGGGAAGAGATTCAACAAGGCCAATTGCCAAGGTCCTGCACTTTGGCCACAATAACCCCATGCAATGCTACTACAGGCTTGAGATGAGTGTCTGGATGACTGTGAAAAGGAAAGGGACCTGGGGATGTTGGCTGATGTTTGGCTGAACATGAGCCAACAGTGTGCCCAGGAGGCCAAGAGGGCCCATGCCTTCCTGGCCTGCATTAGAAATAGTGTAGCCAGCAGGATCATCAGCTCTGGTGAGGCTGCAGCTTGAGTATTCATCACTTGAGTGAATATATTGAGTATGGAGTTCAGTTTTGGGCCCCTCACTACAAGAAAGACATTGAGACCCTGGAACATGTCCAGAGAAGAGCAACTGGTAAGGGGTCTGGAGCACAAGTCTTATGAGGAGCAGCTGAGGGAGCTGAGATTATTCGGTCTGGAAAAGAGGAGGCTCAGGAGAGACCTCATTGCACTCTACAACTTCTTGAAGGGAGGTTGTGATGAGGAGGGATATGGCCTCTTCTCCCAGGCAACAAACAGGACCCAAGAAAACGGCCACAAGTTGTGCCAGAGGAGATTTAGATTAGATATAAGGAAAAACTTTTTCTCTCAGATAGTGGTCAGGCACTAGAATGGCCTTCCCAGTGAGGTGGTGGAGTCACTGTCCCTGGCATTTGGATAACATGCTACAAGATATGGTTTAGTAATTTGTGGTAGCAACAGTAATGGGAAGATGGTTGGACTGGATGATCTTGTATGTCCTTTGCAACTTGTGATTCTACGACTCTATGATTTGCACTACTAGACAAGCAAACATCAGTCCTTGGCATCCAGTGCCCAACCTAGCAAATATGTTCTGGTTGCCTAGGTACTTCTATTCTGCTACATCACAGCACTGACTAAGCTGAAAACTCAAACTTCTAGATTCACATCAGAGAAGACAACAACCTTTCTCTTTATATGAATAGGGATGCATATTAGTTTGAAGACTGTGAGGCACCTTATCAGATTTGGCTGGAATATCTTACCATGTCCCCTATATCGTCTGGATTTGGTACCTTCTAACTGCCATCTGTTCAGGCTGATGAAAGATGGACTGCATGTGCAACATTCTCCTAGCAATGATGCCATCATTGCAGCTGTGAAACAGTGTGTCACCTGGTGCAGATTTTTGCAAACACAGCATGCAAGCTCTTTTTTGTCACTGGTGAAAATGCATAGCTAACAGTGGCAACTATGTTGGAAAAGAATTGCTTTGTAGTTGAGAATTTGCTCTGTCAAATAGTGTTTTTGTGCTCTTTGCATCTGTTGTACTTTCCATGGAAATAAATCAGAGGTATGATATTTGGAGCAACCTACATAGAATATACCAAGGTCCAATCATTTCTAGAGAGCATCAAACAATTGTACATAACTACAAAAAAGAATGGATGTCACAGCATGTCCTCTACTGTGACTCATGCAGCTGTTTGACTTCACAATTTTTTTATCTGAAGACAGCTGTACCTAGCTAGTTTTTATGCAGCATTCCAGTCATAGCCATGCAGCAGGGTCTGGCAGCTTTGACTGGATTAGATGAAGCAGACCTTTGGAGCTAATTCTTGGTTATATAACAGTTCACATCTCATTCTTCTCTTTCTCATGGTCCCAATCTAGCTGTTGCCTTGCAATAGTGATACTTCTGTTCTTATTATTATTTTTAGCAAAACACCTCACAATGAAGCTGGAAGTTTCCTCTATTCCTTTAAGAATCTGCATGGAGTATACCTGTTACAACACTTTTTTTTCCAGGTTTGAATCTGGTACAAAATAAGCAGTGAATACTGAATACTACATCTTGTGAATAAGAAATGCATTAAAATATATTTGGCATCCCACTTGTAAACATGTTTACTAGTACTCTTGATCCTTTGAACAGTTGCAAGTTACAAGGAATCCTTACTGAACACAGCACACCAAGTAAAATCTCTACTGTTTAAACAAACAAACCATAGGGATATTCCCCACAGGGGAAAACCCAGGTGAATTAGTCAGTCTGTCAGCTTGAGTGTTTCATGTCTATATCAGTTTACAACAAAACTCATTTTTTCACAGAGGAATATTTCTTCTATATTATGTTGCTTTACTAATTTCTTGTCTCTAAGACCCAAGCATGGCATACAATACTGCCACTTCTGGTTTAACTTTGTGATCTCTCATTCTTCAGTTATTCCCTAATGTTGAAACTCTTTTGAGCTGTCTCATTTCTCCATAACTCTTGTAAATGCCTAAATTTTTTTTCGTATGAGATGACTTTTCCCCAAAGGGAGAAACATTAAAGCACAAAGTATAAATGAACCAAGCTAGAAAAGTAAGAAAAGCTTTTTCCAAAAAAAAAAACATAAAGAAAAAATTTTGATCCTTTTATTTCTTCATGAAGAGTTTTAATGTCATCAGAAGGGGCCAAGACACACATTTTAACTTTGGATGTGAGCTCATTTGCTGTCTGAATCCTTCTTGTTTTTGGTTCAAAGCTTGCTTTCTGAGGCATTTCTTGTGATAAGACTGACTTATCTGGGAGGTGAGAGGTGAGTGTTGTCATATGGCAGTCGGCATCAATGTGTGGACAATTTTACATTTGGAAGCATTTTCTGGAGCTGTCTGCCTTCAGAAGAGAGTGCTCAGGACTGTTTACCGGTGGAAAATCTGGCCTGTGACAAATAACTCCAGCTTGCTATGGGAGATCGTGGGATGATACCACTGCATCCTGTGAAGGCAAGATACGAGTGGTGCCTCCCTGTTCCCTCTTATCTGCTAGCAAGGCTCAGAAGATGAAAACAAAAGGAGTTCCTGCTGAGATCCAAAGGCCAGAAGCTGTCACTCCAAAAAGAGCTGACTCAACTACTTTGGACTTATAAATAAGTTTGTACTTCCATTGGAAAGCATCACTGTTGTCACCGTTATCTCCATTGTCACAGTCATCACAGTCATTGATTGTCAGTCAAACAACAATGCCCAACAACCCACCACTACTGAAGATCAATGACTGAACTATGAATGATGCTGGACCCATGGTGGTGACTATCTCTCTCTTGCTCTCTACAAAGACTCTACAGAGATTATTTCTTATCTTTCCTATCACCCATCTCCCCTTCCCCACCTCCCTAAATGACTAGGATTTGTAATAAACTGGTTGGACCAACATTTGAACCATTGTTTCTTAATCTCACATTGGCTATACACATATAAAAGAACCTTCTCTCCCTCCTATAAATTGGGAGATGCAGGTCACCATGGATTTAAACATTTTAAACATAATTTTTGCCCTCATTCGCTATTTTCAGTAAGATTTTCACCTGACAACAACATGAGGGGGTTTGTAGCAAAGAACTATAAGCTACCTGTGATGTAAGGCAGTTTTAATGAAGAATTTTTGTCCCACATTCTTGAAGAAATGAGGTGTATGCCATTATAATATTTCTTCATCTTTATATTTGTGTTTCCTAACAACTTTGAACATCTTGGTCATTTCTGTTGAATTTGGCTAATGGTAAAATTTGTCAGAGAAATTATTCTACAATTCAGCCAGTTAAAATTGGCAATTTAATAAAGAAATATTATTGAGATAAAAGCAGTGATAACTTCTTGGGCACAGAGAACTACATGGAGCTATGTCAGAAAAGATTGGGAATTTTGGGTAGTCTATGTGGTGCCAGGATTTGGACTCCACAATCCTTGTGGATCCCTTCCAACTCATGATATTCTATGATTCTATGGTACTGACTCTGTATGTCTTCCAGAAGAAAGTTAACAGTTAGCTAATCAGTATACTTGCTACAGCTCTGAAGTAAACCCTAGATTTTGTTTGTTTGTTTGTTTGTTTTCTATTGACCATAATGAGAGGTGAGAGGGAACCTTGTGCAAGGGAGAAAAGAGAAGGTCGTCAAGAGAGGACATCAACAGAGACCAAAAACACAGGTGAGATGAATGATTAGGGAAAGTGTAACACTTCATAAAAAAATCAATGTCATGATCTCTGCTTTTTGGGCACTGACTTCTATTGGAAGGAATTGTCTAGAAGGTTGCTGCCAAAGGATTGTGGCCAATGGTTCTATGTTGAGCTGAAGGCTGGCAATGTGCAGTGTTCCCCAGGGGTTCATCTTGGGTCCAGTGCTCTTTAACATATTTACCAATTACATAGATAATGGGATTGAATGCACCTTCTGCAAGTCTGTTGATGATGCCAAGGTGAAAAGTGAGGTTGAAAGGGCAGAAGGGGTGCCACACAGAGGGACCCTGGTTAACTCAGAAGGTGGGCTCTTGTGAACATAATGAGATTCAATAAAGCAAAATGAACTTGGGTCGAGGCAATCCCAGTTATGTATACAAACTGAGAGAAGAACTCCATGAGAGTAGCCCTGCAGAGAAGTACTTTGTGGTTCTGGCTGACAAAAAACTGAAGATGAGCCAGCAGTGTATGCTACCAGCCCAGAAGGCCAATGCCTTCCTGGGTTCCATCAGAGGAGGGGCGACCCACAGGACCAATAGGAGGTGATTGTCACCCTCTATTCTGCCCTCATAAGGCCCCCAGAGGGAGTACTGCATTCAAATCTGAGGCCCCCAGTATAGGAAAGAGGTGGAGCTTTTGGAGAGGAGGGACCCAAAGATGATCTAAGGACTTGAGCACCTCACCTATGAAGATAGGTTGAAGGAATTGAGTTTGTTCAGGCCGGAAAAGAGAAGGCTGTGAGGAGACCTGTGGGTAGCCTTCCAATGTTTAAAGGAAGTTTATAAACATGGCTGGATAGTGATAGGACAATGGGGGATGGTTGTAAAATAAAGGAAGGGAGATTTACATTAGATGTCAGGGAAGTTTTTACTGAGAGAGTGATGAAGTGCTGAAACATCACTCAGACAGGTTATAGATGCCCCATCTCCGGAGGCGTTTATGGCAAGGTTGGAAAGGGCCATGGGCAATCTGATTTAGTACTTGATCTAGCAGCTGGCAACTCTACCAGTGGAAGAAGGTTAGAACTTGATGATTCCTGAGGTCCCTTACAATCCAAGTCATTCTTTGATCCTATGATCCTATGATTCTATGATTCCCTTCAGTAGCCATACTGTAAAAATACCATCAACAAATGAGAAAGTAACAAAGAGAGCTAAGCTATTACAATTTTCATAGTTTATGTGCCTTTAAATGTAAGGATGTAAGAAACTGATATATCAGATGTTGCTGACAGGTAGTGTGAATGTCAAAGACATCATGGGGGGATTTCTCTGAGTCAGGTTATTGAATGACAAATGGCAGCAGATTTATCAGTGAAGCATTGTATCTTGAGAGAGGCATCATTTCCTGGTATCCACTGATCAAAAAAAGGGAATTGCTAACTCACACAGGGTCAAAGTGCAACAATTAAGATATTTGGACTCCTTTTTCATCATTTTCAAGGTTGCTGTTGCATTTTATCTTCAGTCTGAGAATGAAGAAACACAATCTGACATAGAAATTGTGAAAGTTATCTGATCTTGTGTTGCAACATTTACTTTGGGTGAAATCCAAATAAAAACTTTTTTTTTTTTGAGTGGTTCTAATCTTTAATGAAGATTCCTTTCTTAATTTGCTACAAGAGAACAAAAAGTCTGAAGGTAAAAAATAAGCATATGAAATGTTCATTTTCTTCCAGACCCCTGTGACAGCTATTGAAACTGAATCCAAACCAAAATTAGAACTCATTTCACCTCAAAGCCAAAATCTAATCTCCTATTTGGTGCCATTCATTTTGCATAGTTGTATTCAAAGAACTTAAATGACTCACTAGCACATTTGCTTCAAATCTTTCTGGAAAGGAAGTGAATAGCAATTTTGAATATGCTTCCACTGCATATCTGCGAGCTAGCATGAACAGACAGATGGATAATGGGACAGATAGGTAGAATTAACTATAATCAAAATAAAAGGTGAACAGAAAATGCTGTGAAAAATTATGTCTGCCCTCAAAATACTGGCTTTGTGGAGAGATGCTTGTTTCTATTCCCCTTCCTTTAATGTCCAAGAGTAGAAATTATTAGAAGAGATTTTATATTGGCTTGCATATGTAAAATCTGTAACCATTTTTATTTATTTTATAGGTGTATACAAAATAAAATATACTATATTTATATGGCTGAATCTCCCTGTGCACATAGTCATGTAAGTAATATATAAATATGAATCAGCATGTATGCAATAAAGAGACAGAATTTCCTTCCTCTGATCTGCATTGCAGATATCCTTTCTACACTGGAGAAACGTGTTAGATATTCTGCAGTCATTTTGAGTGCCGTGTAGTCTAACAAAATTTGCATTAGATTTCTACAATTTATATGATCGATATAGTGACAGTCATTTGCTATGTAGTCATCTTGCTCTTGGTATTTATTTATTCATTCCTTAATTATAACACTTACAATGTAGAGTTTTGCAAATCGAATGTTTCAGAATATGAACATTAAAATATACATTGTTGAGGAATTTCTGTTCCGTTAAATACCAAAAAAAAAAAAAAAAAAAAAAAGAAGGTTCTGCCATGTACTCCAATTATGACTCACCCTGTTTCTGAAAGTTTGCAGGATCATGACTTGATCCTGCAGGATCTAAGGCATCATTTTCCCCGGTTAACACTTTTCAGATCTAAATGAATTATGTGGGTTTTTTGTGTGTTTATGTGTCAATGAAAGGGCATTATATTTTCAAACAGATCTTAATTATGTTTTTGGGGATTAGTAATTTTGAACTTCAAAGCAGTATTTCAAGTATATAATGGAGTATGTACATATTAACATGTTCATGAGCAAACAAAGATATCTTAATGTCAATTGATTTCAGACAAAGTTAATGAATTAATTAAATGGAAAGCATTTCACAGGAACATTGGTGGCACCTTTGTGTATAGCTAGAGTTAATGATGCTTCTGACTTTTTTACCAATAGTAACACATCTTACTGGAGACAGAGGATTTGACACTTAATATTTTGACTTCTTCATGAATCTGCAAGGAAATAATACTTTTTCCTTCAAGGCAATGCTGCAATAAAATCTGGTGCAATGAAAAATGAAGGTCTCAATTTTCAGAGAGCTTCAGGATATTAGTCTGAATCCTTATTGTTTTAAAGTAGCTTTGGAGTTTCTACAAAGTTACAGCTTTTAGTACAGAATGAAAGCAGGAGTCATTCTTCATCTCACATGAACTTTCAATTGTTTTGCTGTTTTTAAGACTTGAAAAGAAAATATAGTCTGAGAATTTATGATGGGAATTACTCTTTTGGCATGGAACTCAGGTTAATTGTTTGCATGTGCATCAACAGATGTATTGCAATTACTTCAACATTTGGCTGCCTGAAAATTCAATACAGATATTTTGCTCTACTGAAATGTTATGCAGTATGTAAATCTTTTCTTCAAATGTAATCTGTTGACTGTATACTCTTCCTTTTCCTTGCATTATGATTAAATGTTGTGACACAAATCTGTCATTTTCTGTTGGTCTTACTTTATAGGTTATTTGCTACAAGAAGTTTCTCAACATGTATTTATTTGTGTGGAAACCAGCATTTAAGACTGGCACTGCTCTTCTTCAAAAAATGTGGTAAAGATCTACTTAATATACAACATCATAAGAACTTTTATGAGAAAGAAAATAAATAAATCATAATTATGCTTTAGGATGTAGTGAAGAAAAAGAATTGTATCTTCATGACAAGGGAAGATCCTTCCAAATAAAAGAATTACATGAAGGTCTAGATACTGTAAACAACAATCGAGTAAGTCCTTCATATCATATCTAAAAACAAAAAAAATTTCTTACCTGTGTAATAAAGCATAGGATAAAATTACAAAGAAGTAACCTGCTCTTAATAGAGAATATAAATAATAAATAGTTATATTTCATATGTTTTTTGCTTGGAAGGATAACTCTGCCTCTGTCATCATTCATTTTTTTTTTTTTTCCCCTCTTCAAATGAAGCATAAGTTATATAGGAAGAATGAAAAATTAGAGCTGAGCTTTTTGAGAAACATCATTTCATCATGATTCTTACATGAACTACAGATCAAGTAATAGAATACGAATATGTGAGAGATGTATATATACATTATAAATAACTAATGTACATAAAGGAAATTAAAAATCTGTACTCCTTTACTTGATTTACACTAATAATTGGAGATTTCCCAGTGGACTTATCCGAAGTAACTCAGATCTTTAATAAATTTTCATTTTTCAGATACGAAACACTGAAATAAAATTAGAATTATAGAAACATTAGGAATAATAATTAGTAGTGACAATTATTATTTATAGGACACTATGAAAAAACATGAGAAGTTTAGATTCTTAATTAGATAAAGTCTTGGTGATTTGGTGAGGATAACAAAATTGTATGGGTTTTTAAGAACATCACTAATTCCATCTTATTCTTCAGTGGAAACAATGACCATGATGGCTTAACAAGGGCAGACGATTCTAATCAATGACAAAATTTATCTATTAAAAATAGAACTAGCTAATGTCTATTCATGGTGTACTTTCTACTTCTTCATCATTCACTTTCATTCATTTGTTCATTTGGCCTATAAACCACAAAGAATTCTTCCTTCTGCATCTTTCATTTTACAATTCTCTTCAAGGTAGTTTCATAGAGCTGCTTCTTCCAAATACAAAATTATTGTCCTTTGCTAGTTGTGGGTGTTCCCTGAAGACTATGCGTAGTACCTTAGGCAGCAAGACAGAATTCATCTGACAAGGGAAATAACATTCAGCAGATGATGTAGGTTATGATGTTCTCAACATTTAGGAGGGACAGCAACAATAAAAGGCAGCAGTTTCCATTCCTCTGCATCTGTACAAGTCAATTGTCATTACATTCAGCTATAGTAACAACAGCCTCCTGCTCCTGAGCTGCAGGCGAGGTATATTTTTCTCTATCAACTTGTGTTTGTACTCTGCTTTGTATTTAAGGTAGTTTCATTCCAATTTATTGGAAGGAGAGGAGTTTCTTTGATATATGTATACCCAATATCAGATTAAGAAACAACGGTTCAAATGTTGGTCTGACCAATTTATTACAAATCCTAATCAGGGAGATGGGGAAGGGGAGGCCAGTGACTATTATGAATTAAGGTGACAGGAAAGGGAAAGAGGGCAATAGAAAATATAGGAAAGGAATAAGAATTGCAGTGGGATTAGTCACTACCAGGATCCAGCAGCGTCCTGTTGCACGCTGTTCCGATGGTCCAAGGCAAAAGCACGGGGGAGAGCAGCAGCAGCATGGCCAGCCTTGGGCAGCAAGCAGGTCTAGGAGGAAGCAGCAGGTATCAGGTATCAGGCCCAGGAGAGTCCATCAGCATCCAAGCATCAGCTCGTTAGGCTTCTGATGTCAGAGACCTCTTCTTCTTCAGCATGCAGGCATCACGTTGTGAGGAATCTGTTGTCAGAAACCTATCCTCATGGTTGTTAGTCCCTTTTTTATCCTTCTGCCAGTGTGGCATTCCTGGGCACCTGGGTAAGAGCCATGTGCAGTACCATGGCCATCTTCCTCTAGATAAGCCCACACAAAAGACTGCTCCAAGGCCATTAAGCTGCAGCTTATCTCTCTCTAGGTGCCCCTGGCCTGCAAATCTTCAGACAAAAGATTTTCTTTGACCAGGACTTGCCTGGCCTTCTCCATCTGTGTCCTCAGCAAGCTTCGAGATAATGGTGCAAAAGAATGATCTCATCAGCGATATCTGTTTACGTTCTCCTTCAAGTTCTAACTCAGTGGCAGCAAAAACAACACAGCATGAACATTTGGGAGAATAAAAAATCAGCTTTGTTTTCTCTTCAACAAAAGAAAACAGCAAGAAAACAACACCAAAGCTAAAGCAAATAAGTGAAATGAAGTACAAAGCTGGCTGAGTAAGGCAAAGTGCTAAATAAAACATACAAGAAAACAAAAAAGAAATCAAAAGCTTTTAAGAGACTCAGTTATAATGTCAGCATTTTCTACAGTATAGCAAAATAGAAAAAACGTTACAGGCATATCTCTGGAATCAGTTGATGAACAAGGCCTTTTTTTAAGGAACCACAGATAGACAAGTCTTGTATAGATCTTTGATTTATTTTCTTTCAGTGTTTACATGCATTTCTCTACCACAATAAAAGCTGATCATGAATATTTGACTCAGATGAGAACTACAGAATGAGAAAAAAGAAGCTCACACAAGAACTGCCAATAGATTCAGCTGAAGGTAATCGAGTGATTGAGGCACGTTATTATGTGAGATCAGAGTAGCCAAAGCAGGCTCTTGGAGATGGATTCTGACTCAAAGGTAATAATTTCTTTTTTGGTAGTTCTCCTCTCACAAATGTAACTCCGTATCTTCTCTGGATAAAGGCAGGAGAATATACTGTACACAAGTTACATATGTATATGCATACATAGTAGTAGATCTTGCAACGTATTAGTACATTTTATCAAACTGAGACTGTTGTTTCTATAAGTGATTGATCTAGCTGGGATTTCTAAATGTAGAAAAGTATGTGGAAGTTTTCTCCATCAGTGTCTCAGCTGTTGTCCTAGAGCCAAATACTGGTATCTGTGATTCAAAGTCAATTTACTGAAGCTATCCTGAGTTGGTAGCATTCTTCTGGAGAGAGATCATATTCTCTAGACTCTAAATTTCTTGTAGCACTGAATTGCTAGAGAAATTGTAAACCACTCCTAAAAGTATTGGGGTTTTTTGTTTGTTTGTTTGTTTTTGCTTTTTTTTTCTGGCATTATAAAATAAGTTTTAAAATTCACAGGTGGTATTTGAAAAATAAGACATCCTTTTGAACTGCCTTTTCCAGCATAGCCAAAGGATTGTTTAAACGCTCCTTTCACAGGAGGGATTTCCTTCTCTGTATACAGCAACTTTTATTCTGAAGGGTATAGAAAAGAGACAATACACTGATGAAGACCGAACTGTATTCCAAGATTTCATTACACGTGTACGTAGGTCACTCCAAAAGAAATGCTTCCTATTTCTATGGAAACTACGACAGATACAAAGAGCACAGTAACATTATTTGATAGAGAGAATTCTCAGCTATAAAACCCTAATTTTCAATGTAGTCACTACCATTAGCTATGTATTTTCACCAGTGTTAAAAAAGAGCCTGCATGGTGCACTCATAAAAATCTACACTGGTGGAGCAGACCCTCCATCACTGTCTCCGCTTCAGAAATTCACCACCCACCACCTCACTGCACTCGCATCCACTATTTCATGTCTGTAAATGTTGTGTAAGCATCTCCTTTCTTTGACTGTGACAGTTTTCTTAAATGGTTTGAAATTGGCCTTGCTTGTCATTTTCCACTGGCAACAGGTAATCAATCCTGTTCTGCAACTTGAGCTTCCACAAAAGTGTAAAGGACTGGGATGATCATATAACCTTTTTTAATAAGCTCAATATTACAATGGCACTTAGGCTTCATTTATTCAGGAACTGAAATAACTTAAGCCTTGTTGATTAAAGAGTGATGTGATAGACTTTAGACAACTACATAAGGACTGCAGTGTATCATGTATCACATGTACAAAATTACATACCTGTATATATAATAATTGTCTGCCTGGTTCAAGTACCTTTTGTTTAGAGCTTATAAATATTCTGAAAATAAATATTGTGAATTGTAATTTGCAGATATAGTAAAATCCATTTGAATTACATGCATCATATTCATTTTGCAGTCAATGACATATTAAGTCTGTTTAACATTTAGCTCAAAATAGGATGTGTGCTTGTTTCCATTTTATGAGCTTACGATCAAATAGATCTAAACTGTTACATCTCAGGTTATCTTCTCTCATTTTCTTTAGGGTTTTTTTTTTTTTTTTTTTTTTTTTTTGTGCACATGGAAGAATCCTTATAGAAGCAATCTGTAAAGCTTTATTTTTCTACATTTCTTCCTTGTGGACTCTGAAAAGCATTCTATGGAGACTGCATTTCTGGCAAAATCTGTAAAACCTTCTTGTTAACAAGGCATCTGTAAAAGTGACGGTAAGGGGATGATATGTATTTTTGCTTGACAACACTTCTTTTCAATTTAATAAAAGCAAGAAAGTGCATCTCTAATTGCCTTAGGTGCTGTGAATAACCACACAAAATAAGAAATATCACCTCTATTTGAAGGCTCTTTTTTAAAAAAATAATAGTTTTCTTTTATTATAAATAAGGGCAAATACAGATACACAGTGCAGTATGTCAAAGCCCATTGTTACATAAATCCTTCTGTGCTGCACAAAGCTTTCTGCACTGTAGGATCATTGGTGAGTGCAATAAAATGTTCTCTATCAATCTGTGTCACAGCACATCGTTTGTTGCCTTCAGTATAGTGTATAAGCCAGCCAGAAGGCAATCTTTTTTCCTGTAGAAACATAACAGCTGTGATCCAGACTCTGTATTGCAACTGTCAGAAGTTCAAATAAAATGTGGATACTGGATGACACCTACCATGTTTTGGGAGGAGACAGCAAAGCCTTTTAACCAAATTGGCTTTCCATGCCAATTTGCAAGATTTTAGAACTATCCAGAAACATAAATGTGTAAATATCTCATTCTCTACAGTATATGGATATTTTTGTTATCATGTAGATAATCCACACGCATTCTTTTAATTGTGATAATATATTCACACCTGCAATCATTGTAGTTATGTTTGTAGTTTACATACATTTAAACACACATTTTTTATTTTTTTCTTTGGACAGTCCTACAATGCCTCCAGAATTGCACATCAGTATTACTAGTTGCTTAAACAGACCTAAAAGATAGCAAGCTTGCTAATAAGATTACTTAAAGTAACATTATTTTTGCCTAGGTTTCAGTGCATTCACTGACCAGGATGGGAAGAATGAGGAAAGTTAACTGTACAGTAGGCACTTAAAATTTCATGTGATAAATAATTACTTTTGTTGATGAAAATAAAGGAAAAATAAAAACAATATTCATATATGCCTCACAAATCAAAACAAATGTAAAACAGTAGCTACACTGTTGTTGTCACATGGACAGTTCAGTTTCCTTTGTATGGAGTTTGATTTAGTGAGCTATAATCACACAGCTGGAGCATTACCCATAAAAAGCTCAAGGAAGATTAAAAAAGACAAATTTATGTTTATAGAAGAATCACACGTGAATTAAATATACCTATACATATAAAAGTTGTTTTGATCACAGTTGAGAAAATCGTGTTTTAGTAAAGCAAGTTTTTGCACATATTACTGAGGTTGGAGAGCAGAAAGGGTAGCCCTAAAATTGGAATATGTATTTTTTTTAATACATATTTTTAAATATAATATCCTATATCATGCTCACATTTCATAAGTAAAACAAGAGAGAAAAAAGGAACATACACCTCCAGAAAGTGATTAAGAGTTCTCACAGGTCTCACCTTCTGGGTCAATTTTACAAAAGCACTTTTCACCTAACTGCAATATCTAATCCTGTAAGGGACAAAAAAAGTATATTTTCTCATAAGACAACTTTAGACATAGGTATGCTGTACATCCATAGTTCACAGATTAGGTGATTTGCTCATTGTCATTCATCACACATAAAAAATAGATCTCAGAAATCATATGGCAGCAGACCCTATGTGCCCTAGAAAGCTAAAGAATAGGTGACATTTTCAAATTGATAAAGATCAATACAGTTTTTGAACCTCATGAGTAACTTCACTAGCAACCTAGGGACATACCTGGAGAAAATAATGTCATCAAGGTCACTTAGCTACTTGTCAATTTGCTGAACTGAAACCCCAAAAGGCATTATTCCAGAGATGCGCTGCCAAAGTATGGCAGGTAATGCTTCTTTTAACAACTGCAATGCTTCTAAGGAATTCCTTTAATTTATCTGTCTGATTACTTTTCATCTGGTGTCTGAGCTGGCACTTAGAAGACACCATGCATAAGCACTACAAAGTCTCTGTTAAAGACAGTTCTTCCTTTCACTCTGAGTGATCAAAATCCCAAATATTTTGACTATATTTTCAATTAACTTGAAAACCTTTCTGTGGATAGGAGTCCAGGAAGCCTCTGTGCTCTTCAAGCAAAAAAGTATGATCAAAACATAACAACATTTTTCCCAGCAGCTGTTGATAAACTGCATGTCTTAGATTCAGCAAACTCAGAAAAACCTTTTGCAAAGGCCAAAGCTTATTCTTCATTTAGAGGCTACGCTGACATAGTTTGGAATGAGGAATTAAACTAAGAATGCCATAACATTAAATCTGTACTTACAGTCTGTCAAGAGGCCAACCATCTTTTTTATATAAACATCTTTCAGTATTTATGTATGTATGCTTTATGAAGCTGCATCCAATGGGAATATTAATTTACACGAATGTTTACTTTAAAAAAAAATACACACTTAAATGCATTGTTTTTAGTTGTCAATCTATAACTAACTCGGCCAGAATCAAATCATGAAACGCATTAATTCATCTCAGTAAACATGTTACCAGAAGTGTGGGATCAGTTGAATGGGGCTCTGAGCAGCCCAGTCTGAGGGAAATTGTCCCTGTCCACAGCAGGGATTTGGAACTGCATGGTCTTTACGGTCTCTTCCAACCCAAATCATTCTATTATTCTGGGATTTATCATGTTTGTCAATCAAGGTTGGATTATTGTATGTCCTAATGATGTGATGATGAAAATGTCAACACAGTACTGCACTAAGGGCTTTCAATACCAAGCTCAGGCAATCCTTTTGAGTGTTCTCTAAGCAAAGTTTCTCTACCTGCCCACCATCTGCAGTGCACTGCTGTCAATGTTAGTGGAACAGGCAAAACATCCACACTGAGAAGCTGCAAATCGTCTCCTATAATGTTAGATGGAACTCAGTTTTTTATGCTGTGTTAATATGCTGAACTACCAACCATGGCAAGCAAGGGATAGCCGTTCCACCCATTCTGCAGCCTGTAATGCAACCATGTAGTTGAGAGCTGGAATTTGCTGTCTTTTAGCTAGTAACTTGTATAAATAATGCAGGACTATAAACCAGAACAATTAAATTCATGATACTTTGGTTTGGTTCAGCTGGATTAATTGTGGCTTCTTCATATCAGTTCACATTTTTGAAACAGTTCATTGAGCTCATTTCTTATTTCAACCTCTGTCCTAAAATTACAGGCTTGGATCATTAAAGAAGCTCAACAAGCTCTCCAAGTAATCGAAAAAAATAAATTCCTTTTTTGAAAGTACAAATTAGCATTCCACAGTAGTAACAGCAGCAGGAAGAAAATAGTCAAGAAAATGTCTTTTGAACTCTGACCTCCATAACTGCTTCCTACTTTTTTCTCTTTGCTTTTTTAAAAATAGTTTGAATTTTGCTAAAACAACTTGCACAGCTGTGACATTTTTTTCCGCTAGAGAATGCCTTCAGAGCGTTGGAAGGTTTCCTTGCTTACATCATCCTCCATGAACGGAAAACCTTACCGTGTTCAAGGTTTGTAATGAAAAATTAAAGCAAAGCAAAATTCATTGAACTCTTCCATAGAACTATTCACTCTGTCAACTTGACAGTTTTCTTCTCAAGGATACCAACTAAATTAAGATTCATCAGGTATAATAGAACAATATCTCTTAGTTTAAAAGGTTAAAAACCACTCACCAATACAAGACATGGTGTGGACTACATAAATAACTTACTGCTGCTGGTTTACCAGTTGAGGAGATAAAATAATTATTTGATATTCAAATATATAACTGAAAGCTGTAGAAAAAGCAAGTGTTATTGCTACTGTTTGTTTTCACAAGCATGCAGAACTTCCTTTCACCTATGAATGCATACAGAAAGAAAAAGTACTATATTCCTGTAAGTATCACACATCAGAAGTCCTCGTGTACTTGTGTATGAAGAAAATTTTACTAAAATTCACAGGTGATGAAATAATGTTGAAGAAAATGTTCTTGCTATCATCTTGAAATCAGATGATAAATTCTGAAATAAATTAATTTGGAAGATACAAGAACAGTTTAACAACTACAGTTGAACAATGTGGCAAGATATGATTATGGTGGAAATATTTGGAAGCAGTTAATTGCCTTACACTTGACTGCCTTGGTTGGATTGCTCTCTTTGTAAGATGAATTGATAAAGAAAATACCAAAGTTGTGTACATATGAATTTGTTCAACAATTCTTTGTAAACAGCAAGATATTGAATATAACATTTGTTGTGTAATTCACCAACATTTACCCAGGAGGGCTGAACGCTGCTTTTTTTTTTTTTTTTTCAAAGAACCAAGACAGAGGAACTGTGAAAAGGAATTGAGATTTTACAGTGTCATTTTCTTAGTCAGTATTTTTATCACAAAGATCACTGGTTCTATTAAGAGACATTGTATCTGAACACAAGGAAGGATTCTAGTTGGGTTAAGGTCCCAGCATCTGATGTTGACTTTATCTCAATACAAAGAGGACTCAGTGGTGGCCTTAGATTTAAACAAGCAGCTATCAACAGTGGGTTGTATCAACCAGGGGTAATCATGTTTCTTGAAGAGCTCATTAAAAGATAGTTAATGTCTCTCTGTGTTAGTCAAAAGAGCATGAAGAGCAGTGAATATGTAGCTCAGCCCAAAATGGGAAATAAATCCTAAATAATAGGTAAAGATAGCAACAGACCTCAGCTCATTTCAACCCACAAATTCTTTCCTACTCAGCGTTTTGATGGTAAATGTATAGAAAATGATACTGGGAATTGTATTTGTACTGTGTTCTAACCATACCCTGTGATTGCTACATTCTGCTTGTACAATACTTGCAGTACACTGTTGTATATATTGTAAATATTGATTTTCTAAATCAATATATTGTGTAATATCAATCATTTTCTAATAAATAACTACAATATTAAATATTACATCGTCCACATTTGGAATGTCTAAAAGTACCTGGTCAGAGAGTATTGGACTCTGATGTTTTTCTTTCACTCACAAATTCAATTCAAAATATAAGAGTTAATCTGAGAAATGATTTCAGCTATCTATACATCCAGTACAAAAACCAGTAAAATGCTACATATAAACAACCAAACCCCATAAACAAACATCAGACAGAAATGCATGTCAGTTGTTAAACATTGCTGGTGTATAATTATGGACTAAGATTGCAGCTGAGTAATGAAGATGTTATAAAATCTGCTAGCTAGCCAGCCAAATGAAGGTAATACTTCTGGGAAACTTCTTTTTAGTGACCAAGCATGCAGAGCTGGATAAATGGTGAAATGATACATTCTGCAATGTCTCAGTTGGTTAAAAGTCATGCTTATTGCTTTGTCTTTTTAAATTAAATTTGTTTTACAGTGGTGCTTATGAATAATAAAACAAGTACTAAAAAAAAGGCCATAAAAGACCTAATGTTTGGAACTTTACTGTTCTTCTCAGATGGCTTACAATTTGCATCAATTTATAGTGTTGTTGGTGATGCTCAGATATTTCAAGCTTAAGCTTAATGTCATGCATAATGTTGCATGAAACCACATAAAATATCCTTAAACTCTTCTCACTGGAATCCTTCTCCACAGCTCCTATTCCCAGATTTTTAAACTTTTTATTTGGAATGATGAGCCATATAGTATTTTCAGCATTTCAACATGAATACTACCTGTCATTTGGAAAGGAACACCATGTGCCTACGAAGAATAGCCATTTTGGAAATTTCTAAAAATGGACAAATAGAAGTGCAGTCAGAAAAAATACTGCAGTGACTGTAATTTTGAGGCAACGTACATGTGAACTCTAAGAACTTTTCTCAATACTGATGTCAGATTGCCTAGAACATCATCTTATCTTGCACCTAATAGAGAATCTGCTATAGTTGCTGAGATATGTCTTCCTATTTTTACTATAAATAAAGTCTCTCACACTGAAATCTTGGCAAATAATGGAGAAAAAAATCTTTTGTTAGTAATTATGAAGACGAGCAGAATCTCCCAAATTCAGGATAAATTTGTATACTGCTTTACAGTCATGCATGTTTCATTACACTAAATTCAGAAAATGATATCTGATACACGATGAACATTGGTCCATGGGTAGTCCAGTTAAACAAATATGATCTCTCGTGAGGTCCCATCTGTATTGCTGCATCCAGGCTTGGGGTCCCCAGTACAAGAAAGACGTGGAGCTCTTGGAGTGGATCCAGAGGAGGGCCACTAAGACAATCAGAGGGCTGAAGCACCTCTCCTGTGAGGAAAGGTTGAGGGAATTGGGCTTGTTTGGCTTGGAGAAGAGAAGGGTCTGGGGACACCTCACTGTGGGTTTCCAGTACCTGAAAGGAGTATATAAACAGGAGAGAGAATGGCTGTTTATAAGGGTGGATAGTGGTAGGAAAAGGGGGATTGGTTTTGAACTGAGACAGGGGAGATTTAGGTTAGATATTAGGACCAGGTTTTTCACACAGAGAGTGGAGATGCACTGGAACAGGGATGCCCCATCCCTGGAGGCATTCAAGGCCAAGCTGGATGTGGCTTCAGGCAGCCTGGTCTGGTGGTTGGCGACCCTGCACATAGCAGGGGGTGTTGAAACTAGGTGATCATTGTGGTCCTTTTCAAAGCAGGCCATTCTGTGCTTCTATGATCACTGCCATATATACTCCCAACAAAAGTCAGGAGTATTTTCAAGATCTGACATGATCATGAGTATAAGCATATTAACATTTTTAATTTATTACAGAAATCTAAGCATATAAAAATAAACTGAAAGTATCATTTTGCACACTATTTTTCATAAATGATATTGGATGAATATCACAGTATAACTTGTTGAAGTTCATTATTAACTGAGGAGCATAATTAAACTCAAGATTGAAAAACTATACAAGGATTTATTGTGACAGCCAATTTTTGAATAATAATATCCTGTATTTTCTGAACAATAGTGAAAAGAGCTCTGTTTCCCTTGAAAGAAATTTAATTAAGAGTGCCCAATATTGAATAAATTTCCAAGACTTTTGTAAGTATATTTTTGCAGCATTTCATATTTGATTGAACAAATCGTTGATGTCCAGTCCTTTAAAGTGTTTATTTTTGTCCAAAATCTAAAACTTAAGAATAAAAATATACCTCAGGTTTTACATTTAATCAGTGCCAGCTGCTCAGTTCCTTATAGCTCTGAGAAAACTGCACTATCTTCTCATCCGAAAGAAATTGGAATTTACTTAATTTGGAAATACTAATCCACACCTCTTCAAGAAATGGCCACAATTATCTCTTTTTACATCACCATAGATCAACATGGAACTGAAAGCTAGAAATCCTGTACTGAACACAAAATAGAGATTTAAATGTTCATAATGGACATTTCATGGAGTGCTCATTGAAGGTTATCAAGCGTTATTAAGTCTTGTACTACCTTAAGAACCAATTCTAAATCTAGCTTTTGCAACTCATAAGCCTTAAATTAATTTCTGAAAGTCATCTATACATTTTTCACAAGTCTGTGAAAAATTGTTCTTTTTAATCTAAATATCTAAATGTTAATGACAGTTACTCATGTTATTTGGTTCTTTCATAAATTTGTAATTTTTAAAAATACTTATCTTGGAAATTCTGCAAGATTTAGGTTTTTTTGCTGTTGTTTTTGTTTTGCTTTCTTTTGGCTAAGCACAAAATGAACTAGAGAGTGATTAAAAAGAGACAGCTCTGAATTGACCATGATCCTGAAATCAAACATAATAATAACTTAAACAAGTGTGGTGAATAATTCACATGTAGATTCACTTTGTTACAATTGACAAAAGTTCTTCGGAAAGAAAAGGCTTTCACAGTTTTTTGTACAATTAGATAATCTTTAGAAACACAGGAATGAATAGCTTTTCAAATGCTTCCTTGAGTGCTGACAGCTTTCAGTCCTGACATCTTTTCTGTGTTTCTTTAAATGACGTGTCAGTTTCCCAACTCTTGGCAGGTATACGCTCATATACTCATCAGAGAGTATTTGGCATCCCATTTTTCCCTGCCCCTGTCAATAATCACTCCCAAACTTGGCAGATGCTGATGATTTCTCCTTTGCTTGCTTTAAAATAGCTGATCTCATTTCTATGACTGGATCATGTTGCATTTTGTCTGGCACTCTTTGTAGCATGGGAATCCTCTCCTCTCACGTCATTCTTTACCAATGTCACTCTACTGCACAGCTCCAATGAGCTATTTAATTTCCTGATTTATGACGAGCGTCAATATCAATGTTTTCAGTACTTACCAGTATGCTGATTCCCACAAACACAGATACTCATTACTCAGTTTTTATTATGAGCGGCTGACTGGTTGCAGATGCAGTTACCTGTTTTTCGTATCTTCAGTTTTCTTGTGAGTCTACAAGTACCTGAATAATCATTTGCCTTAAAAATTTAGTGATAGACAGAATATTCTACAAGCTAATAAATACAATGGTCTTTGAAACACAGATTGGGAGCCTATATATTTTGCCAAATTTCAAAAATGTTGACACAGGCCAAGGCACATAACTAACATGGCTTTTGTTGTAAACACTATAGCTTTATAGCTCTTTAATTCTTTTAAGCAGGTTGTTCTAAACTTAAAATTATAGGATATCAAATTTTACATTTATTAATTGACCTATGGACTGATGCAACGTATGCAAAAAAATAGATTGGGGATTCATAAAACATAGTAAAAAATGGGGTTGCTTTTTACTTTGAGAAATATATCATATATCATTCTTCTGGGCAGACTGACTGTTCTTGGCCTTCTACTAAGGTTTTCTTTAACAGCTGATTTAAAAACATACACATTTTCCACAAGATAGAATTAAGAGCTAAAAGCAGTATTTCCTTACTGTCAAGTATTTTACTCAAAGAATCAGAAGAGGAACACTTAGAAGACGTTAAATAGGAGGAATTTAATTCTGGTGGAAACAGATCCAGGAGCTCATAAATTAACATGATCAATTTTAGGATAGAAAATTCTTAGATTTTTTTTTTTTTTTCAGCTGAAATATGTATTCATGAAAGAAACATTAGTTTTTTATGTGCTTCTCAGCATTGCTACAATCCTGCTTCTGTTTCATGGTTTCCATACTTGTGTCAGAAGTAGTGGATGTAGATGTGACTCCTTTTGCATTGCCTCCTACTACAGAATCCACTGTGACAACATCCACCAAGCCTGCAGGCAGGACTTCATTGGAAAGGGTGCCTTGCATAAAGCTTACATAAAGAGAAGTACTGACTCTGCTATACAGGCTGGTAAGCGGTTGGTAGGAGCCTTCTGTTTTTGGAAAGTGACTTAATTGCAAACAGGGAGTCATCTACTTTGTTTGGTATTTCGCTTAAACTAACAGATCCATTTTCTCAAAACAGACATAAACAGAGTGTGCAATCAAAAGTTGGCTCCAACTTTAATTATACATACTCATTCAGAAAAAGAAATGAAATATAAAAGTTCCTACTGTGATTGTTTCAATGAGAAGTGCTTTTCTGACTCAATCACAGCTAATATATTTTAAAATATTACTTTAATCAAACTATGTAAGTCCACACAAAACAGTTCCATCTATCTCGGTGTTCTTTCATTAGGAGCTACCAAACTGGATGATACTCGAAGGAATCATTCCTTAAAATGCATTGCTGTATCTGTGTTTTTTCCACAGTTCAAAATTTTTATTATGTTTTGAATAACTGCTTGCATAAAGCAAATATCTTGAAAGAAGTCATCCTAATGACAATCCTTAAATTGAATACAGTGAATGTTATAGTTACCATACTACGAAGGACAAACATATGAATAATATCTAGACTTTCAAAATATGCATTGACAGTTTGATTGGTGAGATTTGGCCATATTGCTTTGGAGAACTGCAGAGAATACTGTGTAATTACCTGATAATAAATCGACTGGAAATACCAAAGGAACTGCAAGCTAAGTCTGCAGTATTAGTCTATTCAGTGCTCACATATCTACCTCTACTGATTTTTAGAAATGATCATCTGTTTCATCTTGGACATGACAGTAAGCATAGGACTGAATCTGTTAGCTCAGACAACTTATTGCTGAGGAAACAATGAAGTGAAAAATCTCTGTCACATTTAATCAGCATTTACTCTTCAGTTTCTACAAAGGAAGGTGTTAAACTAAAACAAGAGTGAATGCAAACTGGTGGCTCATGGCCTGAACCTCTGATTGATCACCTGAGGCGAGCAATGAGTCAGCCATGGGAGCACAGGTGAAGGTAATTCACCTGTGGAAGGGGTGGAGCCTGCCTGAACCTCTCCTAGACCCATTTAAGAGCTGACTACCATTGGGAAGGATGTCTTCTGGAGATCCACTCTGAGGGGGTTTCATAAGTGAGCCCAGGATGCAGGTAAGCATCCTATCTTTTCTTGTTTGATGTAGTAACTGCATAGCCAAGATCTCTGGTATAACATCTGTACGTTCGTTGATTGTACACAAGAGGTAGCTCAAGAACCTTTTCATTTAAGAAAAAAGTCCTAGTTTGACAAGTGAATTCCATTCTACTTCTCAGACCTTCATGAGGTACCATGTGTCTCTTTTTTTCTGTGTAATTTAGATAATATATATTAATTTATCAATATAATAGTAAAAAATGTTCTTAGTTTTTAATTCAAGCAGTGCAACTAGCTATTTAGCTGAGTATGTGTAATATGGGAATTGAAGTGTTTTAACTACTGCAGACCTCACAACTTCATACAAGACTGGATTTTGTTATGCTGTACTAACATGGTAGGGATTTAAAGGCAATCTGCTGTTGTCTTGGCTATTATTATGTTATATTCATTAAAATAATATATAAAAAAATAAAATGACATAATTCACCTTCACCGGCCCTAATTTTTGTCAAGGTACAGGAAGCACAGTATCAATTCTGAAATCTGGGTATCTGTATCCTGTCCTTTGATAACAGCCCCCCTCCTAAACTGTGCTGTTTTATCAGAAGTTCAATGAAGTCCGAGTTAGTACCTATAAATACAAGACTGCTTTTAGATTGGGTTAAGCTCAAACAGCACTCTTTTTTTTCTGTGTGTACGTTTGTTTATTTATTTTACTTTGTTCTAAATCCCACATGGGAGATTTGCCTTCCTATAATGTCACAGAATGGCCTGGGTTGGAAGGGACCTCAAGGATCATGAATCTCCAACCCCCTGCCACGTGCAGGGCGACCAACCTCCCCATTTAATACTAGACTAGGCTGTCCAGGGCCCCAGTTTGGCCTTGAACACATCCAGGGATGGGGCATCCACAACCTCTCTGTGCAACATGTTCCAGTACCTCAGCACTCTCTCTGTAAAGAATTTCCCCTTGATCATCTTCATGGTCTTCCTCTGGACCCTCTCCAACAGCTCCCTATCTTTTTTGTACTGGGGGCTCCACACTTGGATGCAGTACTCCAGATGGGGCCTCACAAGAGCAGAGTAGAGGGGGACAATCACTTCCCTGTCCCTGCTGGCCGCCTCTCTTCTGATGGAGCCCAGGATACCATTTCCCTTCCAAGCCACAAGAGCACACTGCTGGCTCACGTTAAGTTCTTCATCTATCAAGACCCCCAAGTCCTTCTCCACAGGGCTGCACTCAAGGACTGCTCCTTCCACCTAGGGTGGAGGTAGTTAGTGTGTGAGGGCTGCTTGCACTGCCTATTCAGTAAGGCAGCAGTGGGAGTGGAGGCTGTGTCTTGTGTCAGCGCGCAAGTGCTCTTATCTTTTTCTCAGGTTACTTGCTCTCCTGCTGACAGGCCCTGACGCCACCACTTCAAACATGGTCCTCACCAGGAAATGTGCTTCCCACGTGAAGCCTGGCAACCCAGACAGAGAGTCTGCTCAATAATGTGGCAGTTCAGGTCTCTGGCTGCTGGGAGTGCCTCAGCCTGCTGCTGCCGGGGGAGGATGGGACCGATGCCACTTGCATGCAGTGTGAGCAGCTGGACGAGCTGCTCAACCTGGTGGTGGAGCTTAGGGAGGAGGTAGATAGACTGTGGACCATCAGAGAGTGCGAGCGGGAGATTGACTGGTGGAGTGACTCTCTGCAAAAAAGGTGCAGAGATTGCACTTCCCAGACTGAGGGAGTAATGGAACCTCTCTCTCATCATAGTCAAACAGGGAAAGACAGCTTGAGCGGAGAGGAGGAATGGCAGCAGGTCTCAGCTTGGCGTTGCAGGCAAGCCCCATCCCGACCTACTTCAGTTCCCTTGGTCCCTCTCTGTAACAGGTATGAAGCCCTGGAACGAGAGGGAGTGGTGAGTGGTGATGATGTGGGAGCACTGCTGCCAAGCTTGCCTAAGGTGAGGTGGTCAGCTCCACGTTTGAAGACTGCCTCCTCCAAGAAAGAAAGGAGGGTGATAGTTGTAGGCAACTCTCTTCTGAAAGGAACAGAGGGTCCAGTATGTCAGCCTGACCCTACCCGTAGGGAGGTGTGCTGCCTTCCTGAGGCCCAGGTCAGGGATATTTCTAGAAAACTCCCCAGCCTTATCCGCTCCTCTGATTATTACCCTTTATTGGTAGTTCAGGATGGCAGCGATGGAATCGCTGATAGAAGCCTGAGGATTAAAAAAGTGATTTTAGGAGACTGGGGAAGTTAGTTGATGGAGCGGGCATACAAGTAGTGTTTGCCAGTATTCCCTTGGTGGCAGGGACAAACACTGAGATGACCAGGAAAAGCCATCTTTATAAATGCATGGCTGAGAGCTGGTTGCTCTTCAAGAAGGAAGTCTTAAGGGTGCAGGAGCAGGCAGTCCCCCCTGAGCTGCAAAATGAACCCATGGGGAAGAAGACCGGCATGGATGAATAGGGAGATATTCTTGAGGCTCTGGGAGAAAAAGAGAATCTACTGCCTGTGGAAAGAGGGACAGGCAACTCAGAATGAATACAAAGATGTCGTTAGGATGTGTAGAGGTGAAATCAGATAGGCAAAAGCCCAGCTTGAATTTAACCTGGCCACTGGGGTGAAAAGGAGTAAGAAACTCTTTTGTAAATACATTAACAGTAAGAGGAGGACAAAGGAGAATATCCACTCTTTGCTGGATGAGGCTGGGAATGTGACCACTGAGGATAAGGAAAAGGTGGAGGTTCTGAATGCCTTCTTTACATCTGTTTTTTAAAAGTCAGACCAGTTATCCTCAGGATACTCCTCTCTCTGACCTGGTGGTCTCGGCTGGGGAGCACACTAACCCCCCCTGTGATTCTGGAAGAAACAGTCAGAGACCTACTACTCCAACTGGACTGCCACAAGTCTATGGAGCCAGATGAGATCCACCCGAGAGTGCTGAGGGAACTGGCAGAGGTGGTAGCCGAGCTGCTTTCCATCATCTATCAGCACTCCTTGTTGACTGGTGAGGTCCCAGAAGACTGGAGGCTTGCCAATGTGACTCCCATTTACAAGAAAGGTCATAAGGAGGATCCGGGAAACTACAGGCCTGACCTTGGTGCCAGGGAAGGTTATGGAGCAGATTGTCTTGAGGGAGATCATGCGGCATGTGTGGGATGACTGGGGGATCAGGCCTAGCCAGCATGGGTTCATGAAGGGCAGGTCCTGTTTGACCAACCTAATCTCCTTCTATGACCTAGTGACCCATTTGGTGGATGAAGGAGCCTTGTTGATGTGGTCTACCCAGACTTCAGCAAAGCCTTTGACACTGTCTCCCACAGTATTCTCCTGCAGAAGCTGGCAGCCCGAGGCTTGAATGGATACACTCTTGGCTGGGTAAGGAGCTGACTGGAGGGCTGGGCTCAGAGAGCGGTGGTAAATTGAGTTAAATCCAGCTGGCGATTGGTCATGAGTGGTGTTCCCCAGGGATCAGTGCTGGGGCCTGTCCTCTTCAACGATATCTTTATCGGTGACTTGAATGAGGGCACTGAGTGCATCCTCAGTAAATTCACAGATGACACCAAATTGGCTGGAAGTGTGGATCTGCCTGGGGGTAGCGAGGCCATATAAAGGGATCTGGACAGGCTGGAGAGCTGGCCTGAAGCCAATGGGATGAGGTTCAACAAGACCAAATGCTGGGTCCTGCACTTTGGCTACAACAACCCCAGGTGACGCTACAGGCTTGGGGCGGTGTGGCTGGAGGACTGTGTAGAGGAAATGAACCTGAGGGTATTGATTGATGCAGGTTTAGTGGGAGCTATTGGTAATGGGTGAATGGTTGGACTGGATGATCTGTTAGGTCTTTTCCAACCTTGGTGATTCTATGATTCCAGTCTGTATGGATGCCTGGGATTCCTCTGGCCCAAGCGCAAAACTCTGCACTTTGCTGTGTCGAATCTCATCAGGTTCACCTGGGCCCAACTTTCTAGCCTCTTGAGGTCCCTCTGAATGGCAACCCTTCCTTCAATTGTGTTGACTGCATCACTCATCTTGGTGTCGTCAGCAGACTTGCTGAGGGTGCACTCAATTCTGTCATCGATATCATTGATAAAGATGTTAAAGAGCACCAGTCCCAAGACAGACCCCTGGGGGATGTCATGCATTACCAGCCTCCATCTGGATGTAGAACCATTGGTGACCATCCTCTGTCTGTGACCTTTCAACCAATTTCTTATCCATTGAGAGGTCCACCCATCCAATCCAAATCCCTTCAATTTAGAGATAAGGATGTGATGGGGGACCATGTCAAAGGCCTTGTTCAAGTCCAGGTAAATGACATCAGTTGCCTTCCCCTTGTCCACCAGTGCCATCACTTCATCGTAGAAGGCCACAAGATTGGTCAAGCATGACTTTCCTCTGATGCTGTGCTGGCTGTCTTGGATCATGTGCCCATTCCTCATGTGATCAAGCATGTTATCAAGGATGATCTGTTCCATGGTGTTCCCAGGCACAGAGGTGAGACTCACCGGCCTGTAGTTCCTGGGGTCCTCCTTGCTCCCTTTCTTGTAAATGGGAGTGACTTGACCTTCCTCCAGTCATCTGGGACCTCACCTGACAGCCACAACTTTTCAAATATGATGGAGAGCAGCTCTGCAACCACCTCAACCAGCTCTTTCAGAACCCTGGGATGCATGCCATCTGGCCCCGTAGACTTGTACACATTCAGTCTCATGAGGTGGTCTTGGATCTGCTCTGTCCTCACAGTGTGGGGGGAGAGGGGAGGATGTTTCACCTGCATCTTGTGCTTTCCAGATCCCACTTCTGCAAGTCCAGACAGCATCCCTGTATTCTTCTCAGGTGACATGCTTGTCCAGAGCTTGTACGCAACTTTCTTCACCCTCAGCATGCCCAGCAGGTCCTTACCAAGCCATGCCAGCTTCCTACCTCCCCTGCCTGCTTTTTTTTATTCAGAGGGATGCAGAGTTCTTGTTCTCTCAGGAAGGCATCCTTGAAGAGTAGCCAGCTCAACTAAACATCTTTGTTTTTAAAGACATCATCCCAGGGGATCTCTGCCAACAGTCCATTGAACAGCTTTATGTTTGCTCTTCCGAAGTTCAGGGTCTTGATGCCACTCTTCTCCAGGCCCGCATCCCTCAAGATCATGAACTCAACCAGGGCAGGGTCACTGCAACCCAGGTTGCCTCCAACCTTAACACCATTAATGATTTCCCCTGCACTGGTGAGCAGCAGATCCAGCAGTGCTTCAGCTCTGGTTGGTCTGTCCAACACCTGGACCAGAAAGTTGTCATCAATACATTCCAGAAGCCTCCTAGAACTCTTGCAACTCGCTGTGTGGTCTTTCCAAGAGATATCTGGATGGTTGAAGTTCCCCATCAGAACAAGAGCATGCGAGCACGAAGTCTCCTGCATCTGAAGCAAGAAAGCCTTGTCAACAGTCTCCCCTTGATCAGGTAGCCTGTAGTATACTCCTGTTGCATATACTGTATTGGGTGTCTGGCGTTGAAATTGGAATATGACGTGTCAGGAGTAGGCGTTAATGGGGTGATATCGGGATGTGACACGGCAGGACCTCCCCTGCTCTGTGATGGATGTATGATACATGCTTTAGGGGCATAGACAAAGTACATAGGGTAAATAAGCTAGAGCTCACTTGTAATAAACACTATTTTGCTGTTCACCATATTGGTGCGCATGTCCAGTGATTTGGCCCTGGCCCTATTGTGACCAGTATCGTAGATCCTTAACACCACAAATGGTGTCCTGTGTGAGGAACAAACTCACACAGTGAGGTGATTGCTATTTCTCAGTGTTTGACATTTTCTACATGCCTGCAAGTTTTTTTGGCACCTGTGGATATCTGCTGTGGTTGAGGTATTTGTTTGTCTTGTGGGGACATGCCTGCAGAGGCTGTGCACAGCTGTCTGTGGCAGTCCAGGAGCAGAGAGAGCCTGTGAGTGGGTCGCTCGTGGGTCGTGACATCAGCACTGTGCTGGTGATGGACCAAGTTATTAAGGTAATCCTTCAATTTTGTAAGGACTATTGTGGCGCTGGAGGAAAAAGGTTACGTGGATACATCTGCATTCCCAGTTTTGACTGGGGAAGAGGGCCCTACATGGGTCCCCCTCAATCCAAAATGAGTAGCCCACCTAATGGAGGCCATTGATAAGAAGGGGTTGAGATCTCCATTGACACTGAGTGCGTTAGAAATTCTCACAGCACAGGGACCCTTGCTACCCTATGATGTGGAACGCCTTATGCATATTGTACTTAAGCTAGTACAGTTTACACTCTCTGGAAAGAGGAATGGGGTTAATCAGTTGAAATTTATTGCTGCGGCAGCCCAAAAAAACCCCAGGCACCCTGTGCATGGTTCAGATGTACAAAGACTGATAGGTGCGGCTGCTGGAATGCTCAACCCCCCAGGGACAGATTATGCAATTATGCCCAGGGGAGTTGATTGCCACATCAGACTCAGCACTCGCTGCATTCAGGAAGTTTGTATGCAGTACTGAACCCTCCACCCCCTGAATGGACACTAGCCAGGGTCCAACGGAATCCTTTCAGGATTTGCAGATAGATTAATAAAGGCAGTAGAAGGGTCAGAATTACTGAGAGCAGTCCACAATCCCGTGATATTGGACTGCTTACAACAGAGGTCCCTCGACAACATCAAAGCTCTATTCCGTGCAGCCCCTAGAAAGTTTCAAACTCTGGGAGAGGCCATGGGATATGTATTGGACAGAGAGAAGGTTGCTCCAGTTACCAACAAGGGTTTAGCTTCAGCTACTGCTATTGCCATGGCTGCACTGGGCCAACAGCAACCTGCTGGCCTAGGCCCTTGTTTTCGATGTGGATAATATGGCCATGTGAGATCCCAGTTCAAAAACATAAGTGAAAAAGAGGTTGTGTGTCAGTTATGTGGCAGAAAAGGACACACTGCTTGGCAGTGCAGGAGCAACAAGGATTTGTTTGTGAGAGCAATGCTCTCAAGGCTTGAGACATCTGCCTTGATATTGAACAAAATGTTTGTCATTTTAAGATACATCCCAACAGGTACCTAAGACAGTGCTCATAGATACTGGGAAGGGATGTGTTTGTATGAGGACATTTTGTAATTTCATACTTATAGACAGTGCCACTAGGGCTATCAGCAATCACTCTAATCTCTGTGTCTGTAACTTTATCAGTATTTTAGGATGTGATTTTAAATATACAGCGCTGGTTACATCGTATCAGCTACTGTAGTCTAACTACATGTTGACCCGAGACTTAGAGCCCCCACCAATCGGAATGAATCTCGCTTTGGCAAGGAAGCTTTTTCAACATGATGATCTGTACCAACTGCTAAAATGCATCAGAGACAATGGACAAAAAGCCTGGATCACTGCTCACCATGACATGGAAGAGATGCATCGTGTCATAGAGTAAAGAAGGATGGAGAATGCCACTGGTGGGAAGTACTTTTTGGATGGTCCCCTGCAGCAACGGGGATATTTAACTCTGTATTGCACCCGGTTATAATTGTGTTCGGTCTAGCATTACTACACTTAGTGCTTATGTTATACATAAAGATGTGGCGCATGCTGAGGCGAGTGTCCTGGCTCAATTCAGCATTATCGAAGAATGCAGTGTACCGCCTCATGTAGAATCCATCTTGAGGCCAGTAGGCTGCTAGGGTAGAGCTATTAAGCAAATTGCGCTGTAACCAGGCTAAGGCTTTAGCAAGAATGGGGAGGGGGAGATGTTGCATATACTGTATTAGGCGTGTGATGTCGAAATTGGAATGTGACGTGTCAGGAGTAGGCATTAATGAGGCAATATTGGGATGTGACACGGCAGGACCTCCCCTGCTCTGTGATGGATATATGACGCATGCTTTAGGGGCATAGATGAAGCACATAGGGTATATATGCTAGAGTTCACTTGTAATAAATGCCATTTTGCTGTTCACCATATTGGTGTGCATGTCCAGTGATTTGGCCCCGGCCCTGTTGGGGCCAGTACCATAAATCCCTAACACTACATACTCCTATCACCAGCTGCCCTTCGTTAGACCATCACTAATTCTAACCCACAGGCTCTCAACATGTTCCTGACTGTTTCTCACAGGGAGCTCCTCACAGTCTATCTGCTCTTTAATATAGAGGTCAACTCCCACACCCTTCCTACCTAGCCTATCTCTTTTAAAGTGCCGATAGCCCTCAATGGTGGTATTCCAGTCAAGGGAGTCATCCCACCATGTTTCTATGATAGCAACAAGGTCATAACTTTCTAAGCGCATGGTGGTTTCCGACTTGGCCTGCTTATTTCCCAGGCTGTGTGCATTGGCATAAAGGCACTCCAGCTGGATTTTCCATCTCACCGCCTTTCTAGAGGATCTAGGTTCCCCTAGAACAGCAGCATCCCCATCACCCCCCTGCCCCAGTCCATTCCTTTTTACTTCACAGTCATTGCCCATCAAGTTAGGTATGAGCCCTCAAACCACCTGCTCAACCGCAGTGGCCCTGATTTTGCCCCCTTCCCCCTTCATACCTAGTTTAAAAACCTTTTAATGAGTCCTGCTAGTTCCTCAGCTAAGATCCTTTTCCCCCTCAGAGACAGGCTACTTCCATTTGCTGCCATCATGCCAGGTGCTGAGTAAGTTGCCCTGTAGTCAAAAACCCCAAATTCCTATGTTTGCACCAATTTTAAGCCATTTATTTATGAGGTGGGTTTTTGGGTATCTCTCAGTGTCCTGGCCTGCCACTGAAGGTATAGAAAAAAACACCACCTGCACGCCCGCTCCTTTTACCATTCCTTATGTCCATTCTTTATCTTTGTTCTTGATTCTAATAGCCTCCAGATCATATAGTAAAACATTACCCAGCCATTTGCTTCAAGCAAAACAGAACAACTGTTTGAAGAGGAACATAATCTAGATACCTCAGAAAAACCCAGGAAAATAAAACTCTGTGAGAAGTTTACAGGCAAGGGAAAGATTGTAAACTGATTGCAAAGGCAACAGTACTTAATGCAGTAGCCTGATTTCAAGACTACCTTGTAACTTTTTTTTTTTCCTTTCTGAAAACTTGAAAAACAAAATATTTTCAACACAGTACAGCTTCAGATTGCTGAATATGCTATAACTTTGATAAAGTAACCATTCAAATCTCATGAAATGCAAGTAGGCCAAAAGCAACAAGCTTACTCTCTCAGTCTCTCCTGTTAATCAGCCTTGGATGAATACTGCTCTTTAAATGAGGAAGCATGGATTGAGGTTTTGTCACATATACAAGTAGGGTATCTTTTTCATTTAGTTTTCAAGGTAATTATAGTCTTCAACATTGATCATGTGAATGCAGCACTGAGTAGTTATGTCTGGGACCTCCATAATAAATCCTTGCTTTAAGATTTTCTACCTCAGGTGTTGAAATGCAATTTGGTTGCAACCTGACACATGAGAATTCAATTTTTGGAAGATTGGTTTATACTAGCTGCGAGGCTGTGAATAAGATGTTGTTGGTTTCTCTTTCTAATTATTTATAGTCTCATAAAATGCATTTTCTCCAGAGGATTTCTCATTTGCAACTACAAACGCACACAAAAATCAGCTATATTCTATTTCATAAGAAATACAACCCTTTGTGTACAGAATTCTACCTTGTTTTTCATAGACAGTAGAAAAACCTCTGATTACATATGCACTATGATTACTTTTTCTTATGATAATCATTATTATTTTACTAAAGATCTTCAGATACAGTTCCATATTGTTAGATAATAATAAAAATAAATCCTGCAAGCTTTAACAAGTTTTATTGACTTAGATCTTAGCTTCTCGACATTTTGAATTGTATGAATAGAAGTTTATGGTTTCAATTTTTAATTGGCATATTTATTTTACCACTGGTAAAATGACACATGCATATTTCTTTTTATTCCTTTAGCTTCCATTTATTTTTTCCCATCTAAAGACATGGAATGTACATTTTCTTGGTATTTTTTTTTTAATGCTGAAGTATTATTTTTTATTTTAATCAATATAGTTTCTCTTTGGTTAGCATTTTTGTAATAGTACTTGCATTTTTCACTGAAAAGGGATTGTTACATATGTACACAACTTTATGCAAAGTGTGTGATTTTTCAGTGTAAAGTAAGATATGCTGCCAAAACAAGGGCCTTTGAAGTTAGGCACCTAAAATTGCTGGAATTAAGTTTCGGAGTTTGTCAAATGCCAAACTATGTCTGCCAAGTTCAAACATGTTCAAGCTCTGCACTTTGTATTACAACCAAGAAGGTTTTTACATATGTGAAAACAGCACATTCCAGTGAAAATTTTGTGGCAAAGTGGTGGGTTTCTCACAGCTCTAAAAGCATTTCTCAACAAACTGTTTACATGCTAAATGAATCCTCAAAAAGATGAAAATAACTGTTTGTATGCAATGTAAAGTGATTTGGAAAAAAAAAATAAATGAAAAAAAATGAGAAAGTAAGCATATTTTCAAGTAAATTTCAGTGGAGAATATGCTTTTCTAATTAGTGAAGGAGTTGACAGAATACCTTTTTGTACTTGCTCAGGTAAATCAGACATGTTAAATTTAAAATTAACTACTTATATGGGATTTTATTTACTGAAGTATGGGATATACATCCCTTATTTAGAAATTTACCTTTTAAAACTTATCTCCTGCAGAACAATTCTGAGAATAAACATCTAGAAGGCACACAATTGCAAACAAGATGAAAATAGTAAAAAAAAAAAAAAAAAAAAAAAAAA